>NC_048567.1:38321683-38666683 GCF_013265735.2 Oncorhynchus mykiss
TGAGCACAGATGAGGCAGATGTGATGACAGACGGAGAGGAGGATGATGATGATAAAGAAGAAATGGAGGACGGAGAGAAAGCGGAAGTGACAGGAGAAGCGGTGGAGGTGATTGATGGGGGGGAGGGGCGTGGTTTGTTGATTGACAGGTCGACAGGCTCGGTCTGCGTCTGGAAATGGGGGTCATGGGAGAGCAGGTCCTCAGGAGGTTCAGATTTGACTTTGCTCAGGAGGAGGGGGACCGCGTCCATCGTGGGGTATCGGTGTACTTTGGGGGACTAGAAAAGAGAGGAGAGACACAAATCAGATCAATGATTCAACATCTATATTAGTTATGTGATGTTCGTGGCTTTGGTATGCATACCATAAAACTCTGCCAAGAGACACACGTTTGATCTTTGGGGGATTGAAACCTGCCCAAACATCCATGTTCTCTATGATATACATATAATTATTTGGATTTCTATCTGCAGCAATACACTGCCTTCAGAAAGTATTCATCCCCATTGACATATTCCACATTTTGTTGTGTTTAGGAATGCACATTTCAGTAAACTTTGCTCCCGACGAACCAGCCCTCATTAACCGGTCAACAAATGGTTAAATCTTTTCCAAACAGTAAAATGAAGTGGACAACAGAAAATACTATTAGAGATCTGTATATAATGACGCAATGCTTCTGCAGGCAGGGGGCAAGCTTAGTCCCAAAACATGCCCATAGAAATGTATTGAGTTTATTTTGGACAGATTTTGGTGAGAGTGAAACCTCTCGCTTTGCCTATTCCTCTCTGATACTATGCATGCACCGAACACTTTTCATGTAGCGCTGGAAACCTGCAACAATAGCAAGCCTATCGTCTTACAGTTCAAAAGTTTACAGCCTATTATTGAACATGCTACTTCTGTTATGAAGCAGCTAATAAAACGTAATTTTAAAACATTTGCTGAAATGCAATTCGCGGAAAACACCATTATAAACCTAATGCGAACAGCTGTGACAGAGTTTGAAATTTAGAAAGAGGGGGAACCCTACCCAGCTCAACAGACCTGCACCCCCCACAGCAACTCGCCCAAGCCTCCCCATTTCTCCTTCACCCAAATCCAGATAGCTGATGTTCTGAAAGAGCTGCAACATCTGGACCCCTACAAATCAGCCGGGTTAGACAATCTGGACCCTCTCTTTCTACAAATATCTGCAGAAATTGTCGCAACCCCTATTACTAGCTTGTTGAACCTCTCTTTCGTATCGTCTGAGATCCCCAAAGATTGGAATGCTGCCACGGTCATCCCCCTTTTCAAAGGAGGAGACACTCTAGACCCAAACTGCTACAGACCTATATCTATCCTACCCTGCCTTTCTAAGGTCTTCGAAAGCCAAGTTAACAGATTACAAAATTAAATCTAGAATCGGCTTCCTATTTCGCAACAAAGCATCCTTCACTCATGCTGCCAAACACACCCTCGTAAAACTGACCATCCTACCGATCCTCGACGATGTAATTTACAAAATAGCCTCCAACACTCTACTCAACAAATTGGATGCAGTCTATCACAGGGCTATCCGTTTTGTCACCAAAGCCCTATATACTACCCACCACTGCGACCTGTACACTCTCATTGGCTGGCCCTTGCTTCATACTCGTTGCCAAATCCACTGGCTCCAGGTCATCTACAAGTCTCTGCTAGGTAAAGCCCCGCCTTATCTCAGCTCACTGGTCACCATAGCAGAACCCACCCGTAGCATGAGCTCAAGCAGATATATCTCTGGTCACCCCCAAAGCCAATTCTTCCTTTGGCCGCCTCTCCTTCCAGTTCTCTGCTGCCAATGACTGGAACGAAATCCAAAAATCACTGACGCTGGAGACTCATATCTCCTTCACTAGCTTTAAGTACCAGCTGTCACAGCAGCTCACAGATGACTGGACCTGTACATAGCCCATCTAATTACCTCATCCCTATACTGTGTTTATTTATTTATCTTGCTCCTTTGCACCCCAGTATCTCTACTTGCACATTCATATTCTGCACATCTACCATTCCTGTGTTAAATTGCTACATTGTAATTACTTCGCCACCATGGCATATTTATTGCCTTCCCTCACTTATCCTACCTCATTTGCACACACTGTACATAGACTTTTTCTACTGTATTATTGACTGTATGTTTGTTTATGTGTAACTCTGTGTTGTTGTTTTTGTCACACTGCTTTGCTCTATCTTTGTCAGGTCGCAGTTGTAAATGAGAACATGTTCTCAACTGGTCTACCTGCTAAATAAAGGTGATTTTTTATTTATTTTTAATATAGAAAAAAAAAAATATCACAAAGTATGTGGACATCTGCTCATTGAACATCTCAATTTAAACTCATGGGCATTAATATGTGACCCATTTCAGGAAACTAGAAGTTTGAATGTCAACTTTTTTTTAAGTTGGTCAGTGTGTGTAGGTAATCCTGTCCAACGCTGCTTTTTTATGAATCGCGTAGTAAAACTGCACAAATGTTGCTCTCCAGTAGAGGACCGAGTTTTGAAATCAGTAGAATTCGAGTACAATCGCTAAGGAGATGGAGAAAACACCTGTCTCCGGATTACATCTTCAAACTAACGGCAACCATGGCATCCGTAACAGGAGACGCGTGCATCTATGATGTATAGGATAAGATAGTCAACTAGCTACATTTTCAAACATGACACGTTTCTAATTTTAACAGAAAGTGGTTTCATTTCAAATGAATGTGTACTGTTAGCTGGTTGGCTCGCTTGCTAACGTTACGTGTGTGATCTTATTATTTGTATATCAGAGCTATTTGCTTGTCTAGCTATAGCCTAACATTAGCTAGCTAATATTGATCCTGGTTGGTTAGCTACCTGCAGATTCATGCAGGGTAGTAACATGAGTTGGGATAATGGTTCATTGTGAAGCCAGGTTCAATATGTCTTAACAAAAGACTCCACTATGCAAGTAACCATTTGGGGTGTGTTCGTAAATTCAATCTGGCCATCTACTCCGATTTCAGAGCACTCTTGCCCGAGTGTGCCGGAGCGCAGAACAATGGATGAACTTATGAATGCTCAACACCCGTTGACAGTGGCCAGTGTCAGTAAAAAATAATAATTAAATTGTTGCTAGCAGCACAGTTACAGTCACCAATGCCCTGGATAACATGAAAACTGCATAACCAGCTCTGCTAGGTTGAGTAAAATGGTCAGTTTGGGTGGGGGCTAAAGCTTAAGTGTGTGTGAATGATGCTGAATGGGTGTAGACAAAGAAGAGCTCTCCAGTAGGTACCAAAACATTCAAAGGCCCTTTTCTCAAAGTGATGTTACAAGTTGATCAACTTTCAAAGCAGAATTACTTTCCTTTTGTTCCTCAAATGCAACGTATGATATACTATTTTGTAACTCTCCGTCTCTGCTTTTATCCAAAGTAAAAAAGATAATTTCAGATTTTTATACATTAGCCCGAATCAAGGCGGTCGGTCACATATGGAGTTGGTCCCCCTTTCCTGCTATAACAGGTTCCACTCTTCTGGGCTTTCCCATAGATGTTGGGACATTGCTTTGGGGTTTGCTCCATTCAGCGACAAGAGCATTAGTGAGGTCAGGCAGTGATGTTGGGCGATTAGGCCAGACAAACTTCTCCAAACTATTGCCACAAAGTTGTACACACAGAATCGTCTATAATGTCATTCTATGCTGTAGCGTTAACATTTCCCTTCACCAGAACTAAGGGACCTTGCCCGAACCATGAAAAAGAGCCCCTGACAACTATTCCTCCTCCACCAAACTTAGTTTGCACTATGTATTCGGGCAGGTAGTGTTCTCCTGGGAAACCGAGTGGATTATTAACATATGGGCCCAATTCAATCTCTCTCTCTCTCTCTCTCTCTCTCTCTCTCTCTCTCTCTCTCTCTCTCTCTCTCTCTCTCTCTCTCTCTCTCTCTCTCTCTCTCTCTCTCTCTCTCTCTCTCTCTCTCTCTCTCTCTCTCTCTCTCTCTCTCTCTCTCTCTCTCTCTCTCTCTCTCTCTCTCTCTCTCTCTCTCTCTCTCTCTCTCTCTCTCTCTCTCTCTCTCTCTCTCTCTCTCTCTCTCTCTCTCTCTCTCTCTCTCTCTCTCTCTCTCTCTCTCTCTCTCTCTCTCTCTCTCTCTCTCTCATATATATGCTGGTGGTTCAGTGTGTCCCTCCACCCACCCCATACTTAACACATCCCAGGCATACAATACTTGGTTACACTGTATAATAACTTTAATGAACAAGCTATTATAAATTATATTTTATTTATTAAAAAATATAAAAGATTATGTAGAAAAGTATGTTTAATTTACAGTCACAATTGTGACCGGTGAACATACAGTGCTCTGCCTATAATAAAATTAACAGACATTCCTATTCCTCAGCCCTAATATCTATATGCACACATACACATGTAAACCCAACTACCCCGATGCCCTAACCCTAACACCCACACCCGAATATGGATCAAATCAAGTACCAGTGCACTCGTATCCTAACAATAGACCTTGCCAATAGACCTCCTCCAAGTTCCTTGCCTATCTCAGTCCTGATTTCCTTAGGCCTGTATCCCTCAAGTCACCAACAGTAACCTGTTTCCAGCTATTCGCTGCACACCCCAACCCTGTTAGTTGCATATCTTAGTCCTGTGATCTCTGACCTGTATACACTAATACTTTCATAGATAAACTCATAGTACAGTAGTATAACACAAGTGCCCCAGACTCATTCATGTTTTTCCTACCACAAACTTGCCAGAAAGGATTTTAATTGGAAATATACATCCATCTAGGACCCATTACCTGTATGAGTCTTGTGCACCCATACTCCCCATTACTCATATCAACCAGGTAAATCCATGACCACTCATATAAAACAGGTGCCCAGTGCCCAAGCCTCAAAATTCAGACAAACCAGTTCTACACTTGTACTTCAGCGAAAGTCAGCTGCAAGTCTAAGCCAATATTGATACAAAATAAAAATAAAATAATATTCACCCCCTTGGCATTTTTCCTATTTTGTTGCCTTACAACCTGGATTTAAAATATATTTTTTGGGTGTTTGTATCATTTGATTTGTACAACATGCCTACAGCTTTGAAGATGCAAGATAATTTTTTTATTGTGAAACAAACAAGAAAACAGGAGCGTGCATAACTATCCCCCCCCCCCCCCCGACCCCCATTTGGATAGAAAACACCCTGAAGTATCTAAAACTGTTTGAATCATGTTCTCATTGGCAAACAATGTTTCTTAGGAACTTGTTTTCAGTCCCTACCACTTCCACTGGATGTCACCAGTCTTTGGAATTTGGTTGAGGTTATTTATTTGTGCAATGAAGAAGTAGGCCATCTAGGTACTGGGTGACACTGTTGAGAGTTGGCCAAGACATGAAAAGTAGCGTTAGTTTCCTCTCGTCCTCTATTGAAAACAGATAGACCCGTATTCAATTTGATTGATTATTAATGTTTAAAAATACCTAAAGTTGTATTACAAAAGTCGTTTGAAATATTTTGGCAAACTTTATAGGCAACTTTTAAAATATTTTGAAGTGAAGTTGCGCATTTTGGAAGCTGTTTTTTTCTGGATCAAACGCATCAAATATATTGACATTTTGGATATATATGGACGGAATTAATCGAACAAAAGGACCAATTATGATGTTTATGGGACATATTGGAGTGCCAACAAAAGAAGCTTGTCAAAGGTAAGGCATGTTTTATATTTAATTTCTTCGTTTTGTGTAGCGCCTGCAGGTTTGAAACATGCTACCCTCTTTGTTTACTGTTTTGCTATCATCAGATAATAGCTTCTTATGCTTTCGCCGAAAAGCCTTTTTAAAATCGGACATGTTGGCTGGATTCACAACGAGTGTAGCTTTAATTGAGTATATTTTATGTGTGATTTAATGAAAGTGTGATTTTTATATAATTTTTTTGAATTTGTTGCGATGTATTTTCCCTGGTTTTTGCCCAAGTGGGACGCAACCGTCCCCCATACCATAAGAAGTTAAACGACTCGGGTGTTGCTTTAGCAGTATGCTCAGGGTCATTGTCCTGCTGGAAGGTGAACCTCCGTCCCAGTCTCAAATCTCTGGAAGACTGAAACAGGATTCCCCTCAAGAATTTCCCTGTATTTAGAACCATCCATCATTCCTTCAAATCTGAACAGTTTACAGTCACTGCCAAAGAAAAACTGCATCATGCTGTGGGGATAACACCACCATGCTTCACTGTGGGGATGGTGTTCTCGGGGTGATGAAAGATTTTGGGTTTGCACCAGACACAGTGTTTTACTTGATGGCCAAAAAGCTTAATATTAGTCTCATCTGACCAGAGTACTTTCTTCCATATGTTTGGGGAGTCTCCCACATGGCTGTTGATGAACACCAAACATGTTTGCTTATTTTTTTCTTTAAGCAATGGCTTTTTTATGGCCACTCTTCCATAAAGCCCAGCTCTGTGGAGTGTATGGCTTAAAGTGGTCCTATGGAAAGATACTCCATCTCTGCTGTGGATCTTTGCAGCTCCTTCAGGGTTATCTTTGGTCTCTTTGTTGCCTCTCTGATTAATGCCCTCCTTACCTGGTCTGGGAGTTTTGGCTAGCGGCCCTCTCTTGGCAGGTTCGTTGTGGTGCAATATTCTTTCTCTTTTTTTTATAATGGATTTAATGGTGCTCTGTGAGATGTTCAAAGTTTAAGTTTTTTTTTTATAACCCAACCCTGATCTGTACTAACTACAACTTTGTACCTGACCTGTTTGGAGAGCTCCTTGGTCTCATGGTGCCGCTTGCTTGGTGGTGCCCCTTGCTTGGTGGTGTTGCAGATTCTTGGGACTTTTAGAACAGGTGTATGTATACTGAGATCATGTGACAGATCATGTGACACTTATAATGCACACAGTTGGATTTTAACTAATTATGTGACTTGTGAAGGTAATTGGTTCCACCAGATCTTATTTGGGGGCTTCATATCAAAGGGGGTGAATGCAAATACACGCACCACTTTTCCATTTTAAATGTATTTTAAATTAGTTATTTTCCTCATTTCACTTCACCAACTTGTCCATTACGTGAAATCCAAAAATAAAATAAATTTATGTTACAGGTGGAAAAACACCAAGGGGGATGAATACTTTTGCAAGGCATTGTAAACATTTTGTTTTGTAGATATGTACAGTAGTGGTGTAATACTGTTAATGTTATATGATGCACTGTTTTTCTTTTGTTTTTTTATGTAATGTAAGTGCTTTAACATACAAAGAACAACATTTATTTTTTCTCTCACTTTTGTGACCGATTTGGATTAAATTGGTCAATTAATTACCTTTATTATAATTAATATAATTAGTTGTGCATTAATGCATATTCATGACAGTTATGATTAAACTTGTATTGTATACTTAAATACAGTACTTGTATATAGTGTTACTGTAGTGTGTAAGTATACTGTAGCTTGTCTGTGCAACATACACATCAACCAGAGTCCTATATAGTATACACAACAACAGTCAGGAGTCTCTGGCTGGGACTCAGCGAATCCATCAGGGGGAGAGGGAACTGCTGGACACGCTCTACTTATCAGGAAGTAACAGATCATTAAGTCTAAGGGAAGAGTTGCGCTGCACTTCTTTCACTACCTGTAATGTTATGGATCTATAGTGAATTACTGTTGGGAGGGGAGGGGGGTAATGTTTTTAATCCAGACTAAGTACAATAATTTTCAGCCCGACAGGAAATGTTACAACCTAGTAAATCAGCAGCAGAGAGGAGCTTCTCCACGTGAAACTCAGCTTGGGGTCAGACAACAACCCTCCCCCGAGCCATGAGATACACTGACCTCTCAACTCTGGCAGGGGTCAGCTGGGGGTCAGGAGTGTAAGGTCAGAGTTCAACTGTTCAGGGCCAGATGACTACACTTATTGGTGTATTACCATAACGTCTAACAAGCAATTCAGAAAGGAATGTGTACATTCATGGGTATAGGGAGCATGACAGTTTAACTTCGATAACCAGTTGGTAACAATGCATTACATCACGTACTGACGTCGATGCATCAATTCATATCAGGAAGTTCTCGACCTTGCGTGAATCATGACATGAATATTGCCTACACCACAAGAAAAAGTCGATAGATTGCAATTTCCAATTAACAGAGGGAGTTCACTATGATTATAGTTGACAAATTATCTTACTCTATGAATATGATTACTCAGATAACAGAAATATATCTGCAGGTCAAACATGAGTTAAACTGATGACTGTGGAACATTAGGCTCACCTTTCTCTTCCTTGATAGAATAAATAATACAGGTATATATAATACAGCCATCAGGGTTGGGGTCAATTCCTTTTTTAATTCAGTCAATTCAGAAAGTAAACAGAAATTCCAATTAAATTCCAATTTTCCTCATTGCCTCCTCCTGGGGAGTAAACGAGTTAAAAGTAATGTGTTACACAATCAGATAACTTTTCATGAGTAATTAGTAATATAACACATTACTTTTTAAAACTGGGTAATATATAGTTACTTTGTCAAGTCTCTACCTGGCGCCTGTTTCCATGATCCAATCTCGACTTGTCTCCTCATTTAGTTGTCGAGTGAGTAGAGAAAGGCTGTTTGGAGAAATGTCATGACAGCTGATGTTCATAAAAATGTACAGAGGGCGCACCACTGATCTTTGACATTGAACACTTCTGTGGTAGCGAAGCCAATAGAGGACTTCACCATCTAGTAACAAGTTGTTGACCTCTATACATCTCTATGGGTCCGTGCACGTGCGGTATAACCAGAACTGGTGGTACGAGAGAAGGCTTGGCACGCCTGTATTTAGGGAGTTTCTCCCATACTTCTCTGCAGATCCTCTCAAGCTCTGACAGGTTGGATGGGGAGTGTCGCAGAACAGCTATTTTCAGGTCTCTCCAGAGATGTTCGATCAGGTTCAAGTCCAGGCTTCTTGCTGGGCCACTCAAGGACATTCAGAGACTTGTCCCGAAGCCACTACTGCATTGTCTTGGCTCTGTGCTTAGGGTCATTGTCCTGTTGGAAGGTGAACCTTCGCCACAGTGTAAGATCCTGAGTGCTCCGGAGCAGGTTTTTATCAAGGATCTCTCTGTACTTTGCTCCGTTCATCTTTCCCTCAATATTGACTAGTCTCCCAGTCCCACAGCATGATGCTGCCACCACCATGCATAACTGTAGGGATGGTGCAAGAATTCCTCCAGACTTAATGCCTTTTCATTCAGGCCAAGAGTTCATTCTTGGTTTCATCAGACCAGAGAATCTTGTTTCCCATGCTCTGATAGTCTTCAGGTGCATTTTAGCAAATTCCCAGTGGCTCTTCCTGTGCCTTTTACTAAGGAGGGGCTTACGTCTGGCCACTCTACTATAAAGGCCTGTTTGGTGGAGTGATGCAGAGATGGTTGTCCTTCTGAAAGGTTTTCCCATCTCTACAGAGGAACTCTCACCTCCCTGACCAAGGCCCTTGTCCCCTGATTGCTCAGTTTGGCCGGACGGCAAGCTCTAGGAAGAGTCTTGGTGGTTTGAAACTTCTCCCATTTAAGAATGATGGAGGCCACTGTGTTCTTGAGGACCTTCAATTCTGCAGAAATGTTTTGGTATGCTTCCCCAGATCTGTGCCTCGACACAATCCTGTTTCGGAGCTCTACGGACATTTCCTTCAAGCTCATGGCTTGGTTTTTGCTCTGACATCCACTGTCAACTGTGGGAAAATATCCAGTCAATTGAATTTACCACAGGTGGACTCCAATCAAGTTGTAGAAACAGGATGCACTTGAGCTAAATTTCGAGTCCCATAACAAAGGGTCTGAATAATTATGTAAATAAGGTATCTGTTTTTAATTTATAATACATTTGCAAACACCTGTTTCCACTTTGTCATTATGGGAATTGTGTGTAAGCTGACGAGGGATTTTTTTTTAATCCTTTTTTGAATAAGACTGAAATTTCACAAAATCTGGAAAAATTCAAGGGGTCTGAATACTTTCCGAAAGCACTATATACAGTGCCTTGCGAAAGTATTCGGCCCCCTTGAACTTTGCGACCTTTTGCCACATTTCAGGCTTCAAACATAAAGATATAAAACTGTATTTTTTTGTGAAGAATCAACAACAAGTGGGACACAATCATGAAGTGGAACGACATTTATTGGATATTTCAAACTTTTTTAACAAATCAAAAACTGAAAAATTGGGCGTGCAAAATGATTCAGCCCCCTTAAGTTAATACTTTGTAGCGCCACCTTTTGCTGCGATTACAGCTGTAAGTCACTTGGGGTATGTCTCTATCAGTTTTGCACATCGAGAGACTGACATTTTTTCCCATTCCTCCTTGCAAAACAGCTCGAGCTCAGTGAGGTTGGATGGAGAGCATTTGTGAACAGCAGTTTTCAGTTCTTTCCACAGATTCTCGATTGGATTCAGGTCTGGACTTTGACTTGGCCATTCTAACACCTGGATATGTTTATTTTTGAACCATTCCATTGTAGATTTTGCTTTATGTTTTGGATCATTGTCTTGTTGGAAGACAAATCTCCGTCCCAGTCTCAGGTCTTTTGCAGACTCCATCAGGTTTTCTTCCAGAATGGTCCTGTATTTGGTTGTATTTGGCCATCAATTTTAACCATCTTCCCTGTCCCTGCTGAAGAAAAGCAGGCCCAAACCATGATGCTGCCACCACCATGTTTGAAAGTGGGGATGGTGTGTTCAGGGTGATGAGCGGGGTTGCTTTTACACCAAACATAACGTTTTGCATTGTTGTCAAAAAGTTCAATTTTTGTTTCATCTGACCAGAGCACCTTCTTCCACATGTTTGGTGTGTCTCCCAGGTGGCTTGTGGCAAACTTTAAACGACACGTTTTATGGATATCTTTAAGAAATGGCTTTCTTCTTGCCACTCTTCCATAAAGGCCAGATTTGTGCAATATACGACTGATTGTTGTCCTATGGACAGAGTCTCCCACCTCAGCTGTAGATCTCTGCAGTTCATCCAGAGTGATCATGGGCCTCTTGGCTGCATCTCTGATCAGTCTTCTCCTTGTATGAGCTGAAAGTATAAAGGGACGGCCAGGTCTTGGTAGATTTGCATTGGTCTGACACTCCTTCCATTTCAATATTATCGCTTGCACAGTGCTCCTTGGGATGTTTAAAGCTTGGGAAATCTTTTTGTATCCAAATCCGGCTTTAAACTTCTTCACAACAGTATCTCGGACCTGCCTGGTGTGTTCCTTGTTCTTCATGATGCTCTCTGCGCTTTTAACGGACCTCTGAGACTATCACAGTGCAGGTGCATTTATACGGAGACTTGATTACACACAGGTGGATTGTATTTATCATCATTAGTCATTTAGGTCAACATTGGATCATTCAGAGATCCTCACTGAACTTCTGGAGAGAGTTTGCTGCACTGAAAGTAAAGGGGCTGAATAATTTTGCACGCCCAATTTTTCAGTTTTTGATTTGTTAAAAAAGTTTGAAATATCCAATAAATGTCGTTCCACTTCATGATTGTGTCCCACTTGTTGTTGATTCTTCACAAAAAAATACAGTTTTATATCTTTATGTTTGAAGCCTGAAATGTGGCAAAAGGTCGCAAAGTTCAAGGGGGCCGAATACTTTCGCAAGGCACTGTATATATATATATATATATATATATATATATATATATATATATATATATATATATATATAAACTGCTCAAAAAAATAAAGGGAACACTTAAACAACAAATCAAATCTTATTTGTCACATACACATGGTTAGCAGATGTTAATGCCAGTGTAGCGAAATGCTTGTGCTTCTAGTTCCGACAATGCAGTAATAACAAGAATCTAACTAACAATTCCAAAACTACTGTCTTGTACACAGTGTAAGGGGATAAAGATTATGTACATAAGGATATATGAATGAGTGATGGTACAGAGCAGCATAGGCAAGATACAGTAGATGGTATCGAGTACAGTATGTACAAATGAGATGAGTATGTAAACAAAGTGGCATAGTTTAAAGTGGCTAGTGATACATGTATTACATAAGGATACAGTCGATGATATAGAGTACAGTATATACGTATGCATATGAGATGAATAATGTAGGGTAAGTAACATTATATAAGGTAGCATTGTTTAAAGTGGCTAGTGATATATTTACATCATTTCCCATCAATTCCCATTATTAAAGTGGCTGGAGTTGAGTCAGTGTCAGTGTGTTGGCAGCAGCCACTCAGTGTTAGTGGTGGCTGTTTAACAGTCTGATGGCCTTGAGATAGAAGCTGTTTTTCAGTCTCTCGGTCCCAGCTTTGATGCACCTGTACTGACCTCGCCTTCTGGATGATAGCGGGGTGAACAGGCAGTGGCTCGGGTGGTTGATGTCCTTGATGATCTTTATGGCCTTCCTGTGACATCGGGTGGTGTAGGTGTCCTGGAGGGCAGGTAGTTTGCCCCCGGTGATGCGTTGTGCAGACCTCACTACCCTCTGGAGAGCCTTACGGTTGAGGGCGGAGCAGTTGCCGTACCAGGCGGTGATACAGCCCGCCAGGATGCTCTCGATTGTGCATCTGTAGAAGTTTGTGAGTGCTTTTGGTGACAAGCCAAATTTCTTCAGCCTCCTGAAGTTGAAGAGGCGCTGCTGCGCCTTCTTCACGATGCTGTCTGTGTGAGTGGACCAATTCAGTTTGTCTGTGATGTGTATGCCGAGGAACTTAAAACTTGCTACCCTCTCCACTACTGTTCCATCGATGTGGATAGGGGGGTGTTCCCTCTGCTGTTTCCTGAAGTCCACAATCATCTCCTTAGTTTTGTTGACGTTGAGTGTGAGGTTATTTTCCTGACACCACACTCCGAGGGCCCTCACCTCCTCCCTGTAGGCCGTCTCGTCGTTGTTGGTAATCAAGCCTACCACTGTTGTGTCGTCCGCAAACTTGATGATTGAGTTGGAGGCGTGCGTGGCCAAGCAGTCGTGGGTGAACAGGGAGTACAGGAGAGGGCTCAGAACGCACCCTTGTGGGGCCCCAGTGTTGAGGATCAGCGGGGAGGAGATGTTGTTGCCTACCCTCACCACCTGGGGTAACCTGGGGTAACCACCTGGGGTAACTCCAAGTCAATCACACTTCTGTGAAATCAAACTGTCCACTTAGGAAGCAACACTGATTGACAAAAAAATTCACATGCTGTTGTGCAAATGGAATAGACAACAGGTGGAAATTATAGGCAATTAGCAAGACACCCCCAATAAAGGAGTGGTTCTGCAGGTGGTGACCACAGACCACTTCTCAGTTCCTATGCTTCCTGGCTGATGTTTTGGTCACTTTTGAATGCTGGCGGTGCTTTCACTCTAGTGGTAGCATGAGACGGAGTCTACAACCCACACAAGTGGCTCAGGTAGTGCAGCTCATCCAGGATGGCACATCAATGCGAGCTGTGGCAAGAAGGTTTTCTGTGTCTGTCAGCATAGTGTCCAGAGCATGGAGGCACTACCAGGAGACAGGCCAGTAAATCAGGAGACGTGGAGGAGGCCGTAGGAGGGCAACAACCCAGCAGCAGGACCTCTACCTCCACCTTTGTGCAAGGAGGAGCAGGAGGAGCACTGCCAGAGCCCTGCAAAATGACCTCCAGCAGGCCACAAATGTGCATGTGTCTGCTCAAATGGTCAGAAACAGACTCCATGAGGGTGGTATGAGAGCCCGATGTCCACAGGTGGGGGTTGTGCTTACAGCCCAACACTGTGCAGGACGTGTGGCATTTGCCAGAGAACACCAAGATTGGCAAATTTGCCACTGGCGCCATGTGCTCTTCACAGATGAAAGCAGGTTCACACTGACGAGAACGTTCTGCTGCCTGCAACATCCTCCAGCATGACCGGTTTGGCGGTGGGTCAGTCATGGTGTGGGGTGGCATTTTTCGGGGGACCGCACAGCCCTCCATGTGCTTGCCAGAGGAAGCCTGACTGCCATTAGGTACCGATATCCTCAGACCCCTTGTGAGACCATATGCTGGTGCGGTTGACCCTGTATTCCTCCTAATGCAAGACAATGCTAGACCTCATGTGGCTGGAGTGTGTCAGCAGTTCCTGCAAGAGGAAGGTATTGATGCTATGGACTGGCCCGCCCGTTCCCCAGACCTAAATCCAATTGAGCACATCTGGGACATCATGTCTCGCTCCATCTGCACCACAGATAGTCCGGGAGTTGGCGGATGCTTTAGTCCAGGTCTGGGAGGAGATCCCTCAGGAGACCATCCGCCACCTCATCAGGAGCATGCCCAGGCATTGTAGGGAGGTTATACAGGCACGTGGAGGCCACACACACTACTGAGCTTCATTTTGACTTGTTTTAACCTTTTATAACTAGGGGGCAGTATTTTCATTTTTGGATAAAAAATGTTCGCGTTTTAAACGGGATATTTTGTCACGGCGAGATGCTCAACTATGCATATAATTTACAGCTTTGGATAGAAAACACTCTGACGTTTCCAAAACTGCAAAGATATTGTCTGTGAGTGCAACAGAACTGATGTTACAGGCGAAACCCAGATAAAAATCCAATCAGGAAGTGCCGCATTTTTTGAAAGCGCTTCATGCCAATATGGCTGTGAATGGGCTACGAACGAGCTTACGTGTCTACAGCATTGTGACATCTTTTTACACATTTATGTTGAAGGATAGCCGTAAGGGACCACATTTAGCAAGTGGTCACATGATGGCTCCGGCAGAAAATCTTGCGTAAAATACACAAGTAGCCATTTTTCCAATCGCTTCTTATGAGACACCAATTGTCCCGACGGATATTGTCTAATATGAGGTCTAGCATTGTTCAAAATATGCTTTACAGCCAACGCTAGACAAGCATTTGTAATAGTTTATCATGGCATAATGCTATGCTAGGCTCTGCTAGCGGCAGGCAACATTTTCACGAAAATAAGAAAAGCAATCAAATTAAATAATTTACTTTGAAGAACTTCACTTTCACTCAGGAGACTCCCAGTTAGATAGCAAATGTTCCTTTTTTCCAAAAATATAATTTTTGTTGGCGAAATAGCTCCCGTTTGTTCTTCACGTTTGGCTGAGAAATCGACCGGAAAATGCAGTCACTACAACGCCTAACTTTTTTCAAAATTAGCTCCATAATATCGACAGAAACATGGCAAACGTTGTTTAGAATCAATCCTCAAGGTGTTTTCCACATATCTATTCGATAAAATATCCATCGGGACAATTGGTTTCTCATAAGAAGCGATTGGAAAAATGTCTACTTGTGTACTTTACGCAAGATTTTCTGCCGGAGCCATCATGTGACCACTTGCTAAATGTGGTCCCTTACGGCTATCCTTCAACATAAATGTGTAAAAAGATGTCACAATGCTGTAGACACGTAAGCTCGTTCGTAGCCCATTCACAGCCATATTGGCATGAAGCGCTTTCAAAAAATGCGGCACTTCCTGATTGGATTTTTATCTGGGTTTCGCCTGTAACATCAGTTCTGTTGCACTCACAGACAATATCTTTGCAGTTTTGGAAACGTCAGAGTGTTTTCTATCCAAAGCTGTCAATTATATGCATGGTCGAGCATCTTGTCGTGACAAAATATCCCGTTTAAAACTGGAACGTTTTTTATCAAAAAATGAAAAAACTGCCCCCTAGTCACAAAAGGTTAAACAAATAAATATAGATTTTAGATTCTTCAAAGTAGCCACCCTTTGCCTTGATGATATCTTTGCACACTCTTGGCATTCTCTCAACAAGCTTGATGAGATAGTCACCTGGAATGCATTTCAATTAACAGGTGTGCCTTGTTAAACGTTAATTTCTGGAATTTGTTTCCTTCTTATGCGTTTTAGCTAATCAGTTGTGTTTTTACAAGGTAGGGGTGGTATACAGAAGATAGCCCTACTTGCTAAAATACCAAGTCCATGTTATGGCAAGAACAGGTCAAATAAGCAAAGAAAAACAACAGTCCATCATTACTTGAAGACATGAAGGTCAGTCAATCCAGAACATTTTAAGAACATTTCAAGTTTCTTCAAGTGCTGTCGCAAAAACATCAAGCGCAATGATGAAACTGGCTCTCATGAAGACCGCCACAGGAAAGAAAGACCCAGAGTTAACTCTGCTGCAGAGGATACGTGTATTATAGTTACTCAGAAATTACAACCCAAATAAATGCTTCACAGAGTTCAAGTAACAGGCACATCTCAAAATCAACTATTCATAGGAGACTGCGTGAATGAAGCCTTCATGCTCAAATTTCTGCAAAGAAACCACTACTGAAGGAAACCAATAAGAAGAACAGACTTGCTTGGGCCAAGAAACAGGAGCAATGGAAATCTGTCCAATGGTCTGTTGAGTCTAAATTTGAGATTTTTGGTTCCAACCTCTGTGTCTTTGTGAGATGCAGAGAAGGTGTACCGATGATCTCCGCATGTTCTCCGCATGTGTGGTTCCCACCGTAAAGCATGGAGGAGGAGGTATGGTGGTGTGGGGGTGCATTTCTGTTGACACTGTCGGTGATATATTTAGATTTGAAGGCACACTAAACCAGCATGGCTCCCACAGCATTCTGCAGCGATACGCCATCCCATATTAGTGGGACTATCATTTGTTTTTCAAAAGGACAATGAACCAACACACCTCCAGGCTGTGTAAGGGCTATTTGACCAAGAAAGAGAGTGATGGAGTGCTGCATCAGATGACCTGGCCTCCACAATCACCCGACCTCAACCCAATTGATATGGTTTTGAATGAGTTGGACCGTAGAGTGAAGGAAAAGCAAAGGCTGGCTACTTTGAAGAATCTCAAATATAACACATATTTACATTTGTTTAACACATTTTTGGTTACTACATGATTCCATATGGGTTATATAATAGTTGATGTCTTCGTTATTATTCTAAAGTAAACAAAGAAAAACTCTTAAATGAGTAGGTGTTCTAAAAGATTTGACCAGTAGTGTATATGGCTAATTAACCCTTTACATTTGTGAAAATTGGCCATATAGGGCCAAATTTGAATGTTTCTAACAGAAGAAATTGTGAAATTATCAGATTAAAGGTGAGGACAACAGTTCACCTGACAGGAAGTATAAGTTTTCCCCAGTGTATTTATCACTGTGTTTCCTGTCTCTCTGTGCCAGTTGGTCTTGTATGTTTCCAAGTCAACCAGCGTTTTTCCCGTTCTCATGCATTTTACATTCTCCTTTTTCTAGTCCTCCCGGTTTTGACCCTTGCCTGTTTCTGGACTTTTACCTGCCTGCCTGACCATTCTGCCTGCCTTGAACACGAGCCTGTCTGCAACTTTGCACCTCCTGGACTCTGATCTGGTTTTGACCTTTTTGCCTGTCCACGACCATTCTCTTGCCTACCCCTTTGGATTAATAAGCGCGTTCCATTAATGCTTTCCGTTAATTTTACCACACAGCCATCTTGTGCTAATTTGAGCCCAGTGCCGACCTTTCCTTCTAACGAGTCCTGCACGGCTTGTGAGGGAAACAGGGAATCGTGGTTGTTCGGGAGAGACTTAGCTTTTCTTAATTGGGTCATAATAGCTTTTAGCGCACATCATTCAGACTTTATAGCCAAATTCATAAGAACAAGCGCTCTAAAAAAATTCTACCTCGTCTTGCAAAAAACACTGTACCTCAACCTCCTTTCACCGCAGCAGCTTATAGCAGGTATAAGCAGATTCAGTGGATGGAGACGGATCCCATCCAAGTACTCCCCCCCCCCCCCCCCCCCCCCCAATGCACTGTATCGCCCCTTGGGCTATTGTTGTGTGTTCTCTGAATGACAGACTCGCCAAAGTACCCTGAGGCATCGGACCTTGAAATCTTGTCTCTCCTCTCTTTGTCAATGCAAGCTATTCAGCTTTGGATGGCTGCTGTAAGCATTGGCTTTGCTTGTTTTGTTTCTTTCAATATTGCCATATTTCCTACGAATGGCAGGTCAAAATGAAAATGTGAGATACCCAAAGATATTCTATTTCAAATGATTAGGACATGTTTTGGTTTGAATAATCATTACACAATCATTATCATCAAACTGTCAAAGCAATGCACTTTGCTACTTTCAGAACATTGCACTTTATAAACATTGGAGCACTGAAAATCAGATCTGGGTTCAAATACTATTTAAAATCATTACTTTAGATGGGATTGATTGAGATTGCCTGGCACAACGGATAGAACCTATCGAATATTTGCAGAACTGCAAACTAAATCTGTCAATCCAGGCAGACTAAATCAAACGCTCAAAGTATTTAAAAGATTTTAAATAGTATTTGAAGCCACGTCTGCATTGGAGTTCTGAAAACCAATAATTGCTACAGTCAAAAGGCAATGGCAGGGGTTCCTTCATATTACTCAGAGACGGGGAAACATTGCTGTGGTTTGAAAGGTCAAAATAACAGAGTGGATAAGGTTTCACAGAAGTGAAAAACAGAAACTGAAATATTAATGTAGGCTTTTGTATGGATCTCAACCCAACCCATCTGAGATGGAAAATGTTTGAAAACCTCAGCCACCCCCAGTTTCTCTCACAAAAACACAAATAGTTGAACACACACACGCATAGTTGCACACGCACGCACACTAGTATTCTACCTCACACATACACAAAAACACTCCTCCATAACCTCGTTGTCTTTATGGGGGATACTGGTTAGGCTGGGCTGATTTTCCAGCCCCGTGCGGGTGAATTCTCTAACAAGGCAGACCATTTCCAGCAAAGCCTTGGCCCCACGCCACCCAAATCAAGACCACGTTTCTGCAGTCTAAACTAACTGCCTGCCTGCCAGCCAGCCAGCCAGGGAGAGATATCAGAACATTTCAAAGCCAGTGTGGGTTATTCACATCCTGCCTCTGACTGACAATACTGACATCACTACACGTATGGATAACAGCTGCAATCACAAGCTATTAGCTAACAGAACAAGTGCACTCAGACACTCCACACTAGACTGTGACTTTAAAGACCTTGCTGTCACTGACAGCTAAAGCCTTTCCCCTGTTCCTGCATTTTTTTGTCTCGCTGTCAGGGTCAGACACAAAGGATGCATCTCACTAGTTGATAATCTTTATCTTTAATAATCTGAAAGCACAGCACAGCTGAAAGCAATATGGCAGATGGCTATCAGGAATGGGATTTCACATTTTTTCTCACGGTCAGACACTAGGGCTGTGTCTCAATAGTCTAAAGTGTCTTCAATTCCTATTCTTATCTCGTATATCTACACTGATCTGGAAAAGCAGCATAGGTGAAAGCAAAAAGTTGGATGATTACCACAAAGTGCTTTCACCTTCTAATGTTAATGCACATGGAGGGTTGGAGATAAGAAGAGGAGGCAAATTCTAACTATTGAGATGCAGCCTATAGGAAAGCCATATGCTCAGTCCCCAATCAACCAGTAACCCATTGTCTTACAACTATTAGCATTTACTATAGAGAGCTATGTACAGTGCATTAGGAAAGTATTCAGTCCCATTGACTTTTTCCACATTTTGTTGTTACAACCTTGATCTCAAATGGCTTAAACACATTTTCTTCATCAATCTACACACAATACCCCATAACGACAAAGCAAGAACAGTACTTTTATACATTTTTGCAAATGTATTAAAAAAAAAACTGAAATGTCACATTTATATAAGCATTCAGACACTTTACTCAGTACTTTGTTGAAGTATATTTGGCAGCGATTACAACCTCGAGTCTTCTTGTGTATGACGCTACAAGCTTGGCACACCTGTGTTTGGAGAGTTTCTCCCATTCTTCTCTGCAGATCCTCTCAAGCTCTGTCAGGTTGGATGGGGAGTGTCGCTGCACAGCTATTTTCAGGTCTGTTCGATCGAGCCTCTCAAGGACATTGATACATTTACCGAAACCACTCCTGTAATGTCTTGGCTGTGCGCTCTGGAGCAGGTTTTCATGAAGGATGTCTCTGTACATTACTCCTTTCATCTTTCCCTCAATACGGACTAGTCTCCCAGTCCGCTGAAAAACATCCCCACAGCATGATGCTTCCACCACCATGCTTTACCGTAGGGATGGTGCAAGGTTTCCTCCCGACTTGACACTTGGCATTCAGGCCAAAGAGTTCAATCTTGGTTTCATCAGACCAGAGAATCTTGTTTCTCATTGTCTGAGAGTCTTTTAGGTGCCTTTTGTTAAACTCCAAGCAGGCCTTCCTGTGCCTTTTACTGAGGAGTACCATAAAGGCCTGATACCTTGGAGTGCTGCAGAGATGGTTGTCCTTCTGGAAGGTTCTCCCATCTCCACAGGGAAACTCACAAGCTTTTTCTGAGTGACCATCGGGTTCTTGCTCACCTCCCTGACCAAGGCCCATCTCCCACGATTGCTCAGTTTGGCCGGGCGGCCAGCTCTAGGAATAGTCCTGGTGGTTCCAAACTTCTTCCATTTAAGAATGATGGAGGCCACTGTGTTCTTGGGGACCTTCAATGCTGCAGAAATGTTTTGTTCCCTTCCCCAGATCTGTGCCTCGACACAATCCTATCTCGGAGTTCTATGGACAATTTCTTCGACCTTATGGCTTGGTTTTTGCTCTGATATGCACTGTCAACTGTGGGACCTTATATAGACAGGTGTGCACCTTTCTAAATCAAGTCCAATCAATTGAATTTACCACAGGTGGACTCCAATCAAGTTGTAGAAACAAAACAAGGATGATCAATGGAAACAGGATGCACCTGAGCTCAATTTTGAGTCTCATAACAAAGGATCTGAATAATTAAGAACAAATGTTTGTTTTTTTACCTGTTTTCGCTTTGTCATTATGGGGTATTGTGAGTAGATTAATGAGGAAAATGTATTTTTTAAATTTTAGAATATGGCTGTAAAGTAACAAAATGCGGGAAAAGGGAAGGGGTCTGAATACTTTCCGAATGCACTGTAAACTCACTCAGATCACTTGGGAACAATTGCATAATCCTCACGTCCTCTCTTGTCTCAAACCCCATTGGAGGAGAAGGTCAGAAGGGATGTGTGTGGAGAGAGGAGAGAGGACGTGAGGAATATTACATTGAGATCTTCCCGAAGTCTGTACTAAAGCCCTTTCCTTTATGTATGTCCCGTCAATTGTGATGGACTGGACAGGTGTATGCAATTATGGTTAAAGCTTCACTTCACTCTCTGGCTAGGTGGATTGTTCCCCTCACTTATCAAATCTGTTCAGATCTATATAAAGTCACAATGGCTATAGGACATAGAAGGTTATTTTGGGACAATATTTTAGCTATGCTAAATGCTATGCTATTTTTTTTAACCTTTAGCCAAGGGGTCATCCTGAGACCATGGTTTCTTTTGCAGAACACATCAATAAACAACAACTACACTATACATATCTATATAGACATTAATTATACAATACATAAAAAGCAAAACACAAACAAATGAAACACATTCTCCAGTAAAAAGGCCCTCTACCTGAATTGAGTTTTGGAGATCATTCCATATGAGGGACAAAAATAACTAAAAGCAGATTCACTTGGTGGGGATTGAAGGGATCTCCAGGGTTAGCCATCCCTGAATCCAGGTCTGGTAACTTATACATATGAAGTTTAACAATGAGGTAAGATGGACGTTTTGGAAGAGGGCTTTATTTACAAAAAGAGGGCAATGCGTCGTTCTACGAGACTTCAAAGATGGACAGCTTACTTTCTGATACAAAATGCAATAATGTGTACTGAACCTATCACCCGGAATAAAGCATAATGATGATAAACTGCAGCTAATGGCTTTAATTAAAACCTCTTGAAGGGGGGGGCACTATTTTTAGTTTTGGAAAAATAACGTTCCCAAAGTAAACAGCCTATTTCTCAGGACCAGATGCTAGAATATGCATAGAATTGACAGCTGGGGATAGAAAACACTCTAAAGTTTCCAAAACTGTAAAAATATTGTCTGTGAGTATAACATAACTGATACTGCAGGCAAAAGCCTGAGAAAAATCCAATCAGGAAGTGACTCTTATTTTGAAAGCTCTGTGTTCCTATGCATCCCTATTGACCATTGAAAGGGATATCAACCAGATTCCTTTTTCTATGGCTTCCCTAAGGTGTCTACAGCCTTTAGACATAGTTTCAGGCTTTTATTTTGATGAATGAGCATGAACGATCACATAAGTGGTCAGGTGGGGGCTCTCAGAGTGATTTTTTGCGCAAAAGAGAGAGTCGGCCATTGTTCCTCCCGGTCCTAGTGAAAAGCCAACTGTCCCGGTTGATATAGATATTTGAAAAACACCTTGAGGATTGATTATAAAAAACGTTTGCCATGTTTCTGTCGACATTATGGATATAATTTGTCTGCGTTGTCGTGACTGCTATTTCCAGTGGATTCCTGGGCATAACGCACTAAACTAACAGAGATATTTGGATATAAAAAATATATTTATGGAGCAAAAGGAACATTTGCTGTCTAACTGGGAGTCTCGTGAGTGAAAACATCCGAAGATCATCAAAGGTAAACGGTTAATTTGATTGCTTTTCTGATTTTCGTGACCAAGCATCATTTCAAAATCTGAGACGACAGGGTGATTAACAAAAGGCTAAGCTGTGTTTTGCTATATTTTTATTTATTTGTGATTTCATGAATATGAATATTTTCTAGTAATATTTTTTGACTCTTGCGTTATGCTATTCAGCGTTGCTGATGACAAATATACCGGATCCGGGATGGGTAGTTCTAAGAGTAAATACAGTGGCAACTGCATTCATATAGACCAGAGGTTTTAAAACGTTTCTTTCCCAGGCTAACTGGTGACCCAAGGACCCCCAACATATGTAACCCATGGTCACCCATCATATGTTAGCAACAACAACAAAAAATCAGGTGAATGACAATGGCAAGTAGAAGTAATCAACATTTTAAAATGAATAGTTTTGGTAGACAGTTAACGTATTTTGACATCCCTACAGTTCATTGAAAGAGGAAGTGTAAACTAACAGTCTATTAGCTAGAAAAAGGTATCTTGGCATTATTTTAGTAAGCGGAGAGGAAATTGTGCAGTTTTGAAGCTAATTCCCAGCAATTCTAGTCAGTTTGCTGAGAACTTGTTGGCTGCTTTTCCTTCACTCTGCGGTACGACTCATCCCAAACCATCTCAATTTGGTTGAGGTCGGGGGATTGTGGAGGCCAGGTCATCTGATGCAGCACTCCATCACCCTCCTTCTTCGTAAATAGCCCTTATAAAGCCTGGAGGTGTGTTGGGTCATTGTCCTGTTGAAAGAAATGATAATCCCACTAAGCCCAAACCAGATGGGATGGCGTATCGCTGCAGAATGCTGTGGTAGCCATGCTGGTTTAGTGTGCCTTGAATTGTAGATAAATCACAGACAGTGTCACCAGCAAAGCATCCCCACACTATAACACTTCCTCCTCCATGCTTTATGGTGGGAAATATACATGCAGAGGTCATCTGTTCACCCATACCGCGTCTCACAAGGACAATTTGGACTCCAGACCACAGGACAGATTTCCACCGGTCTAATGTCCATTGCTCGTGTTTCTTGGCCCAAGCAAGTCACTTCTTCTAATTGGTGTCCTTTAGTAGTGGATTCTTTGCAGCAATTTGACCATGAAGGCCTGATTCACAGTCTCCTCTGAACAGTTGATGTTGAGATGTTTCTGTTACTGTGAAGCATTTATTTGGGCTGCAATTTCTGAGGCTGGTAACTCTAATGAATTTATCCTCTGCAGTAGAGGTAACTCTGGGTCTTCCATTCCTGTGCCGGTCCTCATAAGTGCCAGTTTCATGATAACTCTTAATGGTTTTTGTGACTGCACTTGAAGAAACATTCAAAGTTCTTGAAATGTTCCGTATTGACCTACCTTCATGTCTTAAATGATGGACTGTCGTTTCTCTTTGCTATTTGAGCTGTTCTTGCCATAATATGGACTTGGTCTTTTACCAAATAGGGCTATCTTCTGTATACCACCCCTACCTTGTCACAACACAACTGATTGGCTCTAATGGATTAAGAAGGAAAGAAATTCCACAAATTAACTTTTAAGAAGGCACACCTGTTAATAATTGCAATGCATTCCTGGTGACTACCTCATAAAACCTGTTTGAGAGAATGCCAAGAGTGTGCAAAGCTGTCATCAATGCAAATGGTGGCTACTTTGAAGAATCTCAAATATAACATGTATTTTGATTTGTTTAACACTTTTTTGGTTACTACGTGATTCCATATCGGTTATTTCATAGTTTTGATGTCTTCACTATTATTCTACAATGTAGAAACTAGTAAAAATATAGAAAAATCCTTGAATGAGTAGGTGTTCTAAAACTTTTGACCGGTAGTGTATATACAGTAGTCAATATCTTTTCTATCTGGTTTTGGTTGTTTAAATTGACATGGAAACTTTTTTTCCATCCTGAAAATTACCACTGAGATGGCCCACCTAAGAATTTTCTGTACAGAAAAAACCTCTCCCTCCAATGACTGTAATTTCTATCCTTAAAGGGATAGATTTAATCAATAAAGTCCTTTATCTACTTCCCCAGAGTCGAGTGAACTGGAAAAGCTAACATGTTAATTATTTCTGTGAGTCATTGCGCTAACGCTAGTTAGCATTGGCTAGTGAAACTACCTCTATATTCCTTCATACTGGACACAGAGACATCGAAATTGTATCCACAATTCTATTCTGTTGCGGTTAGTGATATTCATGAAAATAATGATATTTAACATGAAAAAATCCCACCAAAGATGTTTCCCCAAATGTCCCCTGCAGTAAACCCATGATATAGACCAGGTAGTCCCAAACTGGGGTACGTACGTGCAATGCTGTCGGGGGTAAGCCGAGTAAAAATGTGATTCCCTTTAAAAAATATAAATATACATTTTTTCT
This sequence comes from Oncorhynchus mykiss, assembly GCF_013265735.2. Taxonomy (NCBI): domain Eukaryota; kingdom Metazoa; phylum Chordata; class Actinopteri; order Salmoniformes; family Salmonidae; genus Oncorhynchus; species Oncorhynchus mykiss. The sequence continues at coordinate 38,346,565 of NC_048567.1, forward strand.
TCACATTTTCAAACAGTCCAATTATATTTTCCAAAGGGGCTATACACTTGGGTGAGTTTTTTTCCCCCACCTGAGTAGCCTCGTTGTCACATTCGTCGTAACGATGAGACCAAGGTGCAGTGTGATATGAATACATTCTTCTTTAATTAATTAAAGAAAGACCACTAAACAAAACGACCGTGCCACTATATATTACGAGTGCTGACATGCAACTACACATAGACAATAACCCACAAACTATCCAAGGCATATGGCTACCTAAATATGGTCCCCAATCAGAGACAACGATAAACAGCTGCCTCTGATTGAGAACCAATCTAGGCAACCATAGACATAAAAACACCTAGACTAGATTAACCGCATAAACATACAAAAACCCTAGACAGGCCAAAAACACATATTTACCCTCGTCACACCCTGACCTAACCAATCTAATAAAGAAGACAAAGATATCTAAGGCGTGACACTCTTTTCACTACCAAAAATAAAATTAAACCATCTACTGCTCAGCGAAATAATGACAAAATGTCAAATGCAGGTAGCCTAGTCAAATAATTAACATTCAATCACATTAACCGTTACTCTCTCTCAGGAATTCCACTAACGGTCCATATGTAGCCAAATGAAGCTGCTGCTCATGTTGGTATGCGTACTGATGGCGCAAAAGCCATGACAGGGAGACATAGTGGAGTGGTAATGCGTGTGCAAGCATTTGCTCCCGACGCCACTTGGGTACACTGCATCATCCATCGAGAGGCTCTTGCTGCCAAGGGAATGCCTGACAGCAAGCATTTTGCTACACTCGCATTAACATCTGCTAACCATGTGTATGTGACAAATAAAAATTTGATTTGAAATACGTTTACAGTGAAAATGGTTAACTTTTTGTTAAAGCAAGGCCCCTGAACTCTCGTGTATTTTCTGCACTATGCAATGATATGGGCAGCGGCCATGTAACGCTTTTACAACATGCCCTGGTTATCAAGGGGCAAAATATTGACACTTCTTTTTGAATTGAGAGACAAGCTTAACTTTTTCTTTACTGACCATCATTTTCTCACACAACTGGCCTATCTGGATGATGTTTTTTCTCGCCTGAATGATCTGAATCTAGGATTACAGGGCCTCTCCGCAACTATATTCAACGTACGGGACACAATTGAGGCTATGATTAAGAATTTGGAGCGCTTCTCTGGCTGCATTAACAAGGACAACACACCTCTTTCCATCATTGTATGATTTTTTGTGTGCAAATGAACTCATGCTTACGGACAATGTCAAAGTACATGCACAATTACACAGGTACTTTCACAAAACGGATGAGACAAACAACTGGTTTCATTATCCCTTTCATGCCTTGCCTCCAGTCCACTTACCAATATCTGAACAAGAGAGCCTCATTGAAATTGCAACTAGCGGTTCTCTGAAAATGTAATTTAATCAGAAGCCAATGACAGATTTATGGATTGGGCTGTGCTCAGAGTTTCCTGCCTTGGCAAATGGCTCTGTTAAGACACTGATGCCCTTTGCAACCATGTATCTATGTTTTGTCCAGATGATCGGATTTAACACCATCAGTAAATACACACTGTGTTATGCCCTTTTATATATTTTTTAAACCAGCTATGCGTAGCATAGTCTGAGTAATTGCCTTTGTGGCTAGGATTCCACTCCTTGCCACTCCTGTCATTTGCCAAAGAGACTGGTCTTTTGGGCAATCTTAATATTCAATATACAGCCGGATTTACTGCTCAGTTGCTGAATGGTAGTTGGAAAAAACATTTCCATGACAACTTTATGGAACATGGTGTGTTTTTGCAAATTTGGTTCAATATAGAATTTTAAGAACAAAAACAAACAATACATTTAGGATCTGGTTGAGGTAATTTCCTTGTGAGAAGGCAATGTCAATGCAAGATCATATTGTTCAAAGTGGGTAGAGAGGACTCTATAATGAGATAGAGAAATAATGATGTGGAAAATATTAGCATACAAGATTCAATTGAGCTGTGTTTGTTTCAGTTGCATCCCAGTAAGGAGGGGAAAGAAAAGCAAAACGGCCACCTGTCGTAATTCCTTACACATACGCTGATCGTCATGTCTTGCTTACATTTTTGCATTTACACATCAGTTATATTATTTGTCCATCCTCTTATTAATCTCTAATAGTTTCATATCTGGCCTTTACTTTTTAGCCCATAGAAACGCATTGAATAACACATTCATGAATGGCAAAAAAGACAGTCAAATAATACTTCATAAGGAACACGTTTTTGATGTGTCTGTCCTATATCTAGGAGATATAAGAAGCTCAAGAAATGTGTTTTTTGGACACATTTAACCCCTTTTTTGTTGGCACAAAACTACCTCGATACTTATATACATTTGTATTGGTCAGCTTCACTCACGTCCCGTGACACTTGTGGGGGTCGTAAAGGAAAACGTATAACACCATCATGTTTTTGAGAGTATCCCCTTTCGATAGAGTGGTTAGTTGGCCAAACTGTTAGGATTCTACAGACATTTTCCTGAGAATAGAGATTTCCGGGATGTCTCATGGTCAACAAACAGCACTGTAGCTCTGCCACTTTCCACCGCAGATGCAGAAGGCATAGGCAGATGTGGTGGATTGAGATGCCGCTATAAACTGATGGATTTAGATTGGGATTGTTTTTTATCACGTTATTTAGATTGACACACAGGTGCTTCAATAGACTCTTAAGGAGTTGAGGGATGGAGTTCAGACAGGCTACTTTAGAAACTTTCTGAATGGACATAGAGAATAAGCAAACTCTCTCTCACACACACACACACACACACACACAAAGCCTAAAAGGGCCCTTCAATCACCACCGCACCTCAGACACACTTCTCCTATTTAAAACTAAGACACAACTTCAAATCTTGGCCGTAGTCGATCAGAAAGTAGGAATAGGCTACATTAAAGCATAATGCTAAAATTATGTAGCCTATCAAATGAATTGACCAGGAAGGTTTAAAGGGGGGAGAGAGAGACAGCTATAATATTAATAGAGAAGTTGGTTATGTAATTATTGTCCCAGCAATTGCCTTATTCCAGAGGAAGATATGCACAGCATTAGTTTTTTTCAAACTAAGCTTGAAGATATTTCAACATCATGTCTAGACGATAAAATGCTACAATGATCACTCATGCTTGGCTGCCAAATGTATAGGTGTCCCCGTACAGTAGGTCTAAAATTTAAATTGAGGAAATGTGATCATAATGTTTTTTGCGATCCACTTTAGACGTCCCTCCTAATTTAAAAGACACCCCATCCTGCTGTGAGCTGCTGGACAGCGCACTTGATATGCATTTATTGATGATAAAGTGAACTTGCCATTTCCAAGAAGAACCTCAGTGGGGAATTGGGGATTCCCTGCTTTGTGATCTGTTGCCTACATCAACAGCCAAGGTTTCATTAAATAGGCCTAGGCTCAATACTTTATTGCACATTTAATTAAACTGACCATTTGGCAATGTTCAACTTCAATTCATTGGCACAAGATGTGTATCAGACAAAACAAATTGTCTCTGGCTTGCTTAGTGGTCGCCTAATTCACTGTCGTAGGCTAGGCCTAATATACAGGCCAGCATACGAATAATGGATTAATAGCCCAGCCTATTGATTAACTTCTAACTCACACATCTCTGTCTTCACTGTTCCCTTCTTGCATCTCTGCTGGAATCTAGACTGGCCTCTCTCCCTTCCATCCTCTCTGTATTCCTCTTATATTTCTTTAACCAGTAGCCTAGCCCAATGTGTGTCCCAGAATTAGCAATACAGCTTGGTCACTTATTTTGAGCAATTAAAAATATATACTAAATTAAAATATGAACACAACACGTAAAGTGCTGGTTCCGTGTCTCATGAGCTAAAATAAAAATCCCAGAAATGTTCCATATGCACAAAAAGCTTATTTCTCTCCAATTTTGTGCACAAATTTGTTTACATCCCTGCCAGTGAGCATTTCTCCTTTGCCAAGATAATCCATCCACCTGACAGGTGTGGCATATCAAGAAGCTGATTAAACAGCATGGTCATTACACAGGTGCACCTTGTGCTTGGGGACAACAAAATGCCACTCTAAAATGTGCAGTTGTCAGGAATGTCCATCAGAGCGGTTGCCAGAGAATTTAATGTTTATTTCTCTCCAGCTCCAATGTCATTTTAGAGAATATGGCAGTATGTCCAACCAGCCTCACAGCCGCAGACCACGTGTAACCACACCAGCCCAGGACCTCTACATCTGGCTTCTTCACCTGCGGGATCGTCTGAGACCAGCCACCCAGACAGCTGATGAAAATAACAAGTATTTATGTCTGTAATAATACCCTTTTGTGGGGAAAAACTCTTTCTGATTGGCTAAAGCATCTGCCACATCTTTCTAACTAATCCAGATAAGATTTTAAATATGTCAAACAGTATTTTCTGTGCATGTTTGTCATAATATGTTAGGTTGTTCCCATCCATTCTGGAGTGTTCGATATAATGCTTTCAGGGAAATGTATTTTTTTTCATATTTAATTACATGTAAGTGAATTATTACAGACAACCTACAAAATAATCTTACAGTATTTCCAGACCACTGTCATTATTTAAAACTATGTTTAGGAGGATTCATTTTTTAAATTAAAATTTTCAAAACATGGAAGGATCTGACCCTTTTTTTCAGCTTTCACCTAAAATAACATACCCGAATCTAACTGCCTGTAGCTCAGGACTTGAAGCAAGGATATGCATATTCTTGATACCATTTGAAAGGAAACACTTTGATGTTTGTGGAAATGTGAAGTTAATGTCGGCGAATATAACACATTAGATCTGGTAAAGATAACGCATCTTTTGAATTTGTTTTGTTCAATCATCTTTGAAATGCAAGAGAAAGGCCATAATGTATTATTGCAGTTAATGAGCAAGTTAGATTTTGGCCTCTAGGTGGCAGCAGTGTGTGTGCAAAGTTTCAGATTGATCCAGTGAAGCATTTCAAAACTGGACAATATTTTGTATCAAGTCTACTCAAATGTGCCGAATTGGTCAATTTTTTTTTTTATTTTACCTTGATTTAACCAGGTAGGCAAGTTGAGAACAAGTTCTCATTTACAATTGCCTTGACCTGGCCAAGATAAAGCAAAGCAGTTCGACACATACAACAACACAGTTACACATGGAGTAAAACAAACATACAGTCAATAATACAGTCGAAAAATAAGTCTATATATGATGTGAGCAAATGAGGTGAGATAAGGGAGGTAAAGGCAAAAAAAGGCCATGGTGGCGAAGTAAATACAATATAGCAAGTAAAACACTGGAATTGTAGATTTGCAGGGGAAGAATGTGCAAAGTAGAAATAAAAAATAATGGGGTGCAAAGGAGCAAAATAAATAAATAAATAAATACAGTAGAGGAAGAGGTAGTTGTTTGGGCTAAATTATAGATGGGCTATGTACAGGTACAGTAATCTGTGAGCTGCTCTGACAGCTGGTGCTTAAAGCTAGTGAGGGAGGTAAGTGTTTCCAGTTTCAGAGATTTTTATAGTTCGTTCCAGTCATTGGCAGCAGATAACTGGAAGGAGAGGCAGCCAAAGGAAGATTTGGTTTTGGGGGTGACCAGAGAGATATACCGGCTGGAGCGCGTGCTACAGGTGGGTGCTGCTATGGTGAGCAGCGAGCAGAGATAAGGGGGGACTTTACCTAGCAGGGTCTTGTAGGTGACCTGGAGCCAGTGGGTTTGGCGATGAGTATGAAGCGAGGGCCAGCCAACGAAAGCGTACAGGTCGCAGTGGTGGGTAGTATATTGGGCTTTGGTGACAAAACAAATGGCACTGTGACAGACTGCATACAATTTATTGAGTAGGGTATTGGAGGCATGAGTGAAGGATGCTTTGTTGCGAAATAGGAAGCCAATTCTAGATTTAACTTTGGATTGGAGATGTTTGATGTGAGTCTGGAAGGAGAGTGTACAGTCTAACCAGACACTTAGGTATTTGTAGTTGTCCACATATTCTAAGTCAGAACCGTCCAGAGAAATGATGCTGGACGGGCGGGGAGGTGCAGGCAGCGATCGGTTGAAGAACATGCATTTAGTTTTACTTGTATTTAAGAGCAGTTGGAGCCCACGGAAAGGGAGTTGTATGGCATTGAAGCTCGTCTGGAGGGCTGTTGACACAGTGTCCAAAGAAGGGCCAGAAGTATACAGAATGGTGTCGTCTGCGTAGAGGTGGATTAGAGACTCACCAGCAGCAATAGCGACATCATTGATGCATACAGAGAAGAGAGTCGGGCCAAAAATTGAACCCTGTGGCACCCCCATAGGGACTGCCAGAGGCCCGGACAACAGGCCCTCCAATTTGACACACTGAACTCTATCAGAGAAGTAGTTGGTGAACCAGGCGAGGCAATCATTTGAGAAACCAAGGATATTGAGTCTGCCGATGAGGATGTGGTGATTGACAGAGTCGAAAGCCTTGGCCAGGTCAATGAATATGGCTGCTAAGATATCATTTAGGACCTTGGGTGCACCTCAGCCACGCTCATGACCAGATCTGAAACCAGATTGCATAGCGGAGAAGGTACGGTGGGATTCGAAATGGTCGGTTGACTTGGCTTTCGAAGACTTTAGGCAGGGCAGGATAGATATAGGTCTGTAGCAGTTTGGGTCAAGAGTGTCTCCCCCTTTGAAGAGGGGATGACCGCAGCTGCTTTCCAATCTTTGGGAATCTCAGACAACACGACTACTGGATTTGGGAGAAGGAGAAATGGGGAAGGCTTGGGCGAGTTGCTGTGTGGGGTACAGTGCAATTGACCGGGGTAGCCAGGTGGAAAGCATGGCCAGCCGTAGAAAAATGCTTATTCAAATTTTCAATTATAGTGGATTTATCGGTGGTGACAGAGTTTCCTATCCTCAGTTCAATGGGCAGCTGGGAGGAGGTGTTCTTTCTCCAAGGACTTTAGTGTCCCAGAACTTTTTTGAGTTTTAGTTGCAGGAAGGAAATTTCTGCATGTTAAATCTAGCCTTGGCTTTTCTAACTGCCTGTGTATATTGGTTTCTGACTTCACTGAAAAGTTGCATATCACGGGGGCTGTTCGATTCCCTTTATTTTTTGGAGCAGTGTATAACACTGTATTTGTTTCAAAGCACATCTCTCCGACAGCAGGCATCTCTCATGTTGAGACTACGGTCTCTTTGCAGAAAAGCCTTGCATGAACACATCAATAAACAACAGTGACACTATACATAGCTACACTGAGTATACAAAACATTAAGAACAGATGCTCTTTCCATCAGTTTTTAATGCTCAACAGTTTCCCGTGTATCAAGAATGGTCCACGACCCAAAGGACATCCAGCGAAATTGACACAAATGTGGGAGGCATTCGAGTCAACATGGGACAGCATCCCTGTGGAATGCTTTCGACACCTTGTAGAGTCCATGCACCGATGAAATGAGGCTGTTCTGAGGGCAAAGTATACTCATCAATTACACATGAAAAGCAAACATAAAACACAAAGCAAAACCCAATCATATCAAACAAACACATTCTTCAGTAAAAAAAAAGACCCTCTAACATCCAACAGAATTGCCCAAGAGGCACCAACTTCATCAAGTTTAAGTAGTTTTTTTTAGATAATTCCACGAGAGGAGCAAAAAAACCAAAGCTTATACTAACTCTGTGAAGATTGGAGGGATCTCCAGGGTTAGCCATACCTGAGTCCGGGTCTGGTAACTTATATGTCTGAAGGTTAACACCCTGGCCATCCTACAATCTAAGCTTGATGCCCTCAATCTCACACAAATTATCAATGAACCTACCAGGTACCACCCCAAAGCTGTAAACACGGGCACCCTCATAGATATTATCCTAACCAACTAAATACACCTCTGCTGTTTTCAACCAAGATCTCAGCAATCACTGCCTCATTGCCTGCATCCGTAATGGGTCAGCGGTCAAGCCACCTCCACTCATCACTGTCAAACGCTCCCTGAAACACTTCAGCGAGCAGGCCTTTCTAATCGACCTGGCCCAGGTATCCTTGAAGGATATTGACCTCATCCCGTCAGTAGAAGATGCCTGGCAATTTTTTTTAAATGCCTTCCTCACCATCTTAAATAAGCATGCCCCATTCAAGAAATTTAGAACCAGGAACCAATATAGCCCTTGGTTCTCTCCAGACCTGACTGCCCTTAATTGTTTACCTTTGATGATCTTCGGATGTTTTCACTCACGAGACTCCCAGTTAGACCGCAAATGTTCCTTTTGTTCCATAAAGATATTTTTTATATCCAAATACCTTCGTTAGTTTGATGCGTTATGCCTAGGAATCCACCGGAAATAGCGGTCACGACAACGCAGACAAAAATTCAAAATTAAATCCATAATATCGACAGAAACATGGCAAACATTTTTTATAATCAATCCTCAAGGTGTTTTTCAAATATCTATTTGATAATATATCAACCGGGACAGTTGGCTTTTCACGAGGACCGGGAGGAAAAATGGCTACCTCTCTGTTTAGCACAAAAATCACACTGAGAGCCAACAACTGACCACTTATGCAATGTGGACGTTTACGCTCATTCTTCAAAATAAAGGCCTGTAACTACGTCTAAAGGCTGTAGACACCGTAGGGAAGCCACAGAAAAAGACATCTTGTTGATATCCCTTTCAATGGGCAATAAGGATGCATAGAAAGACAGGGGTTTCAAAATAAGAGTCACTTCCTGATTGGATTTTTCTCAGGATTTCGCCTGCAATATCAGTTTTGTTATACTCACAGACAATATTTGTACAGTTTTGGAAACTTTAGAGTGTTTTCTATCCTAAGCTGTCAATTATATGCATATTCTAACATCTGGTCCTGAGAAATAGGCAGTTTACTTTGGGAATGTTATTTTTCCAAAAATGAAAATAGGTCCCTCTAGCTTCAAGAGGTAAGCATGTTTCAGTTTAGGTCACCTAGCAGCACAAGCTCTGAAGATAGATGAGGGGCAATCAGTTCACATATGGTGTCCAGAGCACAGCTGGGGGCAGAGGTTGTTCTATAGCAGGCGGCAACGGTGAGAGACTTGTTTTTAGAGAGTTTTTTAAAAGTAGAAGTTCATATTGTTTGGGTACAGACCTGGATAGTAGGACAGAAGTCTGTAGGCTATCTCTGCAGTACATTGCAACACCGCCCCCTTTGGCCGTTCTATCTTGTCTGAAAATGTTGTAGTTAGGGATGGAGATTTCAGAGTTTTTGGTGGTCTTCCTAAGCCAGGATTCAGACACGGGTAGGACATCCGGGTTGGCAGAGCAGTGAATAAAACAAACTTAGGGAGGAGGCTTCTAATGTGAACTTGCATGAAACCAAGGCTATTACAGTTACAGAAGTCATCAAAAGAGAGCGCCTGGGGAATAGGAGTGGAGCTAGGCACTGCAGGACCAGGACTCACCTCTACATCACCAGATGAACAGAGGAGGAGTAGGATAAGGGTACGGCTAAAAGCTATGAGAATTGGTCGTCTAGGACGTCCGGGAACAGAGTGTAAAAGGAGGTTTATGGGGGCAACAAAATAGCTTCAATGTATAATGTATAGACAAAGGTATGGTAGGATGTGATTACAGTGGAGGTAAACCTAGGTATTGAGTGATGATAAGAGAGATATTGTCACTAGAAACATCAACATCATTGAAACCAGGTGATGTCATTGCGTGGCATTGTCCAATAGACCTATTCAGATAGCAGCCGATAAGACAACTAATGATTAGCGGGCCGCAGATGGGTGTTCAGGTAACGTCGCGACGGAGGGGCCAGTTGGATAACTCCCTCGGGCAGATAACGTCGGTAGTCCAGTCGTGAAAGCCCGGTGGGGCTCTGCATCGGCAGTAAAACGGGTCCGGATAGGTGATTGTAGCCCAGGAGTGGCTGCTGGCTAGCTCCGGAATAATTTATGTTTGCTCCGGGACAGACGTAAGCAATAGTCACTCGGATAGCAGCTAGTTTGCTGCAAAATCCAGGTGTAAATGTCCAGAGCTTGCGGTAGAAATCCGGGGTTATTGCCTTGTCTGAGTCACGTTGTACAAAACTGGCGATAGCTTTTCGAGCTAAAGGATAGCTGATGACCACCAACTGTGGTTAGCGGAATACTTCTGGCTAGCTTTTGGCTAGCTTCTGGTTAGCTTCTGGTTAGCTTCTATTGTGGATTTCAGATTTGAGGTGAATAATACTTTATTTTTTTAAATTGGTGAGGCGGGTTGTAGGAGAATGTTTTGAAATTGAGATTTTTAGAAAAATATATATAAAAAGATATGCGAGGAAAATGTGTAAATACGTGTATATACAGTACTGTATAGACACAGGACAAGACGAGGACAAAGGACTGCTATGCCAGCTTGGGACAATATATTATTAAATGATACATTTTCAAGTACATAACTGTAGAAAACATCCCAAAATGATATGGTATGACACACTGCCAGGAATGTCATACATGATGGATCATTAGCTTATACACTAACATTCACACATCTAGATGGCTGGGCGAGGTGGGTGTGGAGCCAGACACACCAGGGGTTCAAACTGTAGAATCCAGTTCCTTCATTTGAACATAAAAATGTATTTTATCAAACAAAACTATGCTACATTCATCTCTGGGACACTCAGGATGACAAATCAGAGCAAGATTAATGAATGTAAGTACATTATTTACCTTCAGAGGTGAATGTATCAAACCAGTTGCCGTGATACGTTTTTTGATGTTGTGCACTCTCCTCAAACAATAGCATGGTATTTTTTCACTGTAATAGCTACCTTAAACTGGACAGTGCAGTTAGATTAAGAATAATTGAATATTTCTGCCCATATAAGACATGTCTATGTCTGGGGAAATGTTCTTGTTACTTACAATTGTATGCTAATCACATTAGCGCACGTTAGCTCAACCTTCCCGGTGGAGGGACACCGATCCCTTAGAGGTTAAACATAACAATAGACAGGTGCATGATGATGTATGGAATAAATTAGCCATTTTAATGTCACTTCATTGAATTGAAATTCAATTCCAATTCTGCTTCCTGTGGGGTGTGGCCAATTCAAATTAATGAATTAAAGACCAATTCCCAACCTAATTCAGAATTGACCCCAAGCCTATCACGGACATTATGTCTGCTGTTACAAAATGTATTAGAATCAACAAGTTATTGACAACGCTTGAACGAAAATAAATCATAGCTGGATCTACTGACGACAGCCATCACTAAAAATAAAACATGGGCTGGACTCTTATGCACATACACACAGTTGTAACCGCTACACAAAGCTCTGTTGTAACCTAGCAACAGCTTCTGCAAAGCAGAAGACCAATTCATGTATCTACTTTAGCTGACTCATTTTTAGACCAAAGAGCATTTAACTTATGTTTGGGCAAAAGCAATAATATAACATAACGTTGGACTCCTGTAATAGTACACAAAGACTTGACCCAGCGGCCAAAACTAATTTCAATGACAAAATGACAAACTGCTATGCCTGCTGCAAAGAGGAATGGTACAAGACCTACACTTCACTTCCTACACTACAGCATGCAGCCCGTCAAACGGCATCTTAGATCTTCTTTTGATTTTTCTGCACCTTACGTGTGGAATGATCTACAATGCACTTTAAAATTGGAGGAATTGGTGCCTCTCGGGCATTTCAGATAGTTGTTAGGGTACCTTTTTACTAAAGAATGTGTCTTGCTTTTGGCATATTGTTGTGCATAATAATGTGTATTTTAATGTGTATATGAATGTGTTTATTGTATTTTAATGTGTATTGTTGTGCTATACAGGTGTCATCTGGAAAAGAGACCTTGGTTTCAGCATTGACTACTTGACAAAATAAAGGTTAAATAGAAAAGGTAACTAATTATGCAAATGATCGGAAAAGCAAAGGATGAAACGGACTTAACGCCCATGAAAAATGTCCGTTTTTTGCATACTGTGGTCACACAGTTTGGATGGAAGGTATGCTCAGGTGGCAAGAGCATCATGTAATAGGAAGTGTATTAAGATAATCGAGACAGAGAGAGAGGGAGAGAGTCTTCTTTGTTTTTCACTTCTTATTCTGCTAGGACTCATATTGTTACATACAGTATAACGAAATTGTTGAAGCAGTTGTTACAATTTGTTCTGACTATAAATCTACATTAACTTTTCATGCCAGTCTTGAATCAAACTTAAGTTTGAAACTAAAGGTCTGTCTGAGGAGTATAGTGAGAGACAGGGTGGGAGAGAAAGAAGGATGAGAGAGACTGTATGTAGGCGTGTGAGAGATGGACAGAGAGATGGAGGGATTATAGTGTGTTTGTATGGAGGAAAGACAGTTGGTTGGTTTTAGGCATAGGGCTGAGAAAGATACATATTCCAGCATACAGTAAATTAGGGAGAAACAGACTCAGTGGCGCACTGCAGTTTTGTGGTTTTGCCATAAGGCAAAGTGTATGTGAATGTGAGTGTATGTGAAGTTTAATAGCTACTCTTATACTATTCTACATGTTTTGCCAGAGGCTGAGAGAAAATGCTGCTTTTTTAAAGCTAACTTGCTGCAATTCTACACATATTGCCATGGGGCAGAGAGAAAATGTGCAGTTGTATAGCTAATCTCATGCAACTCTACACATTTTGCATTGAGGCTGAGAGAGTTTGGCAATTTCAAAGCTAATTTCATGTTATTCTACACATTTTTCCATGAGGCTGAGAGAAAATGTTGCCGTTTTACAGCAACCGGAGCCCGTGGGCCATGTGGGGTTGCAGGGTTTTTTAGTACCCCAGTGCTGAGACTGTGATGTGTGTGTGTGTGTGTGTGTGTGTTTTGATTTTGAATTGGAGTGAGAAAGAGAGAGCAAGAGAGAGCGATACATAGTTTTGGGAGTTTTCCATGTCTCTCCCTGAAGCAGTGACTCTGGGAGAATCTTAAATTGCATACTCGTTGCGTCCTCTCTCCTCTCCCCCTTGCCTCCTTCTCAAAACCCATTGGAGGAGAAGGTCAGAGGGGAGGGACGTCTGGCTTTCTCATCCAATGGGTTTTGAGAGACGAGGAGAGAGGACAGAAGACGTGAGGAGTATGCAATTGAAATCTTTCCTCTGCCCCCTGCCAACATGGACTCCCTGATGGCTACAGCAACCTCACAGTAAGTCTTCTATACATTCCTACCCCAGCTGCTTTGGCCCCTCTCCTCCTCACCACCACACTCTCCAACTACTCCTCCAAGTCCTTGCACTCTCTTCCCTCTCTCTCCCTCCCCTCGTTCTCTTTCTCTACTTCCCTCCCTCTTTCTGTCACTCAATCTCACTCTCCTCTCTCTCGCTCCCCCTTTCTCCTACTCTCCCCCTGTCCCTCCCTCCCCCTCTCTCACTCTCAAGCCTGAGAGTAATTATAGGGCTATTGCAGGGAGGAGGAAAGAAAAGAAAGGAAAAAAAGGGAATTGTCTGGAAAACAACTGCTCTCTTACCCCTTGTTCCGATTCCAGGGGCTCGGCTTTGACTCGGACTGCAGGCATTCCATCAAGCATTAACATCCTGTTCTCGGGTCGTCTGTGGAGGAATAGAGGAAGGGGGAGGAGGTGTAAAACGGACGCTGAGTTTGACCATGACTAAGCATCTTAGTTTGACACACATAGAAAGTAAAAAGTATGAGCTGACGTACGGTGCTGACTAAAAGAACAGTAAACTGTGTAAAAATAAAGTGGCACACTTACACATGCATAGGGCTTAAATGCTTACAGTTAGATAAATAGCCAGGCATTGTGCTGTACATCCTGTATGTGCACTGACAAACATAAACGTAAGCACAACGACATATACAAAGAAACAGTCACATATAAGAACACACACACCGTCCACTCTCTCTCTGTCTAAACAAGTCACAGCTTTCTGTTTGTAACTACTGTGTTCACTTGTCTGCATGATTGTTCCGGTATGTTTACAAATAATCCATTTGTAATAGACATACATTCTATGGTGACCATATCTATATTCCCATAAAACTAATGCACAATAGCACAACCATGGAGATCCTGTTAATTTATATTGGCACAACCATACAATATGAATGTGTCCCAAATAACTCCATATCCCATAAATAGTGCACTACTTTTGACTAGAGCAATATACACTGAGTGTACAAAACATTAGGAACACCTTCCTAATATTGAATTGCAGCCCTTTTGCACTCAGAACATCCTCAATTCGTCTGGGCATGGACTCTACAGGTAATTCATGCAAGCAGTAAAATCAGATTAAAAAAACAACAGAAAAATACACATTATGGAAAAGAGGGGATTGTGGAGAGACGCACACACAGGCGCACAGACACACACACTTGGGGGATTCAGACCCACCCACACGCACATGTACGCATGGCTTTTTTGTTGTATGTGGTAGTAGAGTAGTGGACTGAGGGCACACACTTAATGTGTTGTGAAATGTAATGTAATGTTTTTAATTGTATATAACTACCTTCATTTTGCTGGACCCCAGGAAGAATAGCTGTTGCCGAGGCAGCTAATGGGGATCCATAATAAAATACAAAGCTTTCAAATAAAACCAAATTTTAATTTGGTCACATGAGTCGAATGCAACAGGTAGAGCTTACAGTGAAATGCTTACTTACAAGCCCTTAACCAACAATGCAGTTTTAAGAAAAATAAGTGTTATGTATAAAATATATATTTTTTAAAATAACAAATGATTAAAAGAGCAGCAGTAAAATAACAATAGCGAGGCTACATACATACGTACGTACCAGTACATGTAGGTGGCGTTTAAGTGACTATGCATAGACAATAAACAGACAGTAGCAACAGCGTAAAAGAGGGGAGTTTTTTTGAGGATCTGAGGACACATGCCAAATAGGCTTTGTCGTGCCCTCTTCACGACTGCCTTGGTGTGTTTGGACCATGATAGTTTGTTGGTGATGTGGACACCAAGGAACTTGAAGCTCTCAACCTGCTCCACTACAGCCCTGTCGATGAGATTGGGGGTCCGCTCGGTCCTCCTTTTCCTGTAGGAGAGGGAGAGGTTGGTATCCTGGCACCACACGGCCAGGTGACTGACCTCCTCCCTATAGGTTGTCTCATCATTGTCGGTAATCAGGCCTACCACTGTTGTGTCGTTGGGAATACTTAATGATGGTGTTGGAGTCGTGCTTGGCCATGCAGGCATGGGTGACCATGGAGTCACAGGAGGGAACTGAGCACGCACCCCTGAGGGGCCCCTGTGTTGAGGATCAGCGTGGCAGTTGTGTTGTTGCCTACCCTTACCACCTGGGGGCGGCCCGTCAGGAAGTCCATGATCCAGTTGCAGAGGAAGGTGTTTAGTCCCAGGGTACTTAGGTTAGTGATGATATTTCAGGGTACTATGGTGGTGAACGCTGAGCTGTAGTCAATGAATAGCATTCTCACGTAGGTGTTAATTTGGTCCAGGTGGGAAAGGGCAGTCTGGAGTGCAATAGAGATTGCATCATCTGTGGATCAGTTGGGTCGGTATGCAAATTGGAGTGGTTCTAGGGTTTCTAGGATAATGGTGTTGATGTGAGCCACGATCAGCCTTTGCACTTCATGGCTACCGACGTGAGTGCTACAGGTTGGTAATCATTTAGGCAGGTTACCTTAGTGTTTTTGGGCAGAGGGACTATGGTGATCAGCTTGAAACATTGGTATTACAGACTCGGTCAGGGACAGGTTGAAAATGTCAGTGAAGACAATTGGCAGGTGGTCAGCGCATGCTCGGAGTACACGTCCTCTGGCCCTGCCGTCTTGTGAATGTTGACCTGTTTAAAGGTCTAACTCACATCAGCTTTTTTATAAAAGGCAATTCTTTCTCTGACATGCAAATACGATGGTAGGTTCATGCAATACTTTTAACATAAAGGAGATCTTTCCACCCCTACTCTTGTCCATGGTGGTCTGCGAACCCACAACCTTCTGGCCCGTAGTCCTGTGCTCTATCAGAATTCCGGCATTACCATGTAATGTTTACAAAACAAACAGTTTCTAAAACTACATATTTAAAGGGCTTTGTGAGAGTAAACGGTAGACATGTTCTCTCCTATTCACTTGGTTTTAATTATTATTTTGTGCATAAGGGAGTTTGATTTTTTATTTTAGCATTCAGGGAGAGTTTAGGTAAAGTTTATTTTGCTAAAGGGAGGACCATCCATTTATATTTCAGAGAAGTCAGATTTTCTCCATGTAACCCTTATTATAAATAATGTTTTGAAACAAGAAACAAGAAAGTACTTTTTATGTGTTACTAAATCGGGAATCTTACTATATCCTTCACAGTCACATAAGCATACAGTACAAACACACACACACCATACATTCATATCACCAATCAGCCTTCCTTCTGCCCCACAGAAACCTCTCACAATAACAGATACACAAAGAACACTCATCCAATAATGTGGGCAGCTCCTCAGCATTAGCAGTAGTATGAAGACGCGTGTGTGTGTGTGTGTGTGTGTGTGTGTGTGTGTGTGTGTGTGTGTGTGTGTGTGTGTGTGTACACATGTGTGTTTAAAACACCAGGGTAAATTCCTAGTGGCAATGCGCCATCAGCGCTCTATTTTGCTCCCCTCTCCCCCTCCTCACATTGCTAGAGGCTGGAGTGAGGCTCCACCCATGATTGCCATAGCAACGCTTTCTAGGCCCAAGACCTAATGCCGAAGGACATCCTGGACAACAATACAATAGCTCCAAAGCCAGGACTACTTGGGGGATTCAGACCCACCCACACACACACCCACACACACACACGTCTCATGCAAGGTTACTCATCACGTATGAAGCGTGGTTCCGTGTGGTTTGTGTATGTGCGCACATACATGCATGCATGTGGTCATCCAGGTATTCAGGCTGATAGCCTAAAGGCTCAGACTTTTCTGTTTCCATCTACTGTACTGGGCCATGGCTTCAGTGGACCTGCTCTAACTTGGAGCCAAGCCCAGGCCACTGGTACTTTTCAGCTTCCATTTACATACTGTATCAATGGCCCACTGTGAACTTTAATGATCCTGATGGAAACACAATAACACCAGAGCTGACATTAACATAAAACACTGGTGACACCCTAGTGTGAGGGGATGTCATAGTGTAAATGCACCATGAGAGAGGTTTATTCTCTCCTTTCAATTGATCCCCTTTACAGACATACACCATGTTTAACTCTACAACTGCTAAAGCAGTCATTTTGACTGCTCATGAATAAAACAAATATGTATTACTACATTTTTGAAGTCATGCCCCCTCCATTCTGGACTTTTCCTAAATACGTCTACATAACACTGTCAGTGTTAGAATCTTAATATCACAAACAGAACTGGAGTTCTAACCAGTTTAAGGTTTTCGTAATGGTTTTCCCCTGTTGCACCCTCCTCCCAATCACACCAATAATTGCCTCGAAACTGAACCAAACGATACAGAAATTGATTTGACACATAACAGATAAGTAAATAAATTAAGTAAAGTAGGATGGGGAGAAAGTAGGTGAATGGGTGAGTTGATGAGCGACAGGAAGTGAATGACGCATAATTATGTAATCACCAATTGTGATTGGAGAACAGGGCGGGCCTGGTTTTGATCTGTATTGATCTGTTCTAGTTATTATCTCAAAATGGTATGTACCCTATATCAATCCAACAAATCCAAACAGTCTTATCAGTCTACTCTGAGTGAGCATAATTGTACCTGCTGTACAGCTTACAATATCTAGGAAAATATCCACATCAGGCAACAGGTGAGCGAGTGTCAGAAAATGTGGTAATGAGGCTTGTGGAACCTTACAATGGCAAGGGGACAAATGTCACCATGGACAATTTCTTCACTTCACTGTAATTGGCCTGCACTATGAACAAAGTGAGACGGGAGATCCCACCCTCTGCGCGAAATAAGGTACATGCACAGCTGTTGCACTCTACAATGGTTCTGAAGAATGACAAGATGACAAGGACACCATAAAATAAAATTGTATTTGTTACATGCGCTGAATACAACAGATATAGATCTTACCATGAAATGCTTACTTACAAGCCCTTAAACAACAATGCAGTTTTAAGAAAATAGAGTTAAGAAAATATTTACTAAATATTAAATAAATAAATAACAATAATGAGGCTATACAGAGCGTGCAGGGGTACAGGTTAGTCGAGGTAATTTTGTACATGTAGGTAGGGGTAAGGTGACTCTGCATAGATAATAAACAGCAATTTGCAGCAGTGTAAAAACACATTTTCTAGGTGGCCATTCGATTAATTGTCCAGCCGCCTTATGGCTTGGGGGCAGGAGCTGTTAACTTCTTGGTGACTGGGGGGCAGTATTGAGTAGATTGGATGAATAAGGTGCCCAGAGTAAACTGCCTGTTACTCCGGCAGCTAGAATATGCATGTAATTAGTATATTTGGATCGAAAACACTCTGTAGTTTCTAAAACTGTTTGAATGATGTCTGTCAGTATAACAGAACTCATATGGCAGGTGAAAACCGGAGAAAAATCCAACCCGGAAGTGGGAAATCTGAGGTTTGTAGGTTTTCAACTCATGGCCTATCGAAGATACAGTGGGATATTGGTCATGTTGCACTTCTTAAGTCTTTAGAACCTTGTTAGATGCTTCTACTGTGAAGTGGGGCCGAATGAGAGGGGATTGGGCCAGGTGTCTGGCAGATTTCCACGAGCTCGTGACGCGAGGTCATGTGAAAGTTAGCTCAAGTTCAATTGCTTTTCTACAGACAAAGGAATTCTCCGGTTGGAACATTATTAAAGATTTATGAAAAAAAACATCCTAAAGATTGATTCTATCCTTAGTTTGACATGTTTCTACGACCTGTAAAATAACTTTTTGGACTTTTCGTCCGACCTTTCGGCTGGACTTGCACACGCGTTTGAATTTGTTTACCAAATACCCTAACAAAAGGAGCTATTTGGACATAAATGATGAAATTTATCGAACAAATCAAACATTTATTGTGGAACTGAGAATCCTGGGAGTGCATTCTGATGAAGATCATCAAAGATAAGTTAATATTTATAATGTTATTTCTGACTTCTGTTGACTGCACAACATGGCGGATATCTGTTTTGCTTGTTTGGTCTCTGAGCGCCGTACTCAGATTATTGCATGGTGTGCTTTTTCCATAAAGTTTTTTTGAAATCTGACACAGCGGTTGCATTAAGGAGAAGTTTATCTAAAGTTCCATGTGTAATAGTTGTATGTTTTATCAATGTTTATGATGAGTATTTCTGTAAATTGATGTGGCTCTCTGCAAAATCACTGCATGTTTTGGAACTACTGAACATAACACACCAATGTAAAATGTGATTTTTGGATATAAATATGCACTTTATCGAACAAAACATACATGTATTGTGTAACATGAATTCCTATGAGTGTCATCTGATGAAGATCATCAAAGGTTAGTGAATAATTTGATCTATATTTGTGCTTTTTGAGACTCCTCTCTTTGGCTGGAAAAATAGCTGTTTTTCTGTGCCTTGGTGGTGACCTACCATAATCATTTGTGGTGCTTTTGCTGTAAAGTCTTTTTGAAATCAGTCACAGTGGCTGGATTAAAGAGAATTTTATCTTTAAAGTGGTGTAAAATATTGTATGCTTGAGGAATTTTAATTATGAGATTTTTGTTGTTTTGAATTTGGCGCCCTGCACTTTCACTGGCTGTTGGCGGGGTGGGATGCTACCGTCCCGAATATCCCAGAGAGGTTAAGAATCCTTTTGGACCTAGCAAATCTAGCTCCGGTACTGCGGTATAGCTCCGGTACTGTAGCAGAGAGAACAGTCTATGACTTGGGTGACTGGAGTCTTTAGGGCCTTCTTCTGACACAGCTTAGTAAATACAGTTGAAGTCGCACATTTACATACACTTAGGTTGGCGTCATTAAAACTCATTCTTCAAAACACTCCACAAATTTCTTGTTAACAAACTATAGTTTGGGCAAGTGGGCTAGTACATCTACTTTGTAGACGACACCAGTAATATTTCCAACAATTGTTCATTCTTGGGAGAAATGTCCAAATGCCTGAAAGTACCACGTCCATCTGTACAAACAATAGTACGCAAATATGAAAACCATGGGACAACGCAGCCGTCATACCAGTAAGGAAGGAGATGCATTCTGTCGCCTAGAGATGAACATACTTTTGTGCGAAAAGTGGGAATCAATCCCAGAACAACAGCAAAGGACCCTGTGAAGATGTTGGAGGAAAGAGGTACAAACATTTCTATTTCTACAGTAAAACGAGTCCTATATGGCTTTATAACCTGGAAGGACGCTCAGCAAGGAGGACGCCACTGCTCCAAAACCACCTTAAAAAAGCCAGACTACTGTTTGCAACTGCACATGGGGAAAAATATTTGCTGCAGGAGGGACTGGT
This sequence comes from Oncorhynchus mykiss, assembly GCF_013265735.2. Lineage (NCBI taxonomy): Eukaryota > Metazoa > Chordata > Actinopteri > Salmoniformes > Salmonidae > Oncorhynchus > Oncorhynchus mykiss. The sequence goes on from NC_048567.1 coordinate 38,366,989, forward strand.
GCACTTCCCAAAATAGATGGCATCATGCGGCAGGAAAATTATGTGGATATATTGAAGCAACATCTCAAGACATCAGACAGGAAGTTAAAGCTTGGTTGAAAATGGGTCTTCTAAATGGACAATGACCCTGAGCATACTTCCAAAGTTGTGGCAAAATGGTTTAAGGACAACAAAGTCAAGCTATTGGAGTGTCCATCACAATGCCCTGACCTCAATCCCATAGAAAATATGTGGGCAGAACTGAAAAAGTGTGTGCGAGCAAGGAGGCCTACACACCTGACTCAGTTACACCAGATCTGTCAAGATGAATGGGCCAAAATTAATCCAACTTATTGTGGGAAGCTTGTGGAAGGCTACCTGAAACGTTTTTTCCAAGTTAAACAATTTAAAGGCAATGTTACCAAATACTAATTGAGTGTATGTAAACGTCTGACCCACTGGGAATATGATGAAAGATATAAAAGCTGAAATATATCATTCTCTCTACTATTATTCTGACATTTCACATTCTTAAAATAAAGTGGTGATCCTAACTGACATAAGACCAGGAATTTTTACTGTGATTAAATGTCAGGAATTGTGAAAAACTGAGTTTAAATGTATTTGGCTAAGGTGTATGTAAACTTCCTACTTCACCTCTAGGTCCTGGATGACAGGAAGCTTGGCCCCAGTGATGTACTGGGCAGTACTCACTACCCTCTGTAGTGCCTTACGGTCAAATGCCGAGCAGTTGCCATACCAGGCAGTGAGGTCAGGATGCAACAAGTCAGAATGCTCTCGATGGTGCAGCTGTAGAACTTTGTGAGGATCTGGGGACCCATGCCAAATCTTTTCATTCTCCAGAGGGGGATAAGGCATTGTCGTGCCCTCTTCACAACTTTCTTGGTGTGTTTGTACCAATAAAGAGAGAACTGGAGACTATTATGCACTACAACCAAACAAAGGTATGCTAAAGTGTGTCAAGCAAGTGAAAGTTACGAAGGCTTGTGTCAACTGTTTTCTAGTATTTTCAACATTTGACCACGCGTCTTGATGACCGTGCATCTTGGTGGCTTTATTTTGTCATAAAATAAGCTGTCACTGTGTTCCAACACATATGCTTTATGTTTCATAGTTGTAACAAAGGCACCCGACAAATACACTTGATTGAACTCTTGAATATTTGTTTTGAGTGTTTTTTGTTTTTACATATAACCTATGGTATTGTGTTATTTGAAATAAAATAAAAAAATATTATGTTACCCTGTATTTACACCATCCATCATTTATTCAATTCTGACCAGTTTCCCAGTCCCTTCCGATGGTCTCTTTGTTACCTCTTTGATTAATGCCCTTCTTGCCTGGTCTGAGTTTTGGTGAGCGGCCCTCTCTTGGCAGGTTTGTTGTGGTGCTATATTCTTTCCATTTCTTAATAATGGATTTAATGGTGCTCCGTGGGAAGTTCAAAGTTTCGGATATTTTTCTATAACCCAACCCTGATCTGTACTTCTCCACAACTTTGTCCTTGACCTGTTTGGAGAGCTCCTTGGTCTTCATAGTGCCTCTTGCTTAGTGGTGTTGCAAACACTGGGGCCTTTCCGAACAGGTTACTGAGATCATATGACAGATCATGTGACACTTAAATAAAGTCCACCTGTGTGCAATGTAACTAATTATGAAGGTAATTTGTTGTACCAGATCTTATTTAGGGGCTTCATAGCAAATGGGGTGAATACATATGCACGCACCACTTTTCAAATTTTTATTATTTACTTAATTTCACTTCACAAATTTGGACTATTTTGTGTATGTCCATTACATGAAATCCAAATAAAAATCTATTTAAATTACAGGTTGTAATGCAACAAGATAGGAAAAACGCCAAGGGTGGTGAATACTTTTGCAAGGCACTGTGTGTATTCACCCCCTTTGCTATGAAGCCCCTAAATAAGATCTGGTGCAACCAATTACCTTCACCTTGGATTAGCTAACACAACGTGCCATTGGAACACAGGAGTGATGGTTGCTGATAATGGGCCTCTATACCCCTATGTAGATATTCCATTAAAAATTAGCCGTTTCCAGCTACAATAGTCATTTACAACATTAAACATTTATTATTTAACCTTTATTTAACTAGGCAAGTCAGTTAAGAATTCTTATTCACAATGACGGCCTACCCCGGGCCAAACACCCGGACGATGCTGGGTCAGTTGTGCACACACGCCGGGATCAAACCAGGGTGTGTAGTGACGCCTCTAGTACTGAGATGCAGTGCCTTAGACTGCTGTGGTGGCGGCTATTCAGCAGCCTAATGGTCTGGGGGTAGAAGCTATTGGCCAGTCTAACAGTTTTGCAGGGGGAGATAAAGGAGAGGAGAGGAGATTAAGATCATCTTTCCATTTGCTCTGCTCCAAAATGAAATGATCATCCCAGGTGTGAGGGAGACTGGGTGGGGGTTGAAGTGGGCTGTGGACTGTTGAGTATTGAGGCATTTACAACCCCCTCCCCCTTCTCTCCCTCCACTGACCCACACTTAATGCCCAGAGAGGAACCACACTAGAATAAGGCCAAGTCTACCCCCCAAAAATGAAGGGGGTGTGGACAAAGGTTGTATGTCAGAGTGTGTGTCAGACAGAGAAAGTGTGTGTGTGTGTGCTTGTGCATGTTTGCATGAATGTGTATTTTTTACTATTTTGTGTGTGTGTGTGTGTATGTGTGTGTCCAACTGGAGCTTCCATCCACCACCCTCCTCCCTCCTCTTCCATCTCCCCTCCCAAGTCCCTGATGGCTATCAGCTCTCTGGTGACTGGGCCAATCAGCTGGTATAAAGGGATAAGGCCCAACGAGGCACAGCCAGACAGAATGACTAACGGGTCAATAGGAAGTAACAGGCCTCTGAAGAAAACACTGAACTTCAGGGACCCATGGTGACCCCATATTCACTCAAACACACACACACACACACACACACACACACACACAATTTGTATGTAATTCTTTAGAATCTAACAAGTGGGGGGGTTCTAAGCTGACATATGGAATTGTTTTAAATGGACATACATTCAGCTATTTGATTTTAGTTTTAGGACCCTTTTAGATATCAAAATAAAAAATAAAATGACGCCCATAGAAACGCAAAAACGACAGTCAAAATAACTCTTAAGAAAACAAGGGTTTGAAGTTTCTGTCCTAAATCTAGGAAATATCTTTTTTTACTTTTAAAATACAGTATATACATTTTTTTTACACATATTTAACCCCTTTTTGGAGTAGATGCAAAACTACCTTCATACTCCATTCTTTTTTAAAACCTGTACCGGTTACCTTCAGGCAAGTCCCGTGACACCATCGTGTTCGTGAGAATCTCCCCTTTCCAAAGAGGGGTCATAGAAGTGAGCCAAACCATTTGGAGGCTACAGACATTTACAAAACAGAAGTTGGCACATCGACAGTACTGACTTTGGACAAGTCTCCTGACACTTGTTGGGGTTGAAGAGCAAAACGGAGAACACCATCATGTTCAAGGGTGTCTCCCCTTTCCATAGAGGGGTCATAGTAGTGGTCCATTCAGATGCTACAGACGTTTAGCTGAGAAGACCGAGTTTCGGGATATCTCATGGTCTGACAAACACTACTCTAATTCTGCCACCTTTCACCCCATATGCTGAAGTGCGACACTGGCGGATGCGGTGGATTGAGACGCACCCAATGCACTAATATATCTAGTTTAAACTGACAGATTGTGATGGGGATTGCTTTGTTATGTAACTTAGATTGTCACACTGGTGTGTCAATCAACTCCAGGGGGTTATTAATGGTTAAGGTAAGGGTTAAGGTTTGGGATAGGCTTAAAACAAAGATGCTTATGGCCTTCCACCCTCACTGTCTACAAAGCTCTAGCAAAACCGAAACCTACTTGAAGGTTCACTGTTACTCCTAATGGCCGGTTCCCACATCATCTCCAGACGTCCTCAGATATGTGTCGTGACTTTAATCTGAAGACTGTTATTTACAAAATTAACTCCAAATCACATCTTTAAACAGTACATTTATTCATCATAACCTTTTATCATATCACCATTCTCAACAGTCGTAACCTCCTTGCATCTGAAAAAAACAGAGCCCTACTTATGGTTCAGTAGTACACAAATTGGTTTAATTATTTATTTAGTAGCTACTTAAAACCTCTTGAAGCTAGGGGGCACTATTTTTATGTTTGGAAAAATAACGTTCCCAAAGTAAACGGCCTATTTCTCAGGACCAGATGCTAGAATGTGCATATAATTGACAGATTACGATAGAAAACACTCTAAAGTTTCCAAAACTGTCAAAATATTGTCAATGAGTTGAACAGAACTTATATTGCAGGCGAAACCCTGGGGAAAATCCAATCAGGAAGTGGCTCTTATTTTGAAACCCTTCTGTTCCTAACCATGTCTAGCCTCCATTTAAAGGGATATCAACCAGATTCCTTTTTCTGTGGCTTCCCTAAGGTGTCAACAGTCTTTAGACATAGTTTCAGACTTTTATTTTGAAAATGAGTGTGAAGGATCACATTGCGTAAGTGGAGAGGTGGGGCCTCTCAGAGTGAGTTTGTGCGCAATTGAGTAAAGCCGCCATTGTTCCTCCCACTGTTATGGAAAAAGCTACACACTCGGTTGATATATTATCGAATATACACTGCTCAAAAAAATAAAGGGAACACTTAAACAACACAATATAACTCAAAGTCAATCAAACTTCTGTGAAATCAAACTGTCCACTTAGGAAGCAACACTGATTGACAATAAATTTCAAATGCTGTTGTGCAAATGGCATAGACAACAGGTGGAAATTATAGGCAATTAGCACAACAACACCCAATAAAGGAGTGGTTCTGCAGGTGGTGACCACAGACCACTTCACAGTTCCTATGCTTCCTGGCTAATGTTTTGGTCACTTTTGAATGCTGGCGGTGCTTTCACTCTAGTGGTAGCAGGTAGTGCAGCTCATCCAGGATGGCACATTAATGAGAGCTGTGGCAAGAAGGTTTGCTGTGTCTGTCAGCATAGTATCCAGAGCATGGAGGCGCTACCAGGAGACAGGCCAGTACATCAGGAGACGTGGAGGAGGCCGTAGGAGGGCAACAACCCAGCAGCAGGACCACTACCTCCACCTTTGTGCAAGGAGGAGCAGGAGGAGCACTGCCAGAGCCCTGCAAAATGACCTCCAGCAGCCCACAAATGTGCATGTGTCTGCTCAAATGGTCAGAAACTGACTCCATGAGGGTGGTATGAGGGCCCGACGTCCACAGGTGGGGGTTGTGCTTACAGCCCAACACCGTGCAGGACGTTTGGCATTTGCCAGAGAACACCAAGATTGGCAAATTCGCCACTGGTGCCCTGTGCTCTTCACAGATGAAAGCAGGTTCACATTGAGCACATGTGACAGACGTGACAGAGTCTGGAGACGCCGTGGAGAACGTTCTGCTGCCTACAACATCCTCCAGAATGACCGGTTTGGAAGTGGGTCAGTCATGGTGTGGGGTGGCATTTCTTTGGGGGGCCGCACAGCCCTCCATGTGCTCACCAGAGGTAGCCTGACTACCATTAGGTACCGAGATGAGATCCTCAGACCCCTTGTGAGACCATATGCTGGTGCGGTTGGCCCTGGGTTCCTCCTAATGCAAGACAATGCTAGACCTCATGTGACTGGAGTGTGTCAGCAGTTCCTGCAAGAGGAAGGCATTGATGCTATGGACTGGCACGCCCGTTCCCCAGACCTGAATCCAATTGAGCACATCTGGGACATCATGTCTCGCTCCATCCACCAACGCCACGTTGCACCACAGACTGTCCAGGAGTTGGCGGATGCTTTTGTCCAGGTCTCGGAGGAGATCCCTCAGGAGACCATCCGTCACCTCATCAGGAGCATGCCCAGGCATTGGAGGGAGGTCATACAGGCACATGGAGGCCACACACACTAATGAGCCTCATTTTGACTTGTTTTAAGGACATTACATCAAAGTTGGATCAGCCTGTAGTGTGGTTTTCCACTTTAATTTTGAGTGTGACTCCAAATCCAGACCTCCATGGGTTGATAAATTTGATTTCCATTGATAATTTGTGTGTGATTTTGTTGTCAGCACATTCAACTATGTAAAGAAAAAAGTATTTAATAATAATATTTCATTCATTCAGATCTAGGATGTGTTATTTTAGTGTTCCCTTTATTTTTATGAGCAGTGTATGAAAAAATATCATAATAAAAATGTAAAAAATAAATAAAATAGGTTCAGAGCTTGCGATAGGAATCCGGAAATGTCGAGAAGAATAAGTCCGACTAGCTCCGGTTTGAGTCACGCTGTACAGACTGGCGAGAGTTGTCCGGAATAAAGGTAGCTGATGACCGCTAGCAAAGGATAGCTGACTGCTAGCTAGTGGCTTCGGAATGTATTCGATGGGCCTCGTAAGCCAACAGTCCGTTGTGCTCTAGACAGCTAGCATTCAGGGGACGTTAGCTGCGAAGGTCAGAAGGTGAGAAGGTTCAGAGCTTTCGATTGGAATCCGGGGATATGGAAAGAAAAATAGGTCTGGTATGCTCTGGTTGAATCGTGTAACATGATGTCCTATGAGTGTCATCTGATGACGATCATCAAAGGTTAGTGATTCATTTTATCTATATTTCTGCTTTTTGTGACTCCTATCTTTGGCTGGTAAATGGATGTGTGTGTTTTTGTGACTTGACTCTGACCTAACATAATCATATGTTGTGCTTTCGCTGTAAAGCATTATTGAAAACGGACACGATGGGTAGATTAACAAGATGTTTCTTTCATTTGCGGTATTGGACTTGTTAATGTGTTTAAGTTACACATTTAAAAAAAATATTTTTGAATTTCGTGCGCTGCCTTTTCAGCGGAATGTTGTCGCTAGCGGAACCCCTGCCCTAGAAAGGTTAAACCAGAAAGGACATAGAATATTTTATCCTATGCTCTCTTCGGTTATCTGCTTATACAGTATTTTCAGAAGAGGAGTAAACACTCTCTCTCTCTATCTCTCAATTCATACTTTATTGGTATGGGAAACATGTGTTTATATTGCCAAAGCAAAAAAAAACAACAACAACACCACCAATGCTTTGTTCCCATGTTGAGCTCGCCCAAAGCAACTGTGTGTGTGCTTGTGCATGAGCGCATGCGTGTGTCCGTGTGTGAGAGAGAGAGGAACAAGGGGGTGAGGGAGGGTGACAGAAGTTTGAATAAGGCAAAGAACAGAGGAGCTGTTTGCTAGCGGGGTGGTTGGGAAAGCACTGTGGAGAGGTGGAGTAGATGAGAGGAGGGTGAATGAGGGGAGAGGATCGTAGATTGAAGCCAATGCGCCAACCAAGCTCAGAGCACAGAGAAAAAGCATGCCAATAGACCCTCCACCACCACAGCCACAGGGGGGCGGGGCAGAGAGGGAAAGAGAGAGAGACAGAGAGATTGCTACGAGACTGCTACCATATTAAAAATAACACACTTGACATAAACAGTATTTTAACATCTACAGTATCAAAAGATTTCAGCTACTATTATGTCATGCTTAAAACCCCAGCTATTACATCCACTGTGTAAAATAAAAGACAAATGAGCTTGATTATGAATCAGTGCTAAGTGGAAAATTGAAGCACATTAGCCAATAGTTCCAATGAAAATGCAAAACCTGGCCCGAATTGTGCTTGATTATACATTTTTCTGTATCAAATATTATGATTATTATGTGTTAAATTAGTTGAAACCACATTTGATGTGTGATCATGACAAAATAACAGAAAGTATATATTGTATATAAAAAGTATTCTGATGTGAGAATGTAACAGTAGCACAGCCAGTCCTTGTGATGTGTGAGTAGAGAGAGATAGGGGGCTTCTTGTGTTCTGCTCCTATTATGTCTCTGTTTGTTCTTCACCCTGCGTTTAGTTCCCTTTTCTCAAAACAGACCAATGTGACAAGTCAGCCACCACAAGCTCAGACAGACAGACGAAGTAACAGACATACGGACGGATGGGTGACGGGCGGGCGGACGGACGGACTGGCAGATAGGAAACAGACAGTCAGACACTCCACCAGAAGACAAGACATTAGACCTTCAACTGACTAACAAACCATAAAGTTGAATGACGAAATGGACGACCTGTTAAATGGAAGTATGGCCACGTCCGAAAAATGGCTTGCCTACTACTTTCTAAAACTACAACTCTGTACTAATTGTAATACAAACGATTTAGAACATACTGTTTAGTAAAAACATATGAACTAAGTGAAAAATATCAACATACTAGACTCATCCATTCTGAGAAGCTGTCTTCTAATGTGCATTCACGCTTGTTCCTTTCCGTTCATTCAATTTGGGTCAGCCTGCCCCACACCTGATTATCAGCTGTTGACAAACACACGTGGGTCTGTAAAAATTATTCTCTTTCTCAATAGTTTGCAGCGAATTCTACTAGTTTGCAATTAAAACGAACTCATCAATATACTATGCAAGTATGGATATCCAGACAAGTCCTGTCTCAAATCCAATCGTATTTGTCACATGCGCTAAATAAACAGGTGTAGACCTTCCCATGAAATTCTTACTTACAAGCCCTTAACCAACAATTCAGTTCAAGAAATAGAGTAAAGAAAATATTTACTAAATAAACTAAAGTAAAAAAAAATGTAAGAAAAAGTAACATAATAAATTAACAACAACAAGGTTATTTACAGGGGGTGCAGTAGCAGAGAGAACAGTCTGACTTGGGTGACAATTTTTGGGGCCTTCCTCTTACTCTGTCATAGTTCTGTGTCTATGCAATGACTTAATCTATCCCACCTGGTTCTTATTCCAGCCTAAAGTATCCATCTAACTAGCTCCCTGTCGATGATCATACTCCAGGAGTACATCAACATCACCAAAAATGGCTGTCAAAAAGCTCTCTCTATCAATCTGCCATTCTCACACTGACAAAAAAAACTGAACTCCCAACAACCTGTGTGTGTGTGTGTGGACTTTCCTCAGGCCTGGATGTACTCAGAAGGACACTGTTTTTTTGGGGTGGGGGGGGGGGGGGGTGGGGGTATTATATTTTTTGGCACTTTGTGAATGGCCTCAGAATTTCCATTTCATAAGGCGTATTTTCCTTGGCAGGCGCGGCCGGCAAAGTCTTTTGGATGCTTCTGGGACATTTTTGAACTGGACTCAAAAAAGTAGAGTGCTGCTGCCTCAATGCCCAGCAGCATTCTTTTTTTTTTTTTTTTACCATTTCAGGAGCACAAGCAGCATTTTTCTTGATGCTATGAAAGCAATTGTCAGGAGCAGAAAACAACAGTCCCAATTTACAATGCATAGTTCTTATTCAATAGTAATGAATTGAAAAACATCCACGATACATAATACAATAATGGTATACACATAGTACTTACAACTGTTATGGATCACCAGGTATCAATGCATGACATATTTTCTCTCCTAGTGTACGTCTTTCAATTGATGATATCACAATTGGCTGGATATCATTTGTGGAACTGTACACTGAGTAAAACAATAAAAGTGATTGTCATAGGGTTCAAATGGAGACTGAGTATTGAGCTATACTGTATGTTAATGTTTGTTCCTCTCACCAAGCAGTGCTCGCCCATTAGGGGCGGCGCCCCACTTTAGATTGGTAAAAAAAAAGAAGAAGCTTGCGATGTCTACAAAAATATATTTTTACACAAATAAAATATATTATAAAATTAAATGAGTTATTGTTAAGGTTTTCTTCCTCTTCCTCTGAAGAGGAGGTGTAAGCAGGGATAGGACCAAAATGCAGTGTGGTTATCTTCATACATCTTTAATAAAGATAATGACGATACAATACAAAACAATAAACGTGACCACCTAAACAGCCTTATTTTTTTTTTTTTATAAAAATAATTTATTATCATCAATACCATTCATTCTGTACAACTCATAATTTCCATACAAACTCAAATAGTGGTATTTTAATTTAAACAAAACAAAAACCGCAAACAAAACCTCAGGGGAGCATCTTCCCTCCCCGTCATCCTACAAACTACCTTTCCCTATCTCCCCGTCCCTAATCTATCCCCTTACAAATCTAAATGACACCCAGCCCTAAACCCCCCTTCCACCTCTCCCGGGCAGCATGCTGCCCCCACTTCCTCTCCTCCCTCTTCATCCTCCCCCTCAAATCTCCTTCCACCCTCCTCACTATCCCTTCCACCCCCCAATCTCTCCCTGTCTTCACCATGTTCTGCCTGGCTTCCCACAGCCCCTGTTTAAAGAGACTCATGAGAAGCCAGAGCAGAAACCTGTCCCTATCCGTCCCTCTCGCTCTCCCTACACCTCTCTCTAACCTGGCCCACGTCAATACAAAATCCCCCCTTACCAAACCTAACAACACCCGTGCCCTAGCCCATACTACTCCGGCAAAGGCACAGTCCCAAAAGACATGGCGCACAGTCTCCTCCCTGCCACAAGAAGATCTTGGACAGGTGGGGGATTGCACCAAACTATACCGGTACATGATGGAACGTACCGGCAAGCACTTATGGAGGCTCAACCAATTCAGGTCCTTGAGCCTGTTGTCCAGACCCCGCGCCTGCACTCCCTCCCAGACCACTTCCGAGATGCCCACTACAGGCGCCGGACTCCCTGCCTTTCTGACCTCCTCGTACAGGTGCCTGTGATCTAAACCTACTCGGGCAACTTCAACCTCAGGGTGCTCACGCAGCCACTTGGCCGCATGACCAAAGTGCCACGGCAGCTGTTCCGCCCGAGGACCCGTGTTAGACCACACCATTACGCTTCTCGCCTGATACGAGAAGAACACCCGCAGGAGGTAACTGGACGGGTGTATCACTGGATGAGCAAGCTCCGTTAACAAGAAAGAAACAAAAATTGCGTCCAGCTTGAGGGGGAAATGTGGTACCCCCCTACCTCCCTCCCCGATGGGACAAAGCATGCGTGCCCTGGCGACCCACTCGCACCTGCCACTCCACATGAACTGAAACACAAGCCTCACTAGAGGCCTCCTCAGACTAGCCGGCAATGGGTAGATGTACGCCAAATACAAAAGAGACGGCAACACATCCACCTTTAGAACCAGGACTTTGCCCATAAAAGACAAATACCTACCCTTCCACATTGCTAGCTTCCTCTGTACCACTGCGATACGCATGTTCCAGTTTAGCGTCGCTGAGCCGGAGGTCTCAAAATGGACCCCGAGAATCCTCAGGGCCCCCTCACAGAGAGATAACCCCCCGGGCACATCCGTTCTACCGCGCCATCTTCCGAAAAACTTGACGGAAGACTTTGCATGGTTCAGAACTGCTCCCGACGCTCGGGTGAAATCCCCAAAGATGGCAAGGGACCTTGTCAGGCACGAGTCCTTGCACAGCAGCAAGGAAGTGTCGTCGGCGTACTGCGTCATCTTAACACGCAGCCCACCACTTCCAGGGATCAACAAGCCTTCCACCCCTGTGTCTGCCCTAATGGCAGCCCCCAGAGGCTCCATGTACAGAACGAAGAGGAGAGCCGAGAGTGGGCACCCCTGCCTGACCCCAGACGAGAGGTCAAAAACGTCATCCAAGTGACTATTTACACTAACTCGGCACCCCGATCCGACATATAATGTACGAATCCATCCTATGAACTTCTCCCCAAATCCTAATCGACCTAACACTCTGAATAAAAATGATCTATTCACGCGATCAAAGGCTTTCGCCTGATCTAGCGCTGCTACCATTAAAGGCAGTCCTCTATCTTCAACCCAAGCGATGGAGTCCCTGATTAACTGTAGGTTCCATCTAATAGAGCGGCCCTCTACCCCGCACGTCTGATCCTCATGGACGACGTAGGGAAGGGCTGTGCGCAACCGGTCTGCTAAAACCTTTGCAAGTAGCTTGTAATCTACACACAGCATGGTCAACGGCCGCCAGTTGCCAAGGTCTGTTACTTCCCCCTTCTTATATAAAAGTGACAGCACACCAACAGCCATTGATCCCCCCGGGACCCCCGTCTCAAGGATGGCCTTCAAGACTTCGAGGACCACTGGTCCAAGTATACCCCAAAACTTGAGATAAAACTCAGCCGGCAGCCCATCTATCCCAGGCACCTTCCCTTTTCCCATCCTCCTAAGAGCGCTCTCAACCTCTTCTAGTGAGATCTGGGCCTCCATCACTTCTCTAATGTCCTCCGGCAACCGCCTGGACAAGTGTTCTAAAAACACATTTCCCTGCTCTACATCTATTTCCCTTTCCTTAAATAAACCTTGGAAATGATCAGTTGTCACCCTGACCATATCCTCTGGTTCTCTAACTATACTACCATTTTCTTCCCTAACGCCATGCATTACCTTCCTACTCTGTCTGGCCCTAACCGACTTAAAGAACATAGCAGAACAAGTCTCATTGTGTTCTAGAAAGCCACTATGCGCACGCTCCAGGAAAGCTCGAGCCTTCCGCTCCTGCAACTCCCTGAGCTGCGCCTTTATGGTTGCGGATCTCTCCCAGTCAAACGACCCGCCGAGGTTGCCTGCCTCGTACTCAAGTTCAATTAACCTTTGGATACGATCCACCTCCCTCCTCTCCTCCCTTTTTTTCCTCTTGCAATACCCTATTATAAAAGCTCTAATCCTCACCTTAACTAATTCCCACCACTCTAACACCCCCTCGCACATGGACCGGAGACCCTCAAGCCTCCAAAAGAAACCATAAAACCCGTCAACAAAAGCCTGCTCCTCCAGCACATCCCGATCTAGCTTCCAGTACCCCCTACCAAAGAGGCAGACTGGCGACCCCACCTGCAGGAGCACCCCGTCGTGATCCGAAAAGAAAACAGGCAACAGCCGCCCAGACAACTTACCCAAAGACCTGGGTACAAAAATATAGTCGAGCCTCCGCTCAACCCCCCTGGAGTTGCGCCATGTAGGACCGTCCATTTTCGGAGTAGTGTGCAGACCACCATCTACCAGACCATGGCAAGCCATTAGCCTGGCAATGGCGCCTGCACTGCTATCCCCCCCTCTTCCTAAATCTGTATTAAAATCCCCCCCTATCACTAATTTCTTATTTGTGACACACAGGGGCATCAGACAGTCCACCATCTCCCTCCTGTCTGCCACCACCTGTGGTCCATACACCACCACTAATCTAAAATTACAATCCCTTATCGTGACATCCACCCCTATAACCCTCCCCTGCATTACCACAAAATAATCCTCCACTTTAACCTCCCTGTGCCCACACAAAATCCCTACCCCCGATGAGTGCACCCCCCCAACACCCCAAACCGACTCCCCCTTGTCCCACTCCCTCTTAAACCTATTAACATCCCCTCCATCCCTCAGGTGAACCTCCTGTAAAAAACAAAAATCAAACCCCACACCCTCCAAATAACTAAAAACCGCCCTCCTCTTAACACAATCCCTTAAACCCCTTACATTTAAACTAACAAAAGTAAAATCAGACCCCATGAAAGAATAAAATAAAAACATGTAATACACTCAAATTCTAAACCCAGACAGAAAAAAACAAAAACAGGAGACTCACCCGATGCTCCCCTGCTCCATATCTACCGGTGATGACACCATCTGTACTCCCAACATCCCCCCCTCTTCCTCCATCTCACCAACCCAGGATGCAGGAATAGTGTTTGGCTCCGGGGTGCCCTGCACCCTGGGTCTACCCCCACAATCCTCCCCCTCCCCAGTGCTGCAGCTGGATTGGAAAAAATTCAGGGAGGCTGAGTCCCCAAACAAAAAACTCCCCACCTCCTCCTGTACCCAGTCCTGAGTCCTGTTAGGTGTGTCCCCACCCAACAGATATTGAGAGCCTGTGGCAACCAGCAGCAACCCAGAGGTTTCTCCCACCCCCATCACTCTCTTGGCCATCCCCTCCCTCTCACTGTCGGCCAATCGCTCCCTCCTCTTCATTCTCTTCTTTGGTGATGACGGCAGTGGAGAGATACCAACCCCCCCCCGCCAGCTCCTCCACCATACCCCTCATCTCTTCCACCAGGGCACATTCCCCCCAGTCCACTTGCTCTTCCACCGTCTCCTTCTCCACCACTCCTCCATCGCTTTCTTCTCTCTCATGCTCCTCCACTCGGTTGCCGTCTTCCGCCGCTTTTCCTGGTTCTCCTACTCCCGTGCCTTCCGTTTCCTTCTCTCTTCCTTCCGCCGCTTCTTGCTCCTCCTCCTTCCTTGTGGCCTTCCCCTCTGGACCTGTACTCTGATCATGAGGCGTGCTTCCTTCCCCTCCTCTTCTTCCCCCATCCCCCGCCCCTGCTCCCCCCCAGCCGCAGACACATATGACCGCTGACGGGCCGGGCACCCCCGCCACAGGTGTGCTGACGAGCCACACCCATGGCACGTCTTAGGCTTGTCACAATCCCTCGCCTCATGATCCTCAGATGCACAAAATCTGCATTTTCTTGTACTGCATGAGGCGAATATGTGACCGTAGGCCATACAGCGTCTGCAAAATGGGGGCTGACGTGCATAAAAAAACGTCCCCCTGTCAGCCCCTAGGGAGAACATAGCAGGAGGATGGAGGTAGCCACCATGTCCCTTTGGGTCCTCTCTGAGGAGGGCCTGGAAACCTCTCCTCCCAGTCTTTGAGGTGCCTTGCTGTCTTTGAGGTGCCTTGCTGAGGAGACGTTATCCATATATCTCCCCAGAAAAGCCCTCACCTCTTCGTCCTTAACGTAAGGGTTGTAAATGTTGACAGTTACAACCCTAAAATTATTCTTCGCCAGGCTTGTTATTTCGTAGTGGCACATCGGCCTCTCACCTCCCACTGCTCTTGCCCTTCTCAGGATATCATCGTGTTTTGCCTCTGTATATAGTGCCACGTCGTATGCTCCCTCCAACAAGTTGCCTTGGAAACAAAACACGTCCTTCACCGTCAGCTTTAGAATCCCCATCAATATTATCCTTCCAAAAGATTCCCGTCCTAAAGGCTCCATCTCCTTTTCCTTCCAAGCAAACCTAATCGTGTTAGCCAGCCCAATCCCAGGGACCGACCGTGTTGATGTATTTAGCACCATCTCCGCAAGGAGAATGGCGCTCGTTCTCTTCTCTTCCAAAACAAGTGAAAAGAAAAAAACAAATGACTGAGCCTATCTGGTGCAAACAAACACAGAGACAGGAACAATCACCCACGAAACACTCAAAGAATATGGCTGCCTAAATATGGTTCCCAATCCGAGACAACGATAAACACCTGCCTCTGATTGAGAACCACTCCAGGCAACCATAGACTTTTCTAGACAACCCTTCTAACCACAATCCCATAACCTACAACAAACCCCTAGACAAAACACACCACATAAATAACCCAAGTCACACCCTGGCCTGACCAAAATAATAAAGAAAACACAAAATACTAAGACCAGGGTGTGACAGATATGTTTTAAATTCTCATAAAAGTGTGGTAAATTTGTAAATGATTCTGTCAAAAATATATTTTTTTCAAAACAAGCTGTCCAGTTACTTACTACTCTGCCCCTCATTGACTGGCAGCAAGTGGGATGGGAACATTGATTTGATTGGGAAGCTCATGGGAACATTGATTTGATTGTTTTGCCAGCTAATGGCTATGAGGGGAACTGCCTCAATGAAATCTCAGTGATTACATATAATACAAAATAACAGCACAAAGTAAATAACCATCCTGGGGTTCTCAAATGTGCATTCAGTTCAGAACTTCTAGGTCTGCTCTAGTCTCTCTAGCAATATGTCTCTCTCGCCATACGGCTTACCTCTGCATGTGAGACTAGATCTGCTCTATCAGGTACAGATTGTGCTAAAGCAAAAGGCAAATTTTAAATAACTAGTAAATAAATTATCATAACAGTTATGGGAGCCTGGGACTTGATAAACCAGATGTCTACATCCAACAAGAGGGATACACTAGCTGCAACCTTCTCCTCGCGGATCAGGTAGTACAAAAAAGCATGAAGAAACATTGATAAATTATTTGGTAGATTTTTTTTGTCAAATTAACCAGTTATCTACCTTTGATAAACAGCTAGCTACTGTAGCTATAGCTAGCTGGTGGCTTGCAAGCAAGTTAGCTCCCATGCCAATTTCAAGTCCTTCTGACTAACTCGGAAATATTACGCTATTTCAGAACGAAAGTTAACTGGCTATCACATCATGCTTTATGACATTATATTAGC
The DNA here is from genome assembly GCF_013265735.2 of Oncorhynchus mykiss. Classification (NCBI taxonomy): domain Eukaryota; kingdom Metazoa; phylum Chordata; class Actinopteri; order Salmoniformes; family Salmonidae; genus Oncorhynchus; species Oncorhynchus mykiss. Next base: position 38,383,158 of record NC_048567.1, read on the forward strand.
TGGGTATCCCCAGTTAGATAGTGTTCTCCCTCGGATTTGTGAGCTGGCTGTTTATTCTAAATGGTATAATCTAATCTGTTCTAAACAGTGGCAGCATGTGCAGCGGTGGTCATTTGGTTTTTGACACGCAAAAGTTAAAGGTGTATTTATGCTGACATTCAAATGTACACATCCCTTTATATATCCTCTCAAACTACATGCTGCTTTTGTTGACAACTCCAACCACCTTGCGCCCCGGGTTTTTGCCAATCAGCGGCCGCCACTACTCTCACCATTGGCCTTTACGTCTCCCCTTGGTCCAATTGTCTACTTTACCTGAGTTGTTGTTCATTATTGGTAAAAGCTCTCTCACATACCAGAGGAGGACATAGGTGTGAAGAGTGTTTATGATATGCTTCTTTGCTGATTGGAGGCTGGGTAGTCAGGATGACACTTGAAGTGAAAGTACAGCCCATTAACCTAGTCACTTAATATGCACACTCGCTCCAGAATGGGAAAAATATCATTTCTAATTTATTCAGCTAAGTTCAGTTATAATCTTTTCACTATAAAATCAAATAATATAAAATAATGGCACTGGCCTTATAAGCATATATTGTCAGCTAAATGAACAAGCATACAGCCAATGGCATGGAGCATAGCCAGATAGCCAGATACAATAGGCTAACTCATATTCTGTTCTTCTGAAATACATTTTGTTCATATCATAATATTTCTTTAGACCTGACTAAATTACATCGTTAATTCATTGTGATGGTGTATAAACCTCTTGAAGCTAGGGGGCACTATTTTTAAGTTTGGAAATATAACGTCCCCAAACTAAACGGCCTATTTCTCAGGACCAGAGGCTAAAATATGCATATAATTGACAGATTAGGATAGAAAACTATTGTCTGTGAGTATAACAAAACTGATACTGCAGGCGAAACCCTGAGAAAAATCTAACCAGGAACTGGCCTCTATTTTGAAAACTCCATGTTCCATAGCCTCCCATTGCTCCATTTAAAGGGATATCAACCAGATTCATTTTCCTATCGCTTCCTCAAGGTGTTAACAGTCTTCAGACATAGTTTCAGGCTTTTATTTTGAAACAATTTGCCAGAACGATAACATTGCGTCAAGTGGTCACATGAGTTTTGCTCGCGCAACAGAATTTGGACAGCTATTGTTTTTCCCTATCCTACTGTTAAAGACATTTGCGGTTGATATATTTTCCATTATATATTTTAAAAACAACCTGTGGATTGATTATAAAAAACGTTTGACATGTTTCTGTGGACATGATGGATATTATTTGGAATATACATCTGCGTTGTCGTGACCGCTCTTTCCTGTGGATTTCTGAACATAACACGACAAACAAACGGAGGTATTTGGATATAAAAATCATATTTATGGAACAAAAGGAACATTTGTTATGTAACTGGGAGTCTCATGAGTGAAAACATCCGAACATCATCAAAGGTAAACGATTAATTTGATTGCTTTTCTGATTTTCTGATTTTCGCTACCTAGCTACTTAATGCTTAGTGTACATCATGTTTTGTTATGCTATCGATAAACTTACACAAACGCTTGGAGTGCTTTCGCTGTAAAGCATGATTTCAAAATCTGAGATGACAGGTGGATTAACAAAAGGCTAAGCTGTGTTTTGCAATATTGCACTTGTGATTTCATGAATATGAATATTTTTTTGTAATATTATTTGACTGTGGCGCTATGCTATTCAGCGGTTGCTGATTACAATTATCCCGCTTAAGGGATGGGTACCGTCAAGAAGTTAACTTCTTGGATATAGGGGGCGCTATTTAAATTTTTGGATGAAAAACGTTCCCGTTTTAAACAAGATATTTTGTCACGAAAAGATGCTCGACTATGCATATAATTGACAGTTTTGGAAAGAAAACACTCTGACGTTTCCAAAACTGCAAAGATATTGTCTGTGAGTGCCACAGAACTGATGCTACAGGCGAAACCAAGATTACATTTCAAACAGGAAGTGCCCCAGATTTTGAAGGCACTGTGTTCCAATGACTCCTTATATGGCTGTGAATGGGCCACGAATGAGCTTACACTTTCTGTCGTTTCCCCAAGGTGTCTGCAGCATTGTGACGTATTTGTAGGCATATCATTGGAAGATTGACCATAAGACACTACATTTACCAGGTGGTCGCTTGGTGTCCTCCGTCGCAATTATTGCGTAATCTCCAGCTGCAGTACTTTACCGTTTGCTACTGAGGAGAAACCCAACTGCCACGAATGATTTATCATCGAATAGATATGTGAAAAACACCTTGAGGATTGATTCTAAACAACGTTTGCCATGTTTCTGTCGATAAAATGGAGTTCATTTGGAAAAAAGTTTGCCGTTGTAATGACTGAATTTTCGTTTTTTTTTCTTAGCCAAATGTGATGAACTAAACGGAGCAAGTTCTCCTACACAAATAATATTTTGGGAAAAAAAACATCCGAAGTTCTTCAAAGGTAAATTATTTTATTTGAATGCCTTTCTTGTTTTTGTGAAAATGTTGCCTGCTGAATGCTAGGCTTAATGCTATGCTAGCTATCAATACTCTTACACAAATGCGTGTGTAGCTATGGTTGAAAAGCATATTTTGAAAATCTGAGATGACAGTGTTGTTAACAAAAGGCTAAGCTTGTGAGTGAATATATTTCTTTCATTTCATTTGCGATTTTCATGAATAGTTAACGTTGCGTTATGGTAATGAGCTTGAGGCTATGATTACGCTCCCGGATACGGGATTGCTCGACGCTAGAGGTTAAAGGCACAGTCAACTTAGTGTATGTAAACTCCTGACCAACTGGAATTGGGATTGCTATCATTTTGTAAAGGTTGAAGAGTCTATTGTCCTGCTAGTAGCCCATCATGGCTTTTATATAATTATAATGCAGGGTTAATAATAATAATAATAATAATGATAATAATTGTTGGATAACAGATCGGGTCTCGAACTCATTAATAGGCGGCTTCTATCGTCAATATGCTTTAAATGCTATATTATCAAAATGTTTAAAGTGCGTGTGGGCGATGGAGAGAAACAAAATGGTGCAGTTCGAGGCCATGAGGCGGAGAGTGATGCGGGCGCTGGAGATAAAATAAATGAGTCAAAAAATGTAAAGGAAAAATAAAGCTTGCAACACGCATCTGATTATTCAATATGAATAGGATTTATTTTGTTTATATTCTTCATTGTAACCACATAACAAATACACCATGAGCAGATTAACTTGGTCAATACAGTCAAAACATTTATTTATTAAAGACTATCAGACTGAAAACACCTACATTAATTAACAAATAGTCAATTTAACATTTTTTTTTGTTAAATTGACTTATAGTCAATTTGTGCCACAGTTTAGAATACCAATATATCAGCGTTCTAACTCCCCCTTACCACCAACTGCCACTAACAGTCGTGGCATAATTTCAAAACTTTTAAAGGAAGAACCAATGTAGGTAGCAAGCTAGCCAATGTTAGCCAGTTTGCTTGGGTGCATGATTGCCGTTGTGAAGTCAGAACGTTCGGATTAACCCTACTCATCGGCCAGAGCGTCCAGTGTGCACTCTGAACGCTCTGAAAGCGAAACGCTCAGAATTTACGAATGGACAATCTGACAGCACAGTTGCAGTCACCAATGCTTTGGATAACATAACAGCCTAACCAGCTAAGCTAATGTTAGTGAGCTGTTCTCTCATTTGTGTCTGGAAGAAGCTAGCAAGTTAGCTTGGGTGCTTGACTGCTGTTAGTACAGTGCTCGGATCAACCCTTAAAGAGATGGGTGGGGCTAAAGCTTCACACACACACACACAAACACACACACACACACACACACACACACACACACACACACAGACACACAGACACACACACACACACACACACACACACACACACACAGTGAGAAACTCATGTCCTCAACACTCCTCAGTGCCTGGTCTATTTCTGCATAGGGGATCCTGTGTCAGTAATGCTGCCAGGATGGGGTTGATGAGGTCGCCGGATGCAGCTCAATTCCAATGACTGTTCACACAGACTGAAACACAACCACACACATGCAGGCATACACAAGAACACACACACATACATCTAAACAGAACTCACGTACTGTAAAATCAAGCCAAAGGTCTGCTGTTGCCATTATTATACAAGTGTAGTAATGTTGTCATCACAATGTAAGAACACATTATCTATAAGCTGTTTTTAAATGTTGATTGCCTTTTCATTATATGCTACTACTCACAACACCCCAAACAACCCCTGTATTTTCAGCCATATTCTGTTCTTTACTGTCTGCAACATAAAGTGTCCATGCATCAAAACACTTACGTGCCTGGTAAGAATAGAATAACACCAATTCTCTTTCACTTTCAAAGGTCAGACTGTGTTTAGTAGCAGTGCAGCCGTTACAACAGCCTATGGATATCTAACCACCTCTGCCTCTCATGTCTTGTCAAATGGTTGGAAATAGAGAACTCCTCTTCAGATTTGAGGGTAACAGAGTCGTTCCACGAAATGGATGCCTTTTGGACATGCAAACTTTTGAGAAATCGACTTTCAACATTCAATTGCATGGAGGATATGTTTAGGGTTAAGGTTAGGGTTAGGGTTAACCATTCGTAACTGTTATTTAAAAGCATGTTTGAGAAAAATACAACATTTTCTCCTTGTTTAAGTGTCCCTTGTACAAATAAACACACAGTGTATAATATCAAACAGATAAAGTTTGGGCCCATTGGGCCTCTAAAATGGTTGACGCTAACAGGGATGAGGTTTTAAGTGAAGATCGGCCATTACTCCTCATGTGGTGAAGAGCATTGCACCACATGGTGTTCATGAAATTAGGAATTATACATACAGTATGTTCCACACAAGTTTAATCAAATTCAAGTTTTCCTAAGATTAATTGAGCGAACAGGGATGACGTGTCGAGCTCAACAACCTCAGTTAAAGATGTGCAAAAGACCCAAACAATGTCACCTGCTGTGAATCATTTCACTTGGGGAATGGTACATTATTTGAAAGAGGTAAATTCTTTGCATAACAGGGTTGACCTTAACACGAGGGACAGATTTAAATGTCTCACTAATCACATGAAATTAAATAATAAAAGCAGCAAAAATAACTAGGCCTTCACAATGATGGTGAAACTTAGATTTTTATAAAATTAAGTGGGTTGAAATCTTCCTAGAAGTGACACAGGGTTGATGGAGGGACATGACAAAATGCTGAATTTTGGCACTTCAGCAAGCCTTTATTCATATTAAAAATCTGATTTATTGATGCTCCATGTGGTATATATGAAAGTGCACTTCATTTCATCTAACAGGCTTTTAAAATTAAATATTGGTTCATAACTTCTACTTAAAATATCAAAAGGGCACCCATTTCATAGAACAACCCAACTAAGTCAGAGTGAAAGTAGGAGTCAAATGTTTTTCTGTCGTGTGTGTGTGTGTGTGTGTGTGTGTGTGTGTGTGTGTGTGCATGCGTGCTATTGTTGTCACATCTGTATGTGTTGTAAGTTTACTCACTTCTTGTTAAGTCAGTCTGGCTTCCTGGGCCCGACTCTTCAGTTCCCCGTCTAAATCTGTCTGCTACAGTATACACACACTCCTGTGACCTCTGCTTGCACCCACCCTGCCCTGTGCTGCGCTGCACTCATACACATACATGCGCACACGCACACATGTGCTGCTGTCTCTAGACATCAGAGTTCCCTGGGTGAGTAGAACAATGTACACTACACTTAACATATACATACGCACATATGCTGTACACACACATCTCACACTAAGTAGCACTAAGGGAAACCCCTGTTTAACCACTAAGTGAATACTCTCAACACACAGACACACACACAGCACTCCTGAAAGAGGTTGCAGCCTGATGTCTGATTGCATCATGTGCCTCAGATCTGGCGGCGAAACAGCAAAACAAACTGTGCTCATGGCAGTGCCGTTTTAAGTGTTCACTATTGGAAAAAGCATACGTAAGATTCACCAGATGCAGTCAAAGAAGTATTGAAGTGATTTTGAAAGACTACTGATTTGAGTGATCATGATTGTAGATGAGGTGTGCACAGCTCACTGGTTTCAGTTCCATAGAGAGCATGTCGTTCCGTTTCAATCCTTAACCATGACTGAATGGTCGGACATGTTGAAAAACAAAATAGGATGGCCCTTGTGGAACCCCCCAACACACACACAGGCACGCAGACACACACACATACAAAGGCACACATGCACACACCCTTCCCCCCACATAAACGTGCAGTGGTGTCCGCAGCTGTGTTAAAAATAAATCTATAAAAAAATTACTCAGTTGCTCTGTCTCTCTCCCTCTTCAATTCAAAAAATGTTTTAGTGGCATGAATGAGAATATTATATAAATTAACAATATGTTTGAGCAAGAGTTATACATATCAACAAAAACAAGGATACATGGAAAATAAGACACCAGCAACAATTGAGAAATTAAATCTAAAGATGCTCACATGTATGACATGCCCGGAGCTATTGTCTCTCTTATATTATGGCAGGCCAGGACATCATCTGCAGCCATATCCACTTTCTGTATGTTTTCTGCTAACAAAATGAAGATTCTCTCCACAGGCAGTTAAAGAAATAATGCAATTATTTCTTAAAATTAGTAGCAGGAAGTGCTGCTCATTCTCTACTTCACCCAACCCACAGTGCTTACATAGACTTTCTTCTCTGGCCTTCCATGTTTTTTTATGGTGTCCTGTCTCTTGCTATTTTGTGTGTTTTTTTTGTGCTGATCTCAACTTTTTCTGTAGATTTCCTATGACTGAAAAGAGCTTCTGGACATCAGAACAGCGATCACTAACCTCAATTTGGATGAAGATTTCTACTGCAACGAGTCGGCGACGCTGGACATACTGCTCACCCCGGACCAGGCCCTAATCCCAAAGACTATTAAAAGTTAAAGACTGCGCAAGAGAAGCCGATAAAATAATCAGAACAAATAATCCGCCTTTACTCTCCGTTACATTGGGGAACATACAATCACTGGAGAACAAACTGGACGAGCATCATCTGAAACTAACCTATAAACCGGGGCCTGAAGGATTGTAATATTACATGTTTCTTGGAGACGTGGCCGAACAAGGATAATATACATCTAGCTGGTTTTTCTAGGTATCGGCAGTGTCAAACGGCAGCGTCAGGTAAGATCAAGGGAGGAGGTGTGTTTCTTTGTTAACAACAGCTGGTGCATGATCTCTAATGTTAAGGAATTCTCGAGGTTCTGCTAACCTGAGTTAGTATACCTCATGATAAGCTGTAGAACATACTATTTAACAAGATTTTGAAGAAAACTGAGGTTGGTGGCAGTTTAACGGGGGAGAATGGGCTCGTGGTAATGGCTGGAGCGGAATTAGTGGAATGGTATCCCATTCTAGCCATTATTATGAGCCATCCTCAGATTTTTCACCTAGTCAGCTCGGGGATTCGAACGAGAGATCTTTCGGTTACCGGCCCAAAGCTTTTAAACGCTAGGCTACCGGACTCTTAGGGTACTGGGCTATAAGGAAACAAGAAAATGCTCACCTAGAGGCGGCACTACTAGTGGCCGGTGATTTTAATGCAGGGCAACTGAACTCCGTCTTAACTAATTTCTACCAGCATGTCACCTGTGCAGCTAGAGTAAACAAAACTCTGATCACCTTTACTCCACACACAGAAACGCATACAAAGCTCCCCCTTACCCTCAATTTGGCAAATCTGACCATAACTATATCGTCGTGATTTCTGCTTACATGCAAAAACTCAAACAGGAAGTACTGGTGACGTGTGCAATACGGAAGTAGTCCGATGAAGTGAGACTGAAGTGAGACTGTTTTGTCCCCACAGTGACTTTCTCATGATGCCATGTAGATTGTGAAGGGCACCAGTCCCTCCTGCAGCAAAGCACACACACTACATGATGCTGCCACCTCCGTGCTTCATGGATGGTGTTCTTCGGCTTGAAAGCCTCCCCCCTTTTCCTCCAAACATAACGATGGTCATTATGGCCAAACAGTTCTAGTTTTGTTACATCAGACCAGAGAACATTTCTCCAAAAAGGATGATCTGTGTCCCCATGTGCAGTTGCAAACCGTAGTATGGCTTTTTTTGGACGGTTTTGGAGCAGTGGCTTCTTCCTTGCTGAGCGGTCTTTCAGGTTATGTCGATATAGATACTTTTGTACCTGTATCTTCACAAGGTCTTTGCTGTTGTTATTATTTTTCTGAGGTCTTAGCTTATTTCTTTTGATTTTCCCATGATGTCAAGGAAAGAGGCACTGAGTTTGAAGGTAGGCCTTGAAATACATCCACAGGGACACCTCCGATTGAATCAAATGATGTCGATTAGCCTATCAGAAGCTTCTAAAGCCATGACATCATTTTCTGGAATTTTCCAAGCTGTTGAAAGGCACAGTCAACTTATTGTATGTAAACTTCTGACCCACTGGAATTGTGATACAGTGAATTATAAGTGAAATAATCGGTCTGCAAACAACCTTTTGCAAAGACTACTTGTGTTATGCACAAAGTAGATGTCCTAACTGACTTGCCAACACTATAGATTGTTAAGAAGACATTTGTGGAGTGTTTGAAAAATGAGTTTTAATGACTCCAACCTAAGTGTATGTAAACTTCCGTGTATGACTCATCTTGTACTGACACAAATGATTGATTGTGGGAGCTGTAGTGTTAGATTTCAGTGCAGCTTTTGATATTATTGACCATAACCTGTTGAACATTTTATGGCTTTTCAACCTCTGCCATATCATGAATTCAGAGCTATTTATCTAATCGAACCCAGAGTTGTTTTTTTTTAATGGAAGCCTCTCTAATTTCAAACATATGGGGTGTGGTGTACCACAAGGCAGCTCTCTAGCCCCTCTACTCTTTTCTATTTTTACCTAAACAAATTCTGTGTGTCAATGTATGCTTATGAGTCAGCAACCACAGCTAATGAACTCTTAACAAGGAGTTAGTTGCAGTCCGTTTTGGATTGAGCATTGTATTTGTTACAAATCATTATCGAAGAGACACGACCGGTTCTGATCTTCATTGTAATCAGAGGGCTAATATAAATACTATGCATGCCAGTCTCTATTGGATAAGAGTTGAGGAGAGACTGACTGCATCACTTCTTTTTATATGAAACAATGTATTAAATTCCTAATTGTTTACATAGTCAAATCCAATTAGAGGCGTTTGCCTCTGCCCTTCTCTTTAGAGACTGTGCGGGAGTTATTTCCCGCACAGAGCATGATCCTGAGAAGGAGGACAAACTTAGTGACGATTAGAAATCTTCTCTTTATCGTTCCAGTCCAGACCAGGGAAGCTTTCAAAATCTTAACTCTAGCTGTTTGGTCCGAAACAGATTCACAAATCATAGGAATTTGTCAAGCTATGAAGACATTCTCCCCCTATGAGTCTAGCGTTGCTATGCAACAGTTGCCTTGGCAACATTTCTCCCTTATGGCTAAAGCTAGTGTGAGAACCATGCTAACAACAAACGTTTTTGTATAAATCTGAAGAAAAACTGCACCCTTACCCACAACTTCTTTGCTAGATTCATGATAGTGTTGTTAGACAAAGCAAGGAAAGTGAACTCTGTGAAGCATTTATTTGGGATGCAATCTGAGGTGCAGTTACCTCTAATGAACTTATCCTCTGCAGCAGAGGTAACTGGGTCTTCCTTTACTGTGGCGGTCCTCATGAGAGCCAGTTTCATCAAAGCGCATGATGGTTTTTGCAACTGCACTTGAAAAGTTCTTGAAATGTTCCGTATGGACTGACCTTCATGTCTTAAAGTAATGATGGACTGTCATTTCTCTTTGCTTATTTGAGCTGTTCTTGCCATCATATGCACTTGGTCTTTTACCAAATAGGGCTATCTTCTGTATACCACCCCTACTTTGTCACAACACAAACGCATTAAGAAGGATAAAATTTCACAAATTAACCTAAGGTACACCTGTTAATTGAAATACATTCTAGGTGACTACCTCATGAAGCTGGTTGAGAGAATGCCAAGAGTGTGCAAAGCTGTAATCAAGACAAGGGTGGCTACTTTGAAGAATCTCAAATATAAAATGTATTTTGATTTGTTTGACACTTTTGGTTACTCCATTATTCCATATGTGTTATTTCATTGTTTTGATGTAGAAAATAGTAAAAATAAAGAAAAACCTTGAATGAGTAGTTTTGTCCAAACTTTTGACTTGTACTGTATACACACATGCAAACAGACTTATACACTCAAATGCTTACTCAAGTTAGCACGTTCACTTCAACACACACACACACACACACACACACACACTGACTGACTGACTGCATGAAAACAGACAATACTGTACCAAGGAAAACATTCCTAATCACTGACTCATTATATGAAATCTTACTATGCCTATTTTTAAAAAGGGGGGGAAATCACTTCCCCTAAGTTTGACTCATTCCAGCAATCATACTACACTTAAGAAAACTAGCAGCTGTGTTTACTTCAGTTGCTTATGCACTCTCTCTCGTTATATCACTCTCTTTCTCTCCCCTTTTCCCTCTCTCCCTTGCCCCTCCACACAAATGCACAGTTTCTCTTAAACCACTGTTATTCTCATTTCATTTTCAGCTAATACAGTCTCTGTGGTTTAGCGACTTAATTGAAGGAGTTATGGTCCATAACATGAACATGCATTTACATGGCTGTGGCCTTGTTAAAACTAAACCAGGGCTACGTCCCAATAGTACCCTATACCCTTTATAGTGCACTACATTTTATAGTGCACTATATAGGGAATCGGGTACCATTTGGGATGTACACAAGCTCTGGCATGCCAAAGGCTCTTCAAATGGATTCCACATGTTGTTTGCATAATCCCCCCCCCCCCCCCCAACACTTGACCTACAACTGGAATCAATGCTCACACTGATCTGTACGGCATCCGTGCACAAGGCTGCTGAAGTTAGCTGTGCAGTATGTATGTAGCTGGTTTTCTGAAAAATACAACAGAGTTGCAAGCAGTTTCGTAGAATGAACGTGAATAACTCGGCAGTTAACACCTTGGACCTGTTCAACTAATCTTCAAAATGGTGTCTCTTTCTTTTTATCTCTCTCATTCCTTATTTTTCTCTCTCTTTCTTTCTTTCTTTTTCCTTTCTTTCCCTTCCTCCCTCCCTAACTTCCTCACTTAATCATCAGTCTTACATAGTCTGATTAGTAAAAAGAAGAGTCATGGCCTCCCAAGTGGTTCAGCGGTCTAAGGCAATCCATCGCAGTGTTGTGGCATCACTACAGCCTGGGTTTCGATCCTGTGTCACAACTGGCCGTGACTGGGAGTCCCATTGGGTGGCGAACAATTGGAGCAGCATCATCCGGGTTTGGCCGAGGGGGCTTTACTTGGCTCATCGTGCTCTAGCAACTCCCTGTGGCGGGCTGGGCACCTGCAGGCTGAATAGTGTTTCCTCTGACACATTGTTGCAGCTGGCGGGCTGGTGTTAAGAAGCACGGTTTGGTGGGTCATGTTTTTGAGGACACAACCTTTACCTCTCCTGAGCTCTTTGGGGAGTTGCAGCGATGAGACAAGATCATAATTGGATATAATGAAATATGGGAAAAAAGGAAGAGTTCCATTCATATAATTTTGACCGATATAGTCACGTCAGATCTGTGATTACTTCCACAGTATAGGAACTGTGGGTGTCATCATTCCTAGTCACCTCTGGACAGGTTTCCCAAAAGCATCTCCCGGATAAGTTTGGGAAAACGTTTGGGAAACAAACTGGGCCCAAGCCAGGCCGAGGATCCTTATTAACCAGGAAGCCCCTAACTTTTTAACCCAAACATTGAGGATTTCGGGGGAATGGATGAGAACGTAATGTGCTATGTTTTTCACACATTATTTATGTGTAAATATGTTGTTTTATATAGTTCTTCAGTTCTTTTTAATGTCATTTAGTTTTTCTCAGAGGGTGGCTGAATATCTGTTGTAGAAGTTGTTTTCTTTTTATTCCATGCACCATGGCTAGACTGAGGTCGTTCAATGTATGCTTTGTTGTTTGTCCTTGATTGTCACTTTTCTGCTATCTGTTGCAGAGTTCCATAATGCATTTAATGCATTTTGTCTATGTCTGATTCCACAAAAAGTGGGCTAGCACTCTCACTCTTCCTCAGTCCAGTCCATAACTAACACACTGGCCCAGAAAATTAGAGGATTTCACACTTATCTGACAAGAGAATCTGAAGATGATGCTAATGTTTCTGCCTGTGTCAACAAACATAGCAAGACCCTCTACTTTTACCCCCTTCTTCTACTCCACCTACTTATGTAGGGGGGGGGGGGCTACGTAAGTAGGTTTTGGGGTATCTGTACTTCACTTTATTATTTATATGTTTGACAACTTTTACATCACTACATTCCTAAAAAAAAAAAAATACTTTTTACTCCATACATTTTGCATGACACCCCAAAAGTACTCGTTACATTTTGAATACTTAGCAGCACAGGAAAATGATCCAATTCACACACTTATCAAGACAACACATTGTCATCCCTTCTGCCTCTGATCTAGCGGACTCACTAAACACAAATTATCTTTTGTAAATTATGTCTGAGTGTTGGAGTGTGCCCCTGGCTATCCATAATCTTTAAAACAAGAAAATGGTGCCGCCTGCTTTGCTTAATACAAGGAATTTGAAATGATTTATACTTTAACTTTGACTTTTGGTAAATAAGTATACTTTAGACACATACAACGCCCTCTCTGTGCTCAGGGGCCATCACATACACAGATGGAAACAGGCCAGGGCCATCCCACAATGCACACTACGTGAGGGGGGAGCATTCCCCTCTTGCCTCTCCCCTTACGCCTCTGCCCTTCGCTCAACGTAGTCGGATTCTTGCCTCCACCAGATGAGATAATCTACTACATACTGTGCTCTACAGTATACAAACATTAATTAATCCAGATTACATGCATTAATCCAGATTACATTCATTAACAGGTGTCTGCTATTGGATGAGGTTAGTTAACCTCTTTTACTGTCTATTCAGGGTTAGGGCTAAAATATGGGTTAGAAGTAACTTTTTAAAGGGATAGACCTAGGGATAGGGTTTAAGGTTTGTTTGTTTTTCTGCAAAAAACAGTATGGGTTTACAGCTCTCCTGCTCTTTTAAGCCTCGCTGTGGCCATCTGCGAGTACTACATACCATGCCAGGCTCAATCTGGGATAGCAACTGCGTCAGATCTACAAATCACCATTAGCTGCTAAGCAATGAGATAGACCCATCCATGTGGTTTGCAACTCAGTGAACCTGTGCAACATATGCTCAGTTAATAGCCTACAAATGAACAGAGGTCACATGTATCAAAGTACACAGCAGCCATTTAGAATGAACAAAATAGTGTAGAAATTAATCTGTTCCATGAAAATGTGGAAAAAATAATCATAGTTGGCATGCCGATCTGTTTAAATCGTATGTTAAACTGTAATCTTCCCCAAACTTGAAACTCACGAGCTGCCTATGGTCTCTACCATTACACCCACTATTACACCACACGCACAGGAGGTGCTCACCAAGTAACCATAACCTTGTTAATATCAAGTTACCTGAGGTAACGCCAGCTCATTGCTAACACCAGTGAAGCTTGCATTGTGATGCAGAACAATGGGCTGGGAATAGAACGTTCGGAAGGAGAGAAGGTGCTCAATAGAACTAATAGGAGCCCACAGGGTGAAAACGGCCTAAAATAAGGCCTGTTTTTCCGCTATTACTTCAAAACTATGGCAAGCAGCTGGAACACATGTTAATATTATGAAACTGAACTCCATGGCGGATGCAATGAAGTAATTTTCATCAGAAAACAGCGTTCTTAAAAACTTAATCTGTCCAGCCTATTATGACAATGTACACAGAACAAAAATATAAACGCAACATGCAACAATGTCAAAGATTTTACTGAGTTACAGTTCATATAAGGAAATCAGTATATTGAAATACATTCACTAGGCCCTTATTTATGTATTTTACATGACTTGGTCAAATATTTACCTTAAAAAAAGTAGGGGCGTGGATACAAAAAAAACAGTTAATATCTGGTGTGACCACCATTTGCCTCATGCACCATTTGCCCCATCTCTTTCACATAGAGTTGATCAGACTGTTGATTGTGGCCTGTGGAATATTTTCCCACTCCTCTTCAATGGCTGTGCGAAGTTGCTGGATATTGGCGGGAACTGGAACACGTTATCATACACGTCAATCCAGAGCATCTCAAACATGCTCAATGGGTGACATATGTGTTGAGTATGCAGACCTGGAAGAACTGGGACATTTTCAGCTTCCAGGAATTGTGTACAGATCCTTGCGACATGGGGCTGTGCATTTTCATGCTGGAACATGAGGTGATAGTGGCAGATGAATGGCACAACAATGGGCCTCAGGATCCCATCACGGTATCTCTGTGCATTCAAATTGCCATCGATAAAATGCAATTGTTTTTGTTATCCGTAGCTTATGCCTGCCCATACCATAACCACCCCACCACCATGGGGCACTCTGTTCACAAAGTTGACATCAGCAAAACCCTGCCCACACGACTCCATACACACTGTCATCTGCCCAGTACAGTTGAAACCAGGATTTATCCATGAAGAGCACAGTTCTCCAGCGTGCTAGTGGCCATCGAAGGTGAGCATTTTGCACACTAAAGTCGGTTACGATGCCAAACTGCAGTCAGGTGAAGACCCTGGTGAAGATGACGAGCACACAGATACGCTTCCCTGAGACAGTTTGTCCAGACATTATTTGGTGGTGCCAACCCACAGTTTTATCAGCAGTTAAGGTGGCTGGTCTCAGATGATCCCACAGGTGAAGAAGCCGAATGTAGAGGTCCTGGGCTGGCGTGGTTACACATGGTCTGTGGTTGTGTTGGACGTAATGCCAAATTCTCTAAAACAATGTTGGAGGCAGCTTATGGTAGAGAAATGAAAATTCAGTTGTCTGGCAACATCTCTGGTGGATATTCCTGCAGTCAGCATGTCAATTGCACGCTCCCTCAAAACTTGAGATATCTGTGGCATTGCATCATTTTCTTGATATGCCACACCTGTCAGGTGGATGGATTTTCTTGGCAAATGAGAAATGCTGGCTAACAGGGATGGATGTAAGCAAATTTGTGCACAACATTTCAGAGAAATAAGTGTTGTGTGCGTATGTAACATTTCTATGATCTTTTATTTCAGCTCATGAAACATGTGACCAACATTTTACTTGTAATGTTTATATTTTAGTTCAGTGTATGTTGTCTTAGAATACTGTACGTGTAGCATTCCATAAGATTACATCTGTCAACAACGGTTCCAATTTCTGTCACTGTTATTACACTGTGTCAGGCAGATGATGCCATAGGTGGCAGGATCCTGTAGAGCAATTATAATTGGACTGGAATGAACCCTGTAGACCGTTACACTGTTGCTGGCTTCATGTGCTAGTGGGACACAGGAAACTGGGAACTGGTAAGTCCGATATGATTGTGTTCAAGTTCCTTTGAAGTTGGAACAATTCTTCAACCAATAAAATTTTAGCTAGCCTGCTTAACGTTGACAATATGAACAGACTAGTTACCTTATCCATATTGATAAGGTTGTAATTTTCAAAAATGTTAAAGGTGAAAGGTCAGTAGTGAAACATCACAACTCTGCAATTTGGGTAACAACATGTACTCAAGAGTTTTCCACTTGTAATTCTGACTTTGGAGGGTCATTGTAGTGAAATGTCCCACTGGGAAGTAAGAGCTTTTGATAACTCCGATAGCACGTGAACTCAGCAAAAGTCTGTTACTGATTGGACAAGTAGACTGCTGATTGATTAGATGTGGCTGTGTCAATTGCTGATAGGTACTTTTTAATTGATTAGACAGATAGACTGGGTCCGCTGGTGATTGGACAGATAGACTGTGCTTGTTGCTGATTGGTCATTTTTAATTGACTATCTAGGCTGATCTCTATATATCTATTTGGTGTGGAACTACTAATAGCAGTCTAGAAAGGAAATCAAAATATACTCAAGGTAATAGATTGATAGCGGTGGCGGGATTACAAACTTGGTCAAATGGTCATAAACCTAATTTCATTTTCAATTTGTATTCTATTATATTTTCTCCAAATCATTGAACGTGATCTACAGTATGTCTTTGTTCCATAACATTCAGTAACCTATGTGAAGTACATAACTTTGGGCCAGTTTCCCAGACAGAGATTCAGCCTTTTTCTGGACTAGAAAGGTATTTCAATGGAACTCTCCATTAGGCGTTAGATTTTGGTTCCAGGATTAGGCTAAACGTTTGCCCAATACTATGTTGTGTATAAATGTATGTAATATTTGCAATAAAAATATATAGATTAAATATGAGTTTTAATAAATTTGACAATTATGTTCAGTGTAAATGCTAAGGCACGTAATTTACCCCCTCTAAAGTGTACTATTGCTGAGTGAAAGGGGCCCATGGTAAATGGATTTAAAGTGAAAGTTGAAATGAGCTCTAATCTGGCTCCATGAATACCCTTGAGCAGCACACACACACACACACACACACACACACACACACACACACACACACACACACACACACACACACACACACACACACACATATATATACACACACCCCGTGGCTGTCACAGTGTTGAAGGCAGGGACGGGGCCTCTCTCCAGCACAGGGGTAAAGTCACGCAGGTCAGTACTCAGTTTCCACATCAGACCCAGGAACAGGGGCCAGAGTCTCCAACTCCCTCCCTCCCCAGTCCCCTGGGGGGCCCCTCCTTGCCTTTCCCTGACCCCCAACCCCCAGTGTACAAATGCCTTTGCTGACAGCTCTGGCCCAGTCCTCTGTAATTGAAAAGAACAGGCCAGGGCCAGCCCCCAGCCACCCCACCGCACATCCCCCACTCAGCCACCCTCCCATAGCCCTGCCTGTGTTGAGTTGAGCCTCTGAACCCAGTGACAGACACCCATCAATACCAATGATTATTACCCCTCTGGAAGTCAGAGTCACTGCCGATGACATCCAAGACACCAGCCATGCAACACCCGCCCAACGCATATACGTATACACACACATACTAACACACACACACACACACACCTCCCCCTCAGTGTCCTTCCTCTGCTACCCGAGCTTCTGAATGTTTAACCCATTGCGAACAGCCCTGTCTCTCTCTGTGGTTCTGCTGCTTCTTTACGGGAGGCAAACAAGGCTGTCCTACACACACACGTACACACTCACTCACAGAAACACACAAGCAGCTATCACATGCAAAAAAAGCTGTGACAACCAGCAAACTTTTTGGGCAATTCCTAAGGAGTTTGGATCCTGCACTATTTCTCCTGACAGTCTACCATTTTACTGTACTCTCACCCAAATCTTCACCAGCTAATTTAGTAAAAACTATTTCTCAAACACAGAAGAAAAAACAATGACTTCAAACTATAGACCACTATTGCGTTAAAACAAGCTAAAGCACTGCCAAGAACACATGACAGAGGTTGAAGCAGTATTTAAATGCATCACAACCTGTGGTTATGCTGATGTCTACAGTCATTCCTCATTATAATCATCTCACAGCTTGTGCATTCACATCGAAAATAGGTGTTACAAGTCCAGTCCCTAGCAGTGTTACACTGATTCAGTTTCCTTCTGACAGCAACCCAACACAATGGCATGCATGGTCAGCCAGCCAGCCAGTGTGCGGTAGGTACCTAGGTAACAAGGAGTTGTCATATGTGGTTCAGCTATGACAGCTGAACCACACACACACACACGCACACTTAGACACAATCCCACAAAGATGACAAATGAGAACCACAGCATGAGAAGAACAGGAGTAAAAATGTGCACAGACCTTGTCAGAAGCTGCAGAGCCGTAGAAAACAGTTCTCTTCTCCAGTCCGATCTCTCGCTCCCCTCTCTCTCTCTCTCTCTCTCTCTCTCTCTCTCTCTCTCTCTCTCTCTCTCTCTCTCTCTCTCTCTCTGTGTGCACAGCTCCCTCCCCTTCTGTCGCTCAGCTGCTGAGCTCTCACAGTTCTCAGGAAATGAATGGGGAGCTGCACAGAGAACTGTTGTACTTGCAAATGACTTAGCCTGCCCGCCCATGTCACATGATCAGCTAAATGTAGGGTGGGCCAGTGGGTGGAGGCTTCATAAGCAATGGGAAGACAATATACTCTAAGCTTGAACAGCATGCATCGAATTACACAGGGCCCCTCGTGGGAGGTTTCCAACACTTCCGTGGTCCACTCAGGCAGCCAGGCAGGCAGCGTTCTCTCTGTCAATTTAATTCCAATGAAAGGGCTTCATTGCCATTGGAAACATATGTTTACATTGCCAAAGCAAGTGAAATAGATAAGTAACAAATGTGAAATAAACTATCAGAAATTAAAAGTACACAGTACACTCACAAATGTTTCAAAAGAATAGAGACAATTCAAATGTTATATTAATCAAGGATGGTAAAGCACTCCCTGTGATCGCTCAAGATTGACGTCGAAATTGGACATCTATTGATGTCCTGAGGACGCCGGGAAATGTCTTCAAAAACCAGCCACTAGGGGAAACAGGGAGTGCTTTTACCATCAAGTAGGCTTGGGTAATCCCATGACTTTGGATCAGAAGGTTGTGTTTTCAATCCCAGTCATGGACACTGGTTTTGTATTTTTTGTTGTAACCCATTTGGAATAAGTGTCTGTGTGGAATAAGTGTCTAAACTACCCTATCCCAAAACTTAACCCTTACCTTAACCATTCGGAATGAGTGTCTAAACTTAGTGTTTTAACCCTATCCCAAAACTTAACCCTTACCTTACTCTTGACTTTCTAAATTTGACGTGTAGAGAAATAGAATGTGAAAGTGTAGCAGGATGAACGACACAGAGCAGCAGGAGCAACAAAAACACTTTGAAATTTGACATTTGGAGAACATTGATGAATTCTGCAGTGAGACTGTGAGAGTTGGTTGATATTATGGCTATGGACAGTGTTGTAAATATGTGCAAATAGTTGAAGTACAAAAGGGAAAATAAATAAACATAAATATGGTTTGTATTTACAATGGTGTTTGTGCTTCACTGGTTGTCCTTTTCTTGTGGCAACAGGTCACAAATATTGGTGATGTGATGGCACACTGTGGTATGTCACCTAATAGATATGGGAGTTTTTCAAAATTGGATTTGTTTTCAAATTCTTTGTGGGTCTGTGTAATCTGAGGAAATACAGTGCATTCAGAAAGTATTCTGATCCCTACGCTTTTTCCACATTTTGTTATTCTAAAATTGATTAAATTAATTGTTTTCCTCACCACAGCTACACACAATACCCCAATATGAAAAAGTGAAAGCAGGTTTTAAGACATTTTTGCAAATCTATTACAAATAAAAATCAGAAATAGCTTATTTACATAATTCAGACCCCTTGCTATGAGTATACAATTAAGCTCAGGTGCATCCGGTTTCCATTGATCATCCTTGAGATATACAACTTGATTGGAGTCCAACTTTGGTATATTCAATTGATTGGACATGATTTGGAAAGGCATATATGTCTATATAAGGTCCCACAGTTGACAGTGGGTGTCAGAGCAAAAACCAAGCCATTAGATCGACGGAATTGTCCATAGAGCTCCAAGACAGGATTGTGTTGAGGCACAGATCTGGGGAAGGGTACCACAAAATGTCTGCAGCATTGAAGGTGCCCAACAACACAGTGGCCTCCATCATTCTTAAATGGAAAAAGTTTGGAACCACCAAGACTCTTCCTAGAGCTGGCTGCCCAGCCAAACTGAGCAATTGGGGGAGAAGGGCCTTGGTCATGGAGGTGACCAATAACACGATGGTCACTCTAACAAGCTCAAGAGTTTCTCTGTGGAGATGGGAGAACCTTCCAGAAGGACAACCATCTCTGCAGCACTCTACCAATCAGGCCTTTATGCTAGAGTGGCTAGACAGAAGTCACTCCTCAATAAAAGGCACATGGTAGCTTTTGAAAAAAGCAAGCAACGCTCCCCATCCAACCTGACAGAGCTTGAGAGGATCTGAAGAGAAGAATGGGAGAAACTCCCCAAATACAGGTGTGCCAAGCTTGTAGTGTCAAACCAAAGAAAACTCAAGGCTGTAATCGCTGCCAAAAGTGCTTCAGCAAAGTACCGAGTAAACGTCGGAATACTTATGTAAATGTGATTTTAACATTTATTTTTTAATACATTTGCAAAAATGTATTGTAAACTTGTTTTTGCTTTGTCATTATGGGGTATTGTGTGTGGATTGATGAGTCAAAAAAATATATTTTAGACAAGGCTGTAACGTTACAAAAATTCAAGGGGTCTGAATACTTTCTGAATACACTGTATGTGTCCCTAATATGGTCATACATTTGGCTGGAGGTTAGGAAGTGCAGCTCAGTTACCACCTTATTTTGCAGGCAGTGTGCACATAGCCTGTTTTCTGTCGAGTGTCAGGTCTGCCTACAGCGGCCTCTCTTCATAGCAAGGCTATGCTCATACTCAAAATCAACGTTTTTTTTCTGTCAGTCACAGTGGTCAACTATTCTGCCATTCTGTACTCTCTGTTAAGGGTCAAATAGCATTCCAATTTGCTCAGTATGTTTGGTTAATTCTTTCAAATGTGTCATGTAATTATCTTTTTGTTTTCTCATGATTCGGTTTGATCTAACTGTGTTGCTGTCCTAGGGCTCTGTGGAGTCTGAGGGGACTCTTCTCTAGGCTAATTTCTCTGGAGGTGATGGCTTTGTTATGGAAAGTTTAGGAATCATTTCCTTTTAGGTGGTTGTAGCTCTTTCCTGGATTTTGATCATTAGCGGGTGTCGTCCTAATTCGTCTCTGCATGCATTATTTGGTGTTTTACGTTGTACACGGAGGATGTTTTTGCAAGATTCTGCATGCAGAGTCTCAATTTGATGTTTGTCCCATTTTGTGAATTCTTGGATGGTGAGCGGACCACAGACCTCAACCATAAAGGGCAATGGGTTCTATAACTAATTCAAGTATTTTTAGCCAGATCCTAATTGGGATATCGAATTTGATGTTCATTTTGATGGCATAGAAGGCTCTTCTTGCTTTGTCTCTCATATTGTTGACAGCTTTGTGGAAGTTACCTGTGGTGCTGATGCTTAGGCCGAGGTAGGTATAGTTTGTTGTGTGCTCTAGAGCAACAGAGTCGACATGGAATTTGTATTTGTGGTCCTTGCAGCTAGACGTTTTTTGGATTATTTTTGTCTTACTGAGTTTCACTGTCAGGGCCCAGGTCTGACAGAATCTGTGCAGAAGATATAGGTGCTGCTATATGCCTACCTTGGTTGGGGACAGAAGCACCAGATCATCAGCAAGCAGTAGACATTTGACTTCAGATTTTAGTAAGGTGAGGCCAGGTGCTGCAGACTGTTCTGGTGCTTTCATCAATTTATATAGCAGACCCTCATGCCAAATTGAGTCAAAGCTTTGTTTTTATCAGCAAAACACAAGAAGACTTAGCTTTTATTTTGGTTTATTTGTTTCTCTCTCTCTCTGCCTCTCATGGCTGGGGAAGAACACTGGAGACCTCCTACCCCATTCAAAGGGAAAAGAGAATATGCAAAATACAAAAAGAGATATATTGCAGAAAATGTGGAATATAATGAATTCATCAAAGTAGAAATTATGCTCCTGAGCTACCAATAACATGTAGTTGTAGGATACTGATTATATTTTAGTGAACATTTGCAGGAGTAAGTAACCCAAAACACATAATTGTATTTCTTTGTATTTTTATTTATTTATTTATTATTTTTCTGATGCTCATAATGTTATTTGGCCCATTCACTGATACACATCCCTGCATATCGGTACCCACAATCAAATACCACCACCACACCACATACCCATCTCTGTTTTCTCCCCACAATTGTCAGTCTTAATGAAGCATTGTGTTGTGTTGTGCTCCACAATGCCTGTCACTGGAGACTGGAAAGTGGAGAGCGGAGGAGAGGAGAGCTCATGTTATTCACCACACTGTCCCCTGGGACTGTTAATTTAGGTAAAGGAACCACGGCTCATTTGCATGGCTGATAGACCCCGGAACTAGCTAGCACTATAGGATCACAGACTACCCTGATGATTCACAACCACACACACAGACACAATCATACACACACACAGACACAATCATACACACACACTGATTCACAAATACACTTGCACGCGCGCACACACACACACACACACAGATATACACTGTAGTGAGAGAGAGAGGATTGTAATGTAGTAGTGTAGTGAGCTTGGCCCACCTGCTCCGTATTTAATATCCCCCCTGTTTTACTGTAGATATCTGGTCTTTTCACTTAACACTCTCTTCGTCACGGAATAATGATCTCCACATGAATAGAGGGAATGGATGGATGAATGGATGGATACAGCGACTGGAAGGAGGGGAATAATGGTGGAAAAGGAGGGATGGGGGATGGATGAAAGGATGAGGCTGGATGGAGGGAAACGCTGGATGGATTGAACGAGGGAAGAGATTTACAGATGGATGGATAGAGTTTCAAGGAGAGATGGTCAAGGGATGGATAGAAGGAGGTGACAGACTGAGGGAGAGGGGATGGCAGGATGCTTTCTGTGAGTCGTGTTAATTGTAATGGGTTATAATTACAGCCATTTACTGCTGCATGGGCTGCTTGGATAAATGTAGCCTACAACATGTATCCTACAACAACACTTCAAATACATGGAGAAGGTGACAAGAGTAATGACTACACCTAATGATTAGATATTACATGAAGATGAATAAGTGACTAGTAGTGCTTAGCAATTAAGCTAAATGTCTCTTATTTTTCAGGTTTTAAACAACTAATCGACTGCCATTGGACGCTACAGACATAAGTTGGCAGATCGGCTTTACCAATTTCAGACGAGTCCAAAGTGTCACGCCCTGGTCTAAGTATTTTGTGTTTTTCTTCATGTATTGGGTCAGGCCAGGGTGTGGCATCGGGTTTTTGTATTGTGGTGTGTTTTGTCTTGGGGTTTTGGTGTGTATGTATTGGGATTGTAGCTAGTGGGGTTATCTAGCAAAGTCTATGGCTGTCTGGAGTGGTTCTCAATCAGAGGCAGGTCTTTATCGTTGTCTCTGATTGGGAACCATATTTAGGCAGCCATATTCTTTGAGTTTGTCGTGGGTGATTGTCCTATGTGTCGTTGTTCCTGTCGCTGTGTTAGTTTACAAAAGTATAGGCTGTTTCGGTTTTTGTTAAGTTCTTTGTTTTGTAGTGTTTGTTATTGATTTGTGTTTTTACATTCGTTCATTAAACATGGATCGCAATCTACACGCTGCATTTTGGTCCGACTCTCCTTCACACCTAGAAAATCGTTACACAAAGACGCATGTGGTGGTCGTAAAGCAAAACAAACGGAGAAAACTATAGTGTTTGTGAGAGTCAGCCAATCTCAATTGCAGCCATTATTGGTCACCTCATTACTGCCCCCTAAAAGATGATGTCGGTGTTACCTTAGTGATGCTTGCAACCAGTCTTTCAAGATATGTTCGCATTCTGGTTGGTATTATCATCGGAAAAATGTAGTCCTTTATGACCAGACTAAGGGCGATTAGTCTATTTCACAAGCATTCCATACAATATAAATAAAGTATTTATTTGTTTACCACATCAAATCTACAGTACCAATAAGGGTTGGGGAGTAAGGGATTTCAGTAATTCATTATATTTAACTGATTACAAAAACATCTGCAACTATGATCTGTTGTTACCAGCAAAAATGTTGTGATTAGATGATTACTTCTAGAATTACTTTAAAATTGTGCAAAAATTATTTCTGTTTTCTCAATGGCATTCAAAAAAACGGCACAAGTTTAAATGTGTCTGAGTGAGTCTGACCACAAGTCATTGACCAGGATGATGACACCAAATGTTTTGATTGATCGCAGGAATAGGCTTTTGTAGGCCAAGCTATGTACACTGCACAAAAAAATAAAGTGAACACTAAAATAACACATCCTAGATCTGAATGAATGAAATATTCTTATTAAATACTTTTTTCTTTCCATAGTTGAATGTGCTGACAACAGAATCACACAAAAATGATCAATGGAAATCCAATTTATCAACCCATGGAGGTCTGGATTTGGAGTCACACCCAAAATTAAAGTGGAAAACCACACTACAGGCTTATGCAACTTTGATGTAAAGTCCTTAAACAAGTCAAAATGAGGCTCAGTAGTGTGTGTGGCCTCCACGTGCCTGTATGACCTCCCTACAACGCCTGGGCATGCTCCTGATGAGGTGGCGGATGGTCTCCTGAGGGATCTCCTCCCAGAACTTGACTAAAGCATCCGCCAACTCCTGGACAGTCTGGTGCAATGGAGTGAGACATGATGTCCCAGATGTGCTCAATTGGATTCAGGTCTGAGGAACGGGCGCTCCAGTCCATAGCATCAATGCCTTCCTCTTGCAGGAACTGCTGACACACTCCAGCCACATGAGGTCTAGCATTGTCTTGCATTAGGAGAAACCCAGGGCCAACCGCACCAGCATATGGTCTCACAAGGGGTCTGAGGATCTCATCTCGGTACGTAATGGCAGTCAGGCTACCTCTGGCGAGCACATGGAGGGCTGTGCGGCCCCCCAAAGAAATGCCACACCACACCATGACTGACCCACCGCCAAACCGGTAATGCTGGAGGATGTTGCAGGCAGCAGAACGTTATCCACGGCGTCTCCAGACTCTGTCACATCTGTCACATGTGCTCAGTGTGAACCTGCTTTCATCTGTGAAGAGCACAGGGTGCCAGTGGCGAATTTGCCAATCTTGGTGTTCTCTGGCAAATGCCCAACGTCCTGCACGGTGTTGGGCTGTAAGCACAACCCCCACCTGTGGACGTCGGGCCCTCATACCACCCTCATGGAGTCTGTTTGTGACCGTTTGAGCAGACATTTGTGGGCTGCTGGAGGTCATTTTGCAGGGCTCTGGCAGTGCTCCTCCTGCTCCTTCTTGAACAAAGGCGGAGGTAGCGGTCCTGCTGCTGAGTTGTTGCCCTCCTACGGCCTCCTCCACGTCTCCTGATGTACTGGCCTGTCTCCTGGTAGCGCCTCCATGCTCTGGACACTACGCTGACAGACACAGCAAACCTTCTTGCCACAGCTCACATTGATGTGCCATCCTGGATGAGCT
The DNA here is from genome assembly GCF_013265735.2 of Oncorhynchus mykiss. NCBI lineage: Eukaryota > Metazoa > Chordata > Actinopteri > Salmoniformes > Salmonidae > Oncorhynchus > Oncorhynchus mykiss. The sequence continues at coordinate 38,408,421 of NC_048567.1, forward strand.
GCACTACCTGAGCCACTTGTGTGGGTTGTAGACTCCGTCTCATGTTACCACTAGAGTGAAAGCACCGCCAGCATTCAAAAGTGACCAAAACATCAGCCAGGAAGCATAGGAACTGAGAAGTGGTCTGTGGTTACCACCTGCAGAACCACTCCTTTATTGGGGGTGTTTTGCTAAGTGCCTATAATTTCCACCTGTTGTCTATTCCATTTGCACAACACCATGTGACATTTTTTTGTCAATCAGTGATGCTTCCTAAGTGGACAGTTTTAGTTATATTGTGTTGTTTAAGTGTTCCCTTTATTTTTTTGAGCAGTGTACTTCTTCCAATGTTGCGACAGCTGTCAGCATCCAAAGATTATTCAACCTGAATAAACACTTGGAGGTAAGGACAACTGCATTGGTGTAGCCTACAGGTTATATGGATATCACTTATTATTGATACTGTATCTACATAGCGCATTGATGTGAATCACACTGATGCTCTCTCATTGTCTATTTGAGCCTGACGGATTGTGGTTGTTCACAAATGTATATGTGTATTTTAACGCAGTAACGATTTAATTGAAGATGTTTAAGCTGCCTTTTGTGTTTGTGACCAGCGGACAGCCATTGAAAAATTAGCTGTTGCAACAGCTGAATATAGTGCGGATCCCAGGCGCCGGTGGCATGCAAGTCTGAGGCAGTTCTTCCCTTCTAAATCCTTCCATGGTAATTGGGCCATACTGTCAAAAACTAGTTTGATTTAAGAAAACCACGAGTGGGGCTTCATTGCTCAATCTAATTTGTGCTAGACTTAGCCTAAACAGCTGCAAGTTAGAGATATCAAAGTGTCGTAAACTTGTATTTGTCCGAGTTCTCGGTTGTTGTTTTCAAAGCAGCATTAGGTTACTTCTACATGTCTAAACAAAAGACTATACTTTACCAGATGATTACAAGACCCATCAAGTTAGACAGGTGTGTCTTGGGGTGATTACGGCCATCTATTGTATTTCATGAACATGTGTACATGTCTAGACAATAGTAATCCATACACTTAGCTGGATGTGCCTGGGGGTGGTTAATAGCATTTCTTTCACATGATCCATCAATGATCCATCTGTAATGTAGTCTGTGTGTAGCTGGTGTAGAAGAGTCAGGCACAGGACAGCAGATATGAGTAAATAAACATATTTTACTCAACATAGACAAATACAATACAAAAAACGCGAGCCCACATAAACAGACCGTATTACATAAAAACAATCACTCACAAACAAACATGGGGGAACAGAGGGTTAAATAATGAACAAGTAATTGGGAAATTGAAACCAGGTGTGTAAGACAAAGACAAAACAAATGGAAAATGAAAAGTGGATCGGCGATGGCTAGAAGGACGGTGACATCGACCACCAAACGCCGCCCGAACAAGGAGAGGGACCGACTTCGGTGGAAGTTGTGACAGTACCCCCCCTTGATGCGCGGCTCCAGCAGCCCGGAGGACGAGGCGCAGTGTGATCCGGATGGAGACGGTGGAACTCTCACAGCAATGAAGGGTCCAAGACGTCCTCCACCGGCACACAGCATCTCTCCTCCGGACCGTACCCCTCCCACTCCCGATGCCTCGAGTCCAGGATGGCTCGAACAGCATACGCCGGTGGCCCCTCGATGTCCAGAGGGGGCGCATAAACCTCCCACTCCTCAGACTCCTGAGTGGACCAGCCATCACCGGCCTGAGGAGAGACACATGGAACGAGGGATTAATACAGCAATCTGGGGGAAGCTGTAACCTGTAGCATACCTCATTCAGTCTCCTCAGGACTTTGAATGGCCCCACAAACCGCGAACCCAGCTTCCGGCAGGGCAGGCGGAGGAGCAGGTTTCAGGTCGAGAGCCAGACCCGGACCCCGGTGAGAACACCTGGGCCTCACTGCAGTGGCGGTCGGCGCTCACCTTCTGCTGCCTCCCAGCCCATTGCAGGTGCACAAGGGCGGTGTCCCAGTTCTCCTCCGAGCACTTAAACAATTTCTCCACCACAGAAGCTTCGATCTGGCTCTGATGCCAAGGTGCCAGAACCAGCTGATACCCAGTAAGCATTGGAAAGGAGAGAGGTTAGTGGAGGAGTGGCGGAGTGAGTTTTGGGCCATTTCTGCCCAGGGGATGAACGCCGCCCACTCCCCTGCCCGGTCCTGGCAATATGACCGCAGAAACCTACCCACATCCTGGTTTACTCTCTCCACCTGCCCGGGGTGAAAACTTGAGGTGAGGCTGACCGAGACCCCCAGATGTTCCATGAATGCTCTCCAGGCCCTGGACGTGAACTGGGGACCCCGATCAGAGACTATATTCTCAGGCATCCCGTAGTGCCGGAAGACGTGAGTGAACAGGGCCTCCACAGTCTGGAGGAGACGGCAGGACTTAGAAAACCGATCCACAACGACCAGGATCGTGGTGTTGCCATGTGAGGGAGGAAGATCTGTCAGGAAGTCCACCGACAGGTGCGACCACAGCCGTTATAGAACGGGTAGGGGTTGTAACTTCCCTCTGGCCAGGTGCCTGGGAGCCTTGCACTGGGCGCACACTGAGCAGGAGTAAACCCTCATGTCCTTGGCCAAGATGGACCACCAGTACTTCCCACTAAGGCAACGCACCGTCCGACCGATGCCAGGATGACCAGAAGAGGATGATGTGTGGGCACAATAGATCGGTCGCAGACAGCAGACGGAACGTACAGGCACACAGCTGGATACTGGGGGGGAGTGGGCTCTGTGCATAACGTCCGCTCTATGTCCGCGTCCAGCTCCCACACCACCGGTGCCACCAGGCAAGAGGCCGGAAGTATAGGAGTGTGATCCATGGACCGCTCCTCTGTGTCATACATCTGGGACAGTGGTCTGCCTTAGCATTCTGGGAACCTGGTCTGTAAGACAGAGTGAAAACTAAATGGGTAAAGAACATGCCCCACCTTGCCTGGAGAGGGATCAGTCTCCTCGCCGCCCGGATGTACTCCAGATTGTGGTGGTCAGTCCAGATGAGAAAAGGATGTTTAGCCCCCTCAAGCCAATTTCTCCACGCCTTCAGAGCCTTGACAACAGCCAATATCTCCCGGTCCCCCACATCATAGTTTTGCTCCGCCGGGCTAAGCTTCTTTGAAAAGAAAGCACAGGGGCGGAGCTTTGGTGGCGTGACCGAGTGCTGTGAGAGCACGGCTCCTATCCCAGCCTCGGACGCATCCACCTCCACTATGAACGCCAAAGAGGGATCCGGATGAGTCAGCACGGGAGCCTAGGTAAACAGAGCCTTCTGGTGACCAAAAGCCCTGTCCACCTCAGCCAACCACTGTAATAACACCGTTCCCTTCTTCAGCAGTGAGGGAATGGGAGCTGCTACCTGACCAAAACCCCGGATAAACCTAGTTGGCAAACCCTAGAAACCGCTGCACTTCCTTTGCAATGGTGGGAGTCGGCCAATTACGCACGGCTGAAATGCGGTCACTCTCCATCTCCACCCCTGAAGTGGAAATGCGGTACCCTAGGAAGGAGACGGACTGTTGGAAGAACAGACATTTCTCAGCCTTGACGTACATGTCATGCTCCAACAGTCGACCAAGCACCCTGCGCACCAGGGACACATGCTCGGCGCGTGTGGAGTATATCAGAATGTCGTCGATATACACCATTACACCCTGCCCGTGCAGGTCCCGGAAAATCTCGTGAACAAAGGCCTGGAAGACTGATGGAGCATTCATCAACCTGTACGGCATGACGAGGTACTCATAGTGCCCAGAGGTGGTACTAAATGCCATCTTCCACTCTTCCTCCTCCCGGATACGCACCAGGTTGTAAGCGCTCCTGAGATCCAATATTGTGAAGACGTGTGCCCCATGCATTGACTTGATCGCACTGGCGATGAGAGGCAGCGGGTAGCTGTACCTCACAGTGATCTGATTTATACCTCAATAGTCAATATACGGGCGCAGATCCCCATCCTTCTAATTCACAAAAAAGACACACGAGGAAGCAGGTGAAGTGGAGGGCCGAATGTATCCCTGCCCCAGGGATTCGGAGACATATGTTTCCATAGCCACCATCTCCTCCTACGACAGAGGATACACATGACTCCTGGGAAGTGTTGAGTCTACCAGGAGATTTATCGCACAATCCCCCCGTAATTTAGTCGCCCTCTTCTTACAGAAGGCGAGAGCCAAATCGGCATATTCTGAGGGGATGCGCACGGTGGAGACCTGTCTGGACTTTCCACCGTAGTCACACCGATGGAAACACCCACACACCTCCCTGAGCACTCTCGTGACCACCAATTGAGAGCCCTCTGTTGCCACGAAATAGTGGGGTCATGACAGGCCAACCAGGGTAGGCCCATCACCATGGGAAACGCAGGAGAATCAATGAGGAAGAGACTGATTCTTTCCTTATGACCCTCCTGCGTAACCATGTTTAGTGGAGCGGTGGCCTCCCTAATCAGCCCTGACCCTAATGGTCAACTTTCTAGGGCGTGCACAGGGAAGGGCATATCGACAGGAACACGGGGGATCCCTAAACTATGGGCAATTGAACGGTCAATAGAATTCAAATCAAATCCAATTTTATTTGTCACATACACATGGCTAGCAGATGTTAATGCGAGTGTAGCGAAATGCTTGTGCTTCTAGTTCCGACAATGCAGCAATAACCAACGAGTAATCTAGCTAACAATTCCAAAACTACTACCTTATACACACAAGTGTAAAGGGATAAAGAATATGTACATAAAGATATATGAATGAGTGATGGTACAGAGCGGCATAGGCAAGATGCAGTAGCTGGTATCGAGTACAGTATATACATATGAGATGAGTATGTCAACAAAGTGGCATAGTTTAAAGTGGCTAGTGATACATGTGTTACATAAAGATGCAGTAGATGATATAGAGTACAGTATATACGTATACATGTGAGATAAATAATGTAGGGTATGTAAACATTATATTAAGTAGCATTGTTTAAAGTGGCTAGTGATATATTTTACATCAATTCCCATCAATTCCCATTATTAAAGTGGCTGGAGTTGAGTCAGTGTGTAGGCAGCAGCCACTCAATGTTAGTGGTGGCTGTTTAACAGTCTGATGGCTTAGAGATAGAAGCTGTTTTTCAGTCTCTCGGTCCCAGCTTTGATGCACCTGTACTGACCTCGCCTTCTGGATGATAGCGGGGTGAACAGGCAGTGGCTCGGTGGTTGTTGTCCTTGAAGATCTTTATGGCCTTCCTGTGACATCGGGTGGTGTAGGTGTCCTGGAGGGCAGGTAGTTTGCCCCCAGTGATGCGTTGTGCAGACCTCAATACCCTCTGGAGAGCCTTACGGTTGTGGGCGGAGCAGTTGCCGTACCAGGCGGTGATACAGCCCGACAGGATGCTCTCGATTGTGCATCTGTAGAAGTATTTGAGTGCTTTTGGTGACAAGCTGAATTTCTTCAGCCTCCTGAGGTTGAAGAGGCGCTGCTGCGCCTTCTTCACAATGCTGTCTGTGTGGGTGGACCAAAAGTCGAAAGCGGCGGGTGAACTCTGCGTAATGGTCCGACGCCGCGTCTCCCTCACTACATACCGATAAGAACAAAACAGTGAGAGATAGAGGAAGAGGAATCATGAGGTGAAAAAAATAAAAAAAAGAGAAAGAGAAAACAAATCCGAAACAGAGGGAAAAGAGAAACAGAGAGCGAGAGAGAGAGACAGGACATCTGCTAGCTTGGGGGGGCTCCACTTGTCCAAGGGCTGTGTGCGTGTGTGGAAGTGCATTCTGTGTGTGTGTCTGTTCTCTGCATGTGCCTGTCCGTGTGTGCACGTGTCTGTATTTCTGTTCTGTGTGTATGTGTTTCCAGGCATCAGTAAACCTGCACTGGCTGAGTAGGTTGGTTCAGTGGGCTGATGTGGAGCTCCCCCCCACCCCCCATCAGGCCCTGCCAAGGTCAGCCTCTAGCTGGAGGCTGGAGAGGGAAAGAGCGGGGGCGAAGGCGGGGGTGAAGGCTCCAACATGACCACCAGGGCCTCTGCGTGCAGTGTCCAATAGCAACTGCATCTGGAGAGGCAAAGCGTTTCAGACACATTGAAAGAGGCAAGTGGAGAGTAGACCACTCATAGACAAAAAATCACACACACAGGCCAGCACACATACAGTGCCTTCGGAAAGTATTCAGACCCCTTGATTTTTTCCAAATGTTGTTACGTTACATCCTTCTTATAAAATTGATTAAATAAATACAAATACTCAGTAATCTACACACAATACCTGATAATGACAAAGCAAAAACAGGTTTGTAGATATTTTTGCAAATTTAATACAAATAAAAAACAGAAATGCCTTATTTACATAAGTATTCAGACCCCCGGGCCTCCCGGGTGGCGCAGTGGTTAAGGGCGCTGTACTGCAGCGCCAGCTGTGCCATCAGAGTCCCTGGGTTTGCGCCCATGGCTCTGTCGTAACCGGCCGCGACTGGGAGGTCCGTGGGGCGACGCACAATTGGCCTAGCGTCGTCCGGTTTAGGGAGGGCTTGGTCGGTAGGGATGTCCTTGTCTCATCGCGCACCAGCGACTCTTGTGGCGGGCCGGGCGCATTTCGTGCTAACCAAGGTTGCCAGGTGCACGGTGTATCCTCCGACGCATTGGTGCGGCTGGTTTCCGGGTTGGATACGCGCTGTGTTAAGAAGCAGTGCGGCTGGTTGGGTTGTGTATCGGAGGACGCATGACTTTCAACCTTCGTCTCTCCCGAGCCCGTACGGGAGTTGTAGCGATGAGACAAGATAGTAGCTACTACAACAATTGGATAACACGAAATTGGGGAGAAAAAGGGGTAAAATAAAAATTAAAAAAATAAAAAAAGTTGTTCAAATCAAATCAAATTGTATTAGTCACATGAGCAGAATACAGCAGGTGCAAGTTGCTTACAAATGCTTACTTACGAGCCCCTAACCAACAATGCAGTTTAAAAAAATACAAAACAAAATTAAATACAGTCAAGAATAAAAAATAAAAGTAATAAGACTATATACAAGTAAGACTATATACAGGGGGGAACCGTTACAGAGTCAATGTGCGAGGGCACCGGCTAGTTGAGGTAATATGTACATGTAGATGGAGTTATTAAAGTGACTATGCATAGATTATAACAACAGATAGTAGCAGTAGAGTAAGGGGGGCGGAGGGGGGAACTGCAAATAGTCTGGGTAGCCATTTGATTAGATGTTCAGGAGGGGTAGAAGGTGGCTTGGGGGTAGAAGCTGTTTAGAAGCTTCTTGGACCTAGACTTGGTGCTCCAGTACTGCTTGCCGTGCAGTAGCAGAGAGTCTATGACTAGGGAGGCTGGAGTCTTTGATCATTTTTAGGGCCTTCTTCTGACACCGCCTGGTATAGAGATCCTGAACGGCAGGAAGCTTGGCCGCAGTAAAGTACTGGGCCGTTCGCATTACCCTCTGTAGTGCCTTGCAGTCAGAGGCCGAGCAGTTGCCAAACTAGGCAGTGATGCAACCATGCTCTCGATGGTGCAGCTGATGAACCTTTTGAGGATCTGAGGACCCATGCCAAAGGACCAAGTGACCTCCATCATTCTTAAATGGAAGAAGTTTGGAACCACCAAGACTCTTCCTAGAGCCGCCTGCCAAACTGAGCAATCGGGGGAGAAGGCCTTGGTCAGGGGAGGTGACCAAGATCCTGATGTTTCCTCTGTGGAGATTGGAGAACCTTCCAGAATGACAACCATCTTTGCAGCACTCCACCAATCAAACATTTGTTATAGAGTGGCAAGAACAAAGCCATTTCTCAGTAAAATGCACATGACAGAGAGAGAGGATTCTCGCGTAAAATACAGAGGAAGCCATTATTCCAATCGGTCCTTCTGAAAAACCAATTGTACCGGTGGATATATTATCGAAAAGATATTTGAAAAACACCTTGAGGATTGATTATAAACATTTGCCATGTTTCTGTTTATATTATGGAGCTAATTTGGAATATTTTTCTGTGTTTTCGTGACTGCATTTTCCGGGCGATTTCTCAGCCAAACGTGACGAACAAAAAGAGCTATTTCGCCTACAAAAATAATATTTTTGGAAAAAAGGAACATTTTGGAAAAAAGGAACATTTCATGAATAGGGGGGGGGGGGTTGTGTATTGAAATTTGCTATCATAAATGTTAACAACAACTCCGCCTTTGCGGGATGCGCTGGGGATATGGTCACTAGTGTAACCAGGAGGTGAAGCCTCATTTAGCACAGTAAATTCATCAGGTTTAACCTGTTTGGGATAGAGGGCAACGTTTTCACGTTTGGATTCAAAGCGTGTCCAGAGTAAACTGCCTGCTACTCAGTCCGAGTTGCTAATATATGCATATTATTAGTAGATTTAGATAGAAACCACTCTGAATTTTCTAAAACTGTTTGAATGATGTCTGTGAATATAACAGAACTCATTTGGCAGGCGAAAACCTGAGACATATCCAACCAGGAAGTGGGAAATCTGAGGTTTGTAGTTTTACAACTCGTTGGCCTATCGAATACACAGTGTCTATGGGGTCATATTGCCCTTCCTAAGGCTTCCACAAGATGTCAACAGTCTTTACCATGTTTGATGCTTCTACTGTAAAGGAGAGGGGAATGAGGGCTCTTTGAGTCAGTGGTCTGGCAGAGTTCCACGAGCTGGTCACGCACGTTCATGTGAGAGTTAGCTTGAGTTCCATTGCATTTCTGAAGATAAATGAATTCTCCGGTTGGAACATTATTGAAGATTTATGTTAAAAACATCCTAAAGAGTGATTCTATACTTCGTTTGACATGTTTCTATGGACTGTAATGGAACTTTTTGACTTTTCGTCTGCTCCTAGTGATTGAGCGTCATGAATTTGGAATACTGGGCTGAAAGTGCGAACAAAAAGGAGGAATTTGGACATAAAGATTAACTTTATTGAACAAATCAAACATTTATTGTGGAACTGGGATTCCTGGGAGTGCATTCTGATGAAGATCATCAAAGGTAAGTGGCTATTTATAATGCTATTTCTGACTTCTGTCGACACCAACATGGCGGATATCTGTTTGGCTTGATTTGTTGTCTGAGCGCCGTACTCAGATTATTGCATGGTTTCCTTTTTCCGTAAAGTTTTTAAATCTGACACAGCGGTTGCATTAAGGAGAAGTATATCTTTAATTCTATGAATAAAACTTGTATATTTTATCAATGTTTATTATGAGTATTTCCGTAAATTGATGTGGCTCTCTGCAAAATCACCGGATGTTTTGGAAGCAAAACATTACTGAATGTAACAAGCCAATGTAGATTGAGATTTTTGGATATAAATATGCACTTTATCGAACAAACATACATGTATTGTGGAACATGAAGTCCTATGAGTGTCATCTGATGAAGATCATCAAAGGTTAGTGATTCATTTTATCTATATTTCTGCTTTTTGTAACTCCTCTCTTTGGCTGGAAAAATGGCTGTGTGTGTTTTTGTGACTAGGCTCTGACCTAACATAATCATATGTTGTGCTTTCTCTGTAAAGCCTTTTTGAAATTAGACATGATGGGTAGGTTAACCTTTTGCGACAAGCAAACCCGTATCCGGGAGCGTAATCATAGCCTCAAATGCATTAGCATAACGCAACGGACATAAATACCCCTACAAACTTTTTCTATTCATGAAAATCGCAAATGAAATGAAATAAATATATTCAAACACAAGCTTAGCCTTTTGTTAGCAACACTGTCATCTCAGAATTTCAAAATATGCGTTACAGCCAACGCTAGACAAGCATTTGTGTAAGTTTATCATGGCATAATGCTATGCTAGGCTCTGCTGGCAGCAGGCAACATTTTCACGAAAATAAGAAAAGCAACCAAATTAAATCACTTCAGATTCTTTCACTCAGGAGACTCCCAGTTAGATAGCAAATGTTCCTTTTTTCCAAAAATATTATTTTTGTAGGCGAAATAGCTCCCGTTTGTTCATCATGCTTGGCTGAGAAATCGACCGGAAAATGCTACAACTATAACGCCAAACTTTTTTCAAAATTTGTTCCATAATATCGACAGAAACACGGCAAACGTTGTTTAGGATCCTCAAGGTGTTTTTAACAAATATATTCGATAATATATCCGTCGAGGCAGTTGGTTTCTCATAAGAAGCGATTGGAAAAATGGCTACCTTAGTATTTTACGCAAGGTTTTCTGCGGGAGACACCATATGACCACATGCCATATATGGTCCCTTACAGCCATTCTTCAAGGGAAATGCCTAAAAAGACATCACAATACTGTAGACACCTTGGGGAAAACGTGGAAAACGTAAGCTCATTCACAGCCATATAAGGAGTCATTGGCATGAGGCGGTTTAAAAAAATGTGGCACTTCCTGGTTGGATTTTTATTTGGGTTTCGCCTGTAACATCAGTTCTGTGGCACTCACAGACAATATCTTTGCAGTTTTGGAAACGTCAGAGTGTCTTCTTTCCAAAGCTGTCAATTATATGCATAGTTGAACATCTTTTCGTGACAAAATATCTTGTTTAAAACGGGAACGTTTTTCATTCAAAAATTAAAATAGCGCCCCCTAAATCCAACTGGTTAACAAGAAGTTTATCTTTCATTTGGTGTATTGCACTTCTTGAAACTAGGGGGCACTAATTTTACATTTTTGAAAAGTAAACCACATATTTCTCAGGACCACATGCTAGAATATGCATATAATTGACAATTTAGGATAGAAAGCACTCTAAAGTTTCGAAAACTGTAAAAATATTGTCTGTGAGTATAACATAACTTATATTGCAGGCGACATCCTGAGAAAAATCCAATCAGGAAGTGACTCTTATTTTGAAACCGCTGTCTTTCTATGCATCCCTATTGCCCATTGAAAGGGATATCAACCAGATTCCTTTTTCTGTGGCTTCCCTAATGTGTCTACAGTCACTAGACATAGTTTCAGGCCTTTATTTTGAAGGATGAGCGTCAGTGGCCATCTGAGGCTTCTCAGAGTGATTCTTGCGTAAAAGACAGAGGTAGTAATTTCTCATCTCGCTCCTACTGAAAAGCCAATTGTCCAGTTTTTTTTTGAGGATTGATTGTAAAAAACGTTTGCCATGTTTCTGTCGATATTATGGACATTATTGTGATTTTTTTCGGCGTTGTCGTGACCGCTATTTCCGCTGGATTTCTCAACACAACGTGACCAACAAAAGGAGGTATTTAAAGGAACATTTGCTGTCTAACTGGGAGTCTCGTCAGTGAAACATCCGAAGATCATCAAAGGTAAACAGTTAATTTGATTGCTTTTCTGATTTTCGTGACCAAGCTTCCTGCTGCTATCTGGACATAATGCTATGCTAGGCTATCGATAAACTTACACAAACTCTTGTCTTGCTTTGGCTGTAAAGCATAATTTCAAAATCTGAGATGACAGGGTGATTAATGTATGAAAGTTACATATTTCAAAAAAATATTTTTGAATTCCGCACGCTGCCTTTTCAGTGGAATGTTGTCGAGGAGTGCCGCTAGCGGAACCCCTAGCCATAAGAAGTTTTAAGGCATGTTTCAGTCAGGCCAATCACATCAAGTTTATGATCAGTGATTCGTTAACTGACTATAACTGCCTTGGAAGTGAGGGATCTAACATTAAGTAGCCCTATTTTGAGATGTGAGGTCTCACAATCTCTTTCAATAATTGCAGGAATGGAGGAGGTCTTTATTCCATTGGGATTGCTAAACCGAACACCACCATGTTTAGTTTTGCCCAACCTAGGTTGAGGCACAGACACAGTCTCAATGGGGATAGCTGTGCTGACTACACTAACTGTGCTAGTGTGGCAGACTCCACTAAGCTGTCAGGCTGGCTAACAGCCTGCTGCCTGGCCTGCACCCTGTTTCATTGTGGAGCTAGGGGAGTTAGAGCCCTGTACTTTTCTGAATACACACACACACACTTCTCACATACAATATAACAGAACAAAAGGCTAATACAATGATTCGGAAATTATGTGGATTATCAGACAAAGGAACTACACCCTAAGTATTTAAGACGAGTAGATGGACAGCTAGGAACGTAATAAGGAGACCTGTAAAACTGTTAGCTGGTGTATTATGTCCATTCCACCCGTATCCATTACTCCTAGATCATCTTACCTACACACGCACACACTGTTATTCTGAAATACCTGAGTCACCTGTGTACACACATTAAAAGCTACAGGGGATTGAAATAAAACCATGAAACTCAGATTGTTAATTAAGGTAATATCCAGCGTGAAATAGAGGAGCCATATGGAACAAGTTACTGTAAGTGGCACTTTGGAATGTGAAAAATGATACGGGCTTGATAAAGGAGTAGTAGTGAAGTAGGGGAATTGTTGATGTCAGTCTTGTGGATGCATCGTAGCTGTATTACCAATATTAGAACATCCCTTATTGGGAGGCCCAAATAGTGAGTAAACATCACTTTTTTTCTCCTCAATCATGTGAATATAGTAACAAACTGTGGAGATAACTGATAATACTGATTTGCAATAATAAAGTACTTCTCAAACTCAGACACTGCATCACTAAAAGACGTAGTACCACCAGAATGGCACCTTTTCACACACCCGATCTGTTTCACCTGTCTTTGTGCTTGTCTCCACCCCCTCCAAGTATCTTCCCCATTATCCCCAGTGTACTTATACCTGTGTTCTCTGTTTGTCTGTTGCAAGTTTGTTTTGTTTGTCAAGCCAACCAGGGTTTTTATCTAGTTCCTGTTTTCTAGTTTTCCCGTTTTTGACCATTCTGCCTGCCTGCCGTGACCCTGAGCATGCCTGCCATTCTTTACCTTGTCACACCACTCTGGATTTTTGACCTCTGCCTGCCCTGACCCCGAGACTGCCTTCAATTCTATACCTTTTGGACTCAGATCTGCATTTTGCCTGCCCCCTGTTCTAGTAATAAATGTTTGTTACTTCGACACTGTCTGTATCTGGGTCTTCTGGTATGAACTGGCCATGACTGACCCAGCAGACTCGGACCAGCTCCTCAACGCCATCTCCTCCCAAGGAGCCACCATTGGAAGACACGAGGAGTTGCTTCGTTGTCTAATGGAAGGGTTCCAGACCTTGGCCGAACGCCATGACCGAGCTTTGAACACATTGTGGAGCAATTCCGCAGGTTGTCTGTTAAGCAGCCTATCATGACGGTAACGTCCCAGCCCCTCAATAACCCAACTGTTAGCAGAGCTGCCTCACTGGCTACCCTGGTTTCCCAGCAACCCCACAAACCTCCCCCGGAATGCTTCGATGGAGCCTCAGGCACCGGTTGGGCGTTTCTCACTCAGTGTTCCTTCATCATCGAGCTGCAGCCCTCCTCCTTTCCCTCACCAACTCTAAAATAGCATACCTCATCACACTGATGTCCGGGAGGGCTCTCGCCTGGCAGCTGAGAGTGCCTTGAACCTGGAAGCGCTGTTCGACATGTTCCTGTAAAGTAAAGGACGAGCTTGCAGACCGAGAACTACAGACGGATCTCGACTTGCTCATCGCCTTAACCATTCAGATCGATGGTCTACTACAGGAGCGAAGGAAGGAGAGGAGGTTCCATTTTACTCGTCCGTCCAAGGCTTTCATCTCGCCTCCAAGGCATTCTGGAAGCCCCTGACGGCTCCGTTGCCGAGAGAACCTGAGGCTACCCGAGTTTCCCCGAGAGTCTCCGAAGTCTGCCGTTTCAGCTCTTCCTGAGCCGATGCAACTAGCCAGAGCTAGGCTGTCCCCAGCCGAACGGCTATACAGGCTTCACACTAAGAGTTGCCTGTATTGCTGGACTACTGGTCATTTCGTTTTCACCTGTCCACTAAAAGACCAGGCTCACCAATAGGAGCGAGTACTCAGATGGGCCATATGGCCAACTTTTCCTCTCCCCTTACTCGCACCAATTTTCATGCCATCTTGCTGTGGGGGAACCAGTCAAAATCTCTCTGGGTACTCATCGAATCTGGGGCTGATGAGAACTTTATGAATGTTACCCTGGCATCCGAGCTGGGCATCCCCACTCAGCCCCTTTCCATTCCCATGGACGTTAGAGCGTAGAATGTGTGGAGTCGTGGGCTTCTTACGGTGAAGTAGGTGTTGGAGGAGTGGAGGCACCGGCTGGAGGCGGCGGAACATCCGTTCATTGTGTGGACTGACCACAAGAACCTGGAATATCTCTGCACCACCAAGCGTCTCAATTCTAGGCAAGCTATGTGGGCCATGCTTTTCACCAGGTTCATCTTCTCACACTCTCATACCGACCGGTATCCAAGAATGTCAAGCCGGATGCGCTATCACGCCGCTATAGATCTGCATTTACACCCCCGGAACCCAAGACCATCCTTCCCACCTCGTACCTGGCGACAGTACTCAGATTGGGAATAAGGACGTATGTTCGTGAGGCGCAACGTTCCCAGCCGAACCAAACCCCTGGAGGGTAGGCCCAAATAACTGGATGTTTGTTCCTGACGCTGTCCGCTCCTTGGTACTGGAGTGGGCCCACTCCTCCAAGCTTGCCTGCCACCTCGGGTCCTGTCGGACCCTGGCCTTGTGCGATATCGCTTTTGGTGGCCTACCATGGTTCCTGACATTTCCGTGTTCATCACCGCATACACGTTCTGTGAGCAGAACAAGACTCCCCAGCAAGCTCTGGCTGGTCTCCTTCAACCTCTGCCTGCTCCTCACCATCCCTGGTCTCACATATCCCTGGACTTTGTCACGAGTCTCCCCCGTCTGATGGCAACACCCCCATCCTGACAGTAGTGGACAGGTTTTCCAAAGCCGCCCACTTCATTCCTCTCCCCAAGCTACCCTCTGCCAAAGAGATGGCTCAGCTCATGATGCAGCACGTCTTCCGGATCCATGAACTCCCAATTTACATGGTCTCCGACCTATGGGGAAAACGTAGATTCGAAATTTCTCGTTCTCAACTCCTATGGCAAGACGTGGTTTGGGCCTAATGGATGTTTCCCCGTCTTGACATCTGAACCCAATCCGAATGGCCTGTGCAACCTGGAACTTGTCTGCCAAGGAAGTCATCTCCATCTACTTCTCCTCCTCCATCCTGTAGTGAAGTAGACTTGAGAACAACAAAAAAAGTGTTCCAATCAGCGCTGGTCCCATGTCACAAGTCGTGGAAACCGAAGGCAGCAGCATGATGCTAGGTGGACGGGAGTAACTGCGAGCGGTTCGAAGCAGATTGATATAAGGAATAGCTTCACTGCACTGGTGCCTGATCTACCTGCGCCTTCATCGCTGGGACTGCCTTTGTCTGCGACAGCGGTGCTAACTCCAACCACGCTGACTCCAACAGCGGCTTCGTTGTCGAGATTGGCTCCTTTCACTCTCTCTGAATCTGAGAGGGCACTGCCTGCTTGTGGGATTTTTGGACCTATCGCGCGGAACAGCAGGCTTACACTATCCTGCTTCTCGTGGGTCTGTGAAAGGCTCAACAAATAGCACGAGTACAGGACATCAAACCTGAATCAGGACATCACTAAGCTGCTCCCAAACATTTTAAACAAGCATCACGAAATTGAGTCTATTTTAGTTAATTTTGGATTCAATGACATGCCTTAAGGGAACATTTTGATATTTGCCATATGGTTAGTGAGAAAGTGCACATTGCAAATGTACGGGCCCTTACTAGATGTCCGACAACGTTTCTAAAATTCGCGGACAGCGGCGGGCTGTGCAGCAGGGCCGGATCTTCCAGGAAGTCATCAAACGAAGTCTCTCGGACATTCAGTTTCCGTTTTATAAAATATTCAAATTTTGGTCATTTTTCCGCTGTCCCGGTAAATCCCACAAGAGGGCGAGTGGAATCATATTGGAAATGTACAAAACATCACCAATCACGATATGGCCTTATCTCCTAAACCGAAAAGACGTCGAAGACCAAACTTGGTGAGCATAGGTTTGGCATAATGGGCAGTTGGCCCCGAACAAGATGGCGTCCAGGCCTCAACGGTTTTTGAGTTATGGCCATTTTTCTGGGATTAAAGGTCAAAAATGAAAATAGAGCAATAATTTAATAAAGTAAATGAACCTACGGTGTCAATAAAAAAAATTACCAGACATTTATCTATCGTAATTTAAGAGAAATCGTACAATGTCAAATTGGTGATGTTCAAAAAAAGGTGTTTTGAAAAAATCCAGTTGCAGTGTGTACAGACAAATCTTTTTGAATTGTGTTTCCAAGCTATGCTAGATATCTGTGATTTTCTGTGATTTTTTGAAATAACACACTCATTCAACCCTCTGTAAATAAGTCAGTCCATAACATAAAGACTTAAAACAAAAACATTCTATAAGTGCCTACCCAAAGGAGGATATGTGTTCACTTTGAGCTTCCTGTGTAAACCGGAAGTGCCTTAAAATGGTGTCATAGGTGCTGTTTCGAAGGGTTAAAAAGGTCTGATCTTTTCAAAACTTCATATGTGTTATTAGGCAACCCTCATGAACTGTAAATCAGTAATTTCTCCCAACAGATGTCAAAGAAAAGCTCACACACACACACACACACACACACACACAGCAAGAATGGAGTGACAAAGTGCGGTGCTTAAAGACACTCAGAGCCAGCAATGGCATTACCATAATCTCTAGGCTGTGCCGAGTTCAAAGAGATGCCCCGCTTGACCGTAGCTCGCTCGGTCTAAGCACAGTGACCATGAGAAAAAGTAGGCCCATAATGAAGCCTGGCCCTAATTTTCATTTCCTTTTGGGTGACAGTGGGAGAACCTTTAGGAGGAGAAGCACAATTTGACCTCAGGAACGTTCCTGAGGTCCTCCCGATCTGTGCAAGCCTAACCTTGACCGTGTGGCATTAACCCTTAACAGTTAAAAGAAGGTGTCTACATCAAACAGTTTTCACTGACTTCTCTCCCCATAGGAATACATTGCCTGCAATCCTAAATTCAACCTGAAGCCTATGTGGGTTATTAATGTCTTATGAACCTGTCTTCGATGACAATCCATCAGGCCACTATGGGGTCTACCTGAAGCAACCGGAAGTGGTTAAAATCATCCTAAAAGTATTTTGATATACATAACCTGCAATTATGAAAATCACTGCATTCAACCCTGTGTAGATCAGTCAATTCTTAACATAAAGACTTAAAACTCAGGATTCTGTAAGAGCCTACCCCAATCAAGATATGTGTGTACTTATAACTTTCTGTGCTAACCGTAAGTGCCTTAAAATGGTGTCATAGGTGCTGTTTCGAAGGGTTAAAAAGGTCAGATCTTTTTAGAACTTCATATGTGTGATTAGGCAACCCTCATGAACTGTAAATCAGTCATGTCATGTCTCCCATAAACTTTCCAAGAAAAACTCACACACACACACACACACACAGCTTGGACAAAGGGACATAGTGTGGTGCGTAGAGACAGACAGAGCCTGCAATAGTTACCTTTGTTCGAACTATTAAAGAACCGTCAGACCTAGAGTTCTGAAACTTTAGAAACCTGTTCTAGAGCTCAGGTCGATAGTGCATGGTGAGTTATGTGGCTCTAGAAGGTTCTACGACAGAGAAAGAGCCTCGTACATTTGCAATTACTTCAATTCATTTTGACATCACGAAAATGACAACATTTAGAAATGTGACTCGGTTGGAAAAGTCTATGCTTTCTGGGTCTTTGTTTGGCTGGGTATGATTCTCAATCAGGGAACAGCTGTCCATCGTTGTCTCTGATTGGGAATCTTTGTGGGTTGTCTTTGTTAGTGGCAGGTATACAGTGCCTTGCGAAAGTATTCGGCCCCCTTGAACTTTGCGACCTTTTGCCACATTTCAGGCTTCAAACATAAAGATATAAAACCGAATACTTTTGCAAGGCACTGTATTTCTCCTTAAAACCCCATACTCTTTTCAATTTCCCGCCTGAAGACATACCCAAATCTAACTGCCTGTAGTTCTGGCCCAGAAGCAAGGATATGCATATTCTTGGTACCATTTGAAAGAAAACACTCTGAAGTTTGTGTAAATGTGAATTGAATGTAGGAGAATATAACACAATAGATCTGGTTTAGATAATACAATGAAAAAACCATACGTTTTTTCTTTTTATTGTTGTATCATCATCTTTAAAATGAACAAGATAAAACAAACATTCAGATAGGATGATGGGGATAAATTCAGTGAAATATATAAGAGGGCAACAGTACTTGTACAACGTTTCAGAATGATAACTTCCAAAATGAGTGTGCTTACATTACATTTATCATGAAGTCACCCAGGTGTCCCACACAAGTAGCGCAAATGTACATTTGGAAACAAATAACTATATACAAAATGCCAAAATGGTATTCTAACACACCCCCCTAAAAAAATTTGAGGAAAAAAAAAGGAAAAAAAATATGAAGAAAAATATATATACATTTACAAAATAACATGGGTAACTATTTACACACGTTCAATATTTGGAAGACCCTCAGTCCTCTATCAAATCAAATGTATTTATATAGCCCTTCGTACATCAGCTAATATCTCAAAGTGCTGTACAGAAACCCAGCCTAAAACCCCAAACAGCAAGCAATGCAGGTGTAGAAGCACGGTGGCTAGGAACAACTCCCTAGAAAAGCCAAAACCTAGGAAGAAACCTAGAGAGGAACTAGGCTATGAGGGGTGACCAGTCCTCTTCTGGCTGTGCCGGGTGGAGATTATAACAGAACATGGCCGAGATTTTCAAACGTTCATAGATGACCAGACCAGCAGGGTCAAATAATAATAATCACAGTAGTTGTAGAGGATGCAACAGGACAGCACCTCAAGGGTAATATGAACAGTTTAGGGTTCCATAGCTGCAGGCAGAACAGCAGCAAGGCCAGGTGGACTGGGGACAGCAAGGAGTCATCATGCCAGGTAGTCCTGATGCATGGTCCTAGGGCTCAGGCCCTCCGAGAGAGAAAGAGAGAATTAGAGAGAGCATACTTAAATTCACACAGGACACCGGATAAGACAGAAGAAGTACTCCAGATATAACAAACTGACCCTAGCCCCCCGACACATAAACTACTGCAGCATAAATACTGGAGGCTGAGACAGGAGGGATCAGAAGACACTGTGGCCCCATGAGACCCCCGGACAGGGCCAAACAGGAAGGATATAACCCCACCCACTTTGCCAAAGCTCTATACAATATTGTGCTGCTGATGCCAGGTGCCATAGCAGTCTCTTTTTGCTGTAAAGCAGAGGGTCACCAAGCATGTGATGGGGGACTAAATTTTGCAAAGAACACAGCGACGCCTCCATGCTGTGCCCTTTTGGCCCTGAGGCACATCCATGCCTGCAGAAATAAATTTGGGCCGATGAACACCACTTGTGGCAGGAGCTGGATGAACCAGCTTCAGTGGGGGGTGGACACCTTGGCACTGGGGGCTCCCATTCGGAGTCAGTGCCACTGTGAAAGAAAATGTTCAGTTAGAATAGTTTCACATATGAGCCCTGTATCAACAGGTATAATAACAGATATATATAGAGTACAGGGAACATAAGGTTGAATATATTATTATAGACATGCTAGATCTACTGTTTCTTTTATATTATGACATTTCAGCTAAATCTACTCTTTTTGTTATATTTACAACAGACCAGCTGCATCTACCGTCTCCATTTCACTTTGGCCATTGTTGTGGGCCTGCTCTCTCCTCAACAGCCTCAAATAGGGTATTTCATGTGGGTTGGGGTGGGGCGGCAGACCCACGCATCTCACATTTCATTACATTACATTTTTATAGGTTGCTTCTAAAATAAAAAAAAATCACAAATAATATTTTATATTATTAATTTCAAACAACGGCATTAGCATGAGAAGAACTTACCAGTCTAAAACGATGTCCTCTCCTGTTCAAAAAATATTCCTCCACTTGGGAATCGCTAAATGAATCGTCCTACAACAATCTCTGTCTCACTTTCCCGATCAATTTCTTCTAAAATTGTGTGTTCATCTGTATATCTAGACTTAGATTTAGCTTTCCCTGACTTAGTCGCTATACTGATTGATATATAAACAGCTGAATATGCGAAAAAAACGCTGTGCGAAATATGCATTGCTCCTTCCGGTATGAAATTTCAATAGCGAATGACTCTCTTTACGCCGGAGTTTACTACATGGGTTGGTCTTGCAACACATACATATTACCTATTGCTGTTTACCTCAGCTCATTGGCTATCTACCCAGCTATATTTCAAGACGATCAGTGGTCATTGGGTTAAAATACAGTCAATCAATGAAACAGCGGGCAAATCATTGGTGCACAATGATGTCATTACTTGTTGTCTTCAAATCGGTTTCTTTCAGTCAATACGTCCTGCAAAATGACCCATCAGGTTTGGTTGTGTTATAAACAAACCAGTTGATTGCAGTGAAACCAAACATGACTGGAAAAGTCACATTCTGTGTGGGTATTTACCTCGAATGTGTCATCGAAAATGGAATGAGACGGAATTCACGACACAAGCGGTTCACAAAATGTTTCGTGTTAGGCTCTATCCTCAGATAATTGCATCGTAATCTTTTGCAGTAAATCCTTTTTTAAATCTGACAACGCAGTTAGATAGGCAAGATTCTAGGCTTTCGTTACATGTGAGACACTTGTATTTTCATGAATGTTTAAAACCTGTTAAGGATATGGCAGACATACGCCCCCTTTGGAGAGATTGGGTACCCCTAGTAAACTGGAAAAAAAATCTGTCAAAAATTGCTAATATATGCAAATAAAAGTTATTATTGGATAGAAAACACTCTAAAGATTCTAAAACCGTTGGAATTATGTCTGTAAGTATAGCAGAACTCACAGGGCAGGCATTCTTCCAAACTAGTTTTTGTGGCCATGAAAGTTGGAGCAACTTTGACGTCATGGCCCCCACCCTTCCCAACGAGCTATGATTCTGGGGACACTTTCTTTCTCTTCCGCTAGATGTCCTCTTTCATTAGAGCTTCCAATCGTTCAAATCCCGCGAGAATTGACCCTATGGGAGTGAAATTAGTGCGTGCCACGAGAGAATAGGCTGTGCGTATGGGCGCGAATTGGTCCCAGCCATTCCTTTGTTTCCAGCACTCAAGAGAAGGGCAGACGATGGCCGATTGAATTGAAGTTTGTTTTGCACGTCTAAAACATCATAAAGCTTGCTTCTGCACTTAGTTTGACCTGTTTAGTCGACATATAATGTGTAATTTTGAAGTTTTGATGCGCAACTTATCCGGACCAGAGGACGTTTTGGGTGCATTTCAGCTGATGTTATTAGCAGTAGCTAATACAAAGACGCAAGACTTGAAACCAAACGATGTATTGGGTAAGTATGAAGCCTTCCAGAACATTCTGAACGAAGACCATCGAAGGTAAGGGAATATTTATGCTTAAATCTGTGTTTCTGTTGACTCCAACATTACGTGGAAATGTAGCTTGGAACTGAGCGCTGTCTCAGCATATGGAATAGTGTGCGATTTCTGTAACGTTAAAAATAAATCTAACACAGCGGTTGCATAAAGAAGCAATGTATCTTTCTAACTATATGTAGAACATGTATATTTAGTCAAAGTTTATGATGTCTATTTACGTTATCTTGCCGCGCTACATAGATTTCCTGCGGGCATTTTTGAGTAATTTCTGAAGGTGAACTCACTGTAAATGGACATTTATGGATATAAATGGCATATTATTGAAAAAAAAAAATATGTACTGTGTAATATGTCATATTACTGTCATCTGATGAAGATTTTCAAAAGGTTAGTGAGCGATTTATTTTTTAATCCTGCGTTTGTTGATTGCATGTTTTGGCTATTGAAATGAGCTGTGTCTGGTGGTGGTTTTACATATATATGTGCTATGTTTTCGCCGTAAAACATTTTAGAAATCTGACTTGCTGGCTAGATGAACAAGGTGTTTATCTTTCATTTGAGCTATTGGACTTGTTAATGTGTGGAGGTTAAATATTTGTAAGAATATTTTTGCGTTCCATGCGCCACCGTTTCAGCTGAACGTGGGAGGGTTGATCCCCAATTGGGAACCAGTATCGTAGACAGGTTAATATGACTATTTATGTAGCGATCACCGTGTGTTGTGGAATTTCAGCCCGCTACCGGGTTCCATGCTCAGAGAGGTTAACAAACAATAGTTTTGGCAAGTCGGTTAGGAAATCTACTTTCTGCATGACACAAGTCATTGTCCCAACAATTGTTCACAGACAGATTACTTCACTTATAATGCAACTGTATTTCCAAAAATAGAACTGTTTGGACATAATGACTATCATTATGTTTGGAGGAAAACGGGAGATGCTTGCAAGCCGAAGAACATCATCCCAACCGTGAAGCACGGAGGTGGCAGCATCATGTTGTTGGGGTTCTTTGCTGCAGGAGGGACTGGTGCACTTCACAAATAGATTGCATCATGAGTAGGAAAATTATGTGGATATATTGAAGCAACAACTCAAGACATCAGTCAGTAAGTTAATGCTTGGTCGCAAATGTGTCTTCCAAATGGACAATGACAATGAGCGTACTTCCAAAGTTGTGGCAAAATGGCTTAAGGACAACAAAGTCAAGGTATTGGAGTGGCCATCACAAAGCCCTGACCTCAATCCTATAGAAAATCTGTGGGCAGAACTGAAAAAGTGTCTGCGAGCAAGGAGGCCTACACACCTGACTCAGTTACTTACACCAGCTCTGTCAGGAAGAATGGGCCAAAATTCACCCAACTTATTGTGGGAAGCTTGTGGAAGGCTACCTGAAACGTTTGGCCCAAGTTAATCAATTTAAAGGCAATGCTACCAAATACTAATTGAGTGTATGTAAACTTCTGACCCACTGGGAATGTGATGAAATAAATAAAAGCAGAAATAAATAATTATCTCTACAATTATTCTGACTTTTCACATTCTTAAAAATAAAGTGGAGATCGTAACTGATCTAAAACAGGGAATTTTTACTATGATTAAATGTCAGGAATTGTGGAAAAACTGAGATTAAATGTACTTGGCTAAGGTGTATGTAAACTTACGACTTCAAATTTATATATTCTGGGTGATTTAATGGCTTTCATCAAGCTGCCAAATCAAGAGAAAGCTTCAAACTGTAACTAGTGACTGCGACCTGGTTCAGTTTATCAGTCAACCTACCAGGGTAGCTACAAACAGCACAGGAATGAAATCGGCACGTAGTTATCACATCTTTACTAATGCTGCATACATTTGCTTCAAAGTAGTATCCGAATCTGTTGGATGTAGTGATCAAAATATAGTAAGCCATATCTAGGAAAACCACAGTTCCAAAGGCTGGGCCTCATATTGTGTATAAGAGGTCATACAATATGTTTTGTGGTGATTCCTATGTTGTTGATGTAAAGAATATTTGTTGGTCCGTGGTGTGTGTAATGAGAAGCAACTAGATGCTGCACTTGACACATTTATGAAATTGCTTATCCCAGTTACTTTAAAGCATGCACCCATTGAGAAAATGACTTTAAAAACTGTTAAATCCCCATGGATTAATGAGGAATTAAATTAGATGGATGAGGCAAAACAAATGACAAATAAGCCTGGCTGCATAACTAATTGTCAAACGTATACTGCAAATTGAGGAATCATGTCACTAAACTGAACAGAAAGAAAAAACGCCACTATGAAACAATGAAATTACATAAAGAATGATAGTAAAAAGCTTTAGAGCACCGTCAATTAAATTTAGGGCTAAAAGCCAAACTCCGCTCCATCATTCATTGAGTAAGATGAATGATCACAAAACCAATGATATAGCCAACTACTTTAATGATTTTTTTATTGGCAAGAATAGTAAACTTCAGCATGAAATGCAAGCAACAAACGCTGACACTACACATCCAAGTGTATATCAATTTATGAAAGATAAGCATTGAAATTTTGAATTCCATAAAGTGAGTATGGAAGACCTGAATCAATTATTGCTGTCTATCAACAATGACAAGCCGCCGGGGTCTGACAACTTGGATGGAAAATTGCTGAGGATAATAGCAGACGATATTGCCACATCTTCAATTTTAAGCCTACTAGAAAGTGTGTGCCCTCAGGCCTGGAGGGAAGCAAAAGTCATTCCCCTACCTAAGAATAATAAATTCCCCTTTACTGGCTCAAATAGTCGACCAATCAGCCTGTTACCAACCCTTAGTAAACTTTTGGAAAAAAATGTGTTTGACCAGATACAATGCTATTTTACAGTAAACAAATTGACAACAGACTTTCAGCATGCATATAGAGAAGGGTTTTCAACAAGCACATCACTTACACAAATGGCTGTGGCTTTTGACGTTACCATTCATAGGCTGCTGCTGGAAAAATATATGTGGTATGCATTGGCGGCTAGTGCCTTTTAAGATGAGGGAGGACAACTATTTTTTCATAAGCGTGACCTTATTTCTATTACAGCATATTGGATGACTTTCATTCATATTCCGTTCACCCAGTTCAATGTAACAGCAACAGGTGTAGGCTACTACATGATACACACATTTTCCCAATACCCATCATGAGGTTGCAACAACCTAGCCAATGAATGAAAGTTTACAACGTAGGTGCAGACAGATTGAGTTACATTCAATACCCCCCTGACACTCTTGCCTGCATCAAGCTAATATAGAGTGTAATCATTTTTTCCCATTTTGTTCCACTTGCTTCCGTTTAAGAAACGTTTTTCAACAGAATAGGTGGATTGAATACACTCCGGATCACGTGTAAACAGAGTTCACTCTCATACCAGCCAAGTTGTATTCCTTCTCTTCCCTTCATTTGTGGACTTCAATGCACAAAACATAAACTGTAAGTAACCAGGTGGAAAAACCTTTCCAAGCCAAACCACTACACACTGAATACATCGTTGTCACCATATTAGGCAAAGTTACGTCATAGTCAGCATAGCTTATAGAACTAGCAGGTTAGTAAATCCGCTACAATCATGCAGTAACATTAGTGTACAGTCAGTAAGCAGTTACACCGGCGGGTCTCAGTAGCAATAAATTAGTAATACCAAAAGCTTACCTTGACTGGGAAGAGTTCCAGTGTTGTGTTGGAAATTCATAGCCAGCTAGCTAACATAGCATCACTCTGTTTGCACAGGGTGTTTCAGTAGGCTAAACTAGAAAGCTGCATTTGCTAGCTTCTCCTTCATTTTGAAAGAAATGAATTTGTTCAAAACTGTTCAACTATTGTCTTTCTCTCTCTTTGAGTGAACTACTCACCACATTTTATACACTGCAGTGCTAGCTAGCTGTAGATTATGCTTTCAGTACTAGATTAATTATCTGATCATTTGATTAGTTGGACAACATGTCAGCTCATGCTGCAAGACCTCCGGAAATTGTCATAATTATTGTGTAAATCTGTGGAAGTGGTGAGAACCATGAGCCTCCTAAATGTTGTGTTGAAGTCAATGTACCCAGAGGAGGACGAAAGCTAGCTGTTCTCCGGCTACACCATGGTGCTACCCTACAGAGTGCTGTTGAGGCTACTGTAGACCTTAACAAAATAGTTTGTTTTAATCAGTTATGTGGTGACGTGATCATATTTAGTATAGTTTTATCTAAAATGTATACATTTTTAAATGTTTTACAATTACATTTTTTATGAAGTTCACTAAGAAGGATGGTCCTCCCCTTCCTCCTCTGAGGAGATTCCACTGGTTGTATGGCTTGACACACCCTGCTATATTGTGGATTGAGTTACATGTCTAACAGAACACAGAGGGTGTTCTTTCATGCATTTGTATTTGAATTTATTATGGATCCCCATTAGCTGCTGCCACTCTTCCTGGGGTCCAGCAAAATGTAGGCAGTTATTCAAGTTTTAAAACATTACAATACCTTCATAACAGATTTCACAACAAACTAAGTGTGTGCCCTCAGGCTCCTACTCCACTACCACATATCTACAACTCAAATACAATGTGTACGCTTGTGTATAGTGTATATGTTAGCGTACGTTTGTATGCATGTGTCTATGCCTAAGTTTGTGTTGCTTCACAGTCCCAGTTGTTCCATAAGTTTTTATCTGTTTTTTATCTGATTCTACTTCTTTCATCAGTTACCTGATGAAGAATAGAGTTCCATGTAGTCATTGCTCTATGTAGTACTGTGTACCTCCCATAGTCTGTTCTGGACCTGAGGACTGTGAAGCGACCTCTGGTGGCATGTCTTGTGGGGTATGCATGGGTGTTTGAGCTGTGTGCCAGTAGTTCAAACAGACAGCTCAATGCATTCAGCATGTCAATACCTCTCACAAATACAAGTAGTGATGAAGTCAATCTCTCCTCCACTTTGTGCCAGGATAGATTGACATGCATATTATTAATATTTGCTCTCTGTTTACATCCAAGTGCCAGCTGTGCTGCCCTGTTCTGAGCCAATTTGTAACGCCCGGGGTGTAGTGGAGGAAGAAGTTAGGCGCAGGAAGCAGAGAGTTCAGGGTAGCGCTACTTTTAATGCACCACAACGGTGAAACGACGCCAATCCAATCAAATGCCCAAAACACGGGGAACTTAAACAGTCCAGCAAAATACAAACATACGGACAACCGTGACCTATAGCCGACAGATATGGCGCCGACAGAGATGGCCGCCTCGCTTCGCGTTCCTAGGAAACTATGCAGTTTTTTTTTTTTTTTTACGTGTTATTTCTTACATTGGTACCCCAGGTCATCTTAGATTTCATTACATACAGTCGAGAAGAACTACTGAATATAAGAGCAGCGTCAACTCACCATCAGTACGAACAAGAATATGACTTTCGCGAAGCGGATTCTGTGTTCTGCCTTTCACCCAGGACAACGGAATGGATCCCAGCCGGTGACCCAAAAAAACAACCTCGTAAATGAGGGAAATGAAGCGGCCTTCTGGTCAGACTCCGGAGACGGGCACATCGCGCACCACTCCCTAGCATATTTCTCGCCAATGTCCAGTCTCTTGACAACAAGGTTGATGAAATCCGAGCATGGGTAGCATTCCAGAGGGACATCAGGGACTGTAACGTTCTTTGCTTCACGGAAACATGGCTCACTCGAGAGACGCTATCAGAGTCGATGCAGCCAGCTGGTTTCTCCACGCATCGCGCCGACAGAAACAAACATCTTTCTGGTAAGAAGAGGGGCGGGGGTGTATGCTTTATGGTTAACGAAACGTGGTGTGGTCACAACAACATACAGGAACTCAAGTCCTTCTGTTCACCTGATTTAGAATTCCTCACAATCAAATGTCGACCACATTATCTACCAAGGGATTTCTCTTCGATTATAATCACAGCCGTATATATTCCCCCCCTAGCAGACACATCGATGGCTCTGAACGAACTTTATTTGACTCTTTGCAAACTGGAATCCACATATCCTGAGGCTGCATTCATTGTAGCTGGGGATTTTAACAAGGCTAATCTGAAAACAAGACTCCCCAAATTGTAACAGCATGTCGATTGCCCAACCAGGGCTGGTAAAACCTTGGATGATTGCTATTCTAACTTCCGCAATGCATATAAGGCCCTTCCCGCCCTCCTTTCGGAAAAGCTGACCACAACTCCATTTTGCTGCTCCCTGCCTACAGACAGAAGCTAAAACAAGAAGCTCCCACGTTGAGGTCTGTTCAACGCTGGTCCGACCAATCTGATTCCACGCTCCAAGACTGCTTCCATCACGTGGACTGGGATATGTTTCGTATTGTGTCAAAAAACAACATTGACGAATACGCTGATTCGGTGAGCGAGTTCATTAGAACGTGCGTTGAAGATGTCGTTCCCATAGCAAAGATTAAAACATTCCCAAATCAGAAACCGTGGATTGATGGCAGCATTCACGTGAAACTGAAAGCGCGAACCACTGCTTTTAATCAGGGCAAGGTGACCGGAAAAATGACCGAATACAAACAGTGTAGCTATTCCCTCCGCAAGGCAATCAAACAACCTAAGCGTCAGTATAGAGACAATTCAACGGCTCAGACACAAGAGGTATGTGGCAGGGTCTACAGTCAATCACAGATTACAAAAAGAAAACCAGCCCAGTCACGGACCAGGATGTCTTGCTACCAGGCAGGCTAAATCATTTTTTTGCCCGTTTTGAGGACAATACAGTGCCACTGACATGGCCCGCAACCAAAACATGCAGACTCTCCTTCACTGCAGCCGAGGTGAGTAAAACATTTAAACATGTTAACCCTCGCAAGGCTGCAGGCCCAGACGGCATCCCCAGCCCATCCCCACCCCATCTGAGCCCTCTCCTGTACTCCCTGTTCACCCACGACTGCATGGCCACGCACGCCTCCAACTCAATCATCAAGTTTGTGCTGACGACACAACAGTGGTAGGCTTGATTACCAACAACGACGAGACGGCCTACAGGGAGGAGGTGAGGGCCCTCGGAGTGTGGTGTCAGGAAAATAACCTCACACTCAACGTCAACAAAACTAAGGAGATGATTGTGGACTTCAGGAAACAGCAGAGGGAACACCCCCCTATCCACATCGATGGAACAGTAGTGGAGAGGGTAGTAAGTTTTAAGTTCCTCTGCGTACACATCACAGACAAACTGAATTGGTCCACCCACACAGACAGCATCGTGAAGAAGGCGCAGCAGCGGCCTCTTCAACCTCAGGAGGCTGAAGAAATTTGGCTTGTCACCAAAAGCACTCACAAACTTCTACAGATGCACAATCGAGAGCATCCGGTCGGGCTGTATCACCGCCTGGTACGGAAACTGCTCCGCCCACAACCGTAAGGCTCTCCAGAGGGTAGTGACAAAGCATCACCGGGGGCAAACTACCTGCCCTCCAGGACACCTACACCACCCGATGTGACAGGAAGGCCATAAAGATCATCAAGGACAACAACCACCCGAGCCACTGCCTGCTCACCCCGCTATCATCCAGAAGGCGAGGTCAGTACAGGTGCATCAAAGCTGGGACCGAGAGACTGAAAAACAGCTTCTATCTCAAAGACTGTTAAACAGCCACCACTAACATTGAGTGGCTGCTGCCTACACACTGACTCAACTCCAGCCTTTAATAATGGGAATTGATGGGAATTGATGTAAAATATATCACTAGCCACTTTATACAATGCTACTTAATATAATGTTTACATACCCTACATTATTTATCTCATATGTATACGTATATACTGTATTCTATATCATCTACTGCATCTTTATGTAATACATGTATCACTAGCCACTTTAAACTATGCCACTTTGTTTACATACCCATCTCATATGTATATACTGTACTCGATACCATCTACTGCATCTTGCCTATGCCGCTCTGTACCATCACTCATTCATATATCTTTATGTACATATTCTTTTTCCCTTTACACTTGTGTGTATAAGGTAGTAGTTTTGGAATTGTTAGCTAGATTACTCGTTAGTTATTACTGCATTGTCGGAACTAGAAGCACAAGCATTTCGCTACACTCGCATTAACATCTGCTAACCATGTGTATATGACAAATACAATTTGATTTGATTTTATATACACACGTACACTGAAATAATCCCGCACAACCAGCAGGCGGGCTGGCTGGTAAATAAAGCCCAACCAATTAGCCTAAACTGAACACAGGTGCAACTAATAAACAGAAATGGGGGAAAAGGATCAGTGGCAGCTAATAAGCCGGTGACGACGACCGCCGAGCGTCACCCGAACAGGACCTTCTGTAGGAGTCGTGACACAATTTCAATTTTCCTAAGTCCCTCTTTGTGTCACCTGACCACACGACTGAACAGAATTCCAAGTGCGACAACACTAGAGCCTATAGTACCTGCCATGTTGGCTAATGCCATTAAGAAGGTAGAGCAGCACTTTATTATGGATAGTTTTCTCCCCTTCTTAGCTACTGTTGTAACAATGTTTTGACCATGACAGTTTACAATCCAGGGTTACTTCAAACAGTTTAGTCACCTCAACTTGCTCAATGTACACATTATTTATTACAAGATTTAGTGTTAGGGAATGTTTTGTCTCAAATACAATGCTAAATATTTATGACTAACTTATTCTTTGCCACCCATTCTGAAACCAACTGCAGCTCTTTGATAAGTGTTGCAGTCATTTCAGTCGCTGCAGTAGCTGACGTGTATAATATTGAGTCATCCGCATACACTGGCCATCCTTTAAGCCAGTGGCATGTCATTAATAAAGATTGAAAAAAGTAAGGGGCTGCTCTGGGGAATTCCTGATTCTACCTGGATTATGTTGAAGAGGTCCCATTAAAGAACAACCGCTGTGTTCTGTATGGCAGGTAAGTCTTTATCCACAATATAGCAGGTGGTGTGAAGCCATAATTTATACATTTGTCCAGCAGCAGACTATGATCGATAATGTCAAAAGCCTCTCTGAAGTCTAACAAAACAGCCCCCACAATATTTTTGTTATACATTTCTCTCAGCCAATCATCAGTCAGTTGTGTAAGTGCTCTGCTTGTTGAATGTCCTTAGCTATACACGTGCTGAAAATCTGATGTCAATTTGTTTAAAAGTTGGCGCACTCATCCCGTTAGTGCGCCAATATATTTATTTTCTCTTCATCGGTCGCTCGGCGCTGTCAACATCCGCTGAATTGCAGAGCGCCAAATTCAAATTAAATTACTAAAAATCATAAGTGCAACATATTAAAACACAGCTTAGCTTGTTGTTAATCCACCTGTCATCTCAGATTTCAAAAAAGCTTTACAGCGAAAGCAAACCAAACGTTTATGTGAGGACATCTCTCTCAGCAGACCAAACATTACAAACAGCTAGCAGCAAAGTAGATTTGTCACGAAAGTCAGAAAAGCAATAAAATGAATCGCTTAACTTTCAGGATCTTCGGATGTTTTCACCAACGAGACTCCCAGTTACACAATAAATGTTCCTTTTGTTCGATAAAGAAAATGTTTATATCAAAAAACCTCCATTGGGTTGGTGCGTTTTGTTTAGTAATCCACAGGCTCGTGCAGGTCACGACGGGCAGACGAAAATTTCAAATAGTATCCGTAAAGTTCGCAGAAACATGTCAAATGTTTTTTATAATCAATCCTCCGGTTGTTTTCACAATAAATAATCCATAATATTTCAACCGGATGGTAGCTTTTTCAATAGGAGAGAGAGAGAAAATGTCTGCTCCAAGCTGTTGGCGCATGCAAAACTCTGGGGACACCCAGCTATGCACTGACGCGATGTGATCGTTCTCTCTCGTTTTTCAGAATAAAAGCTGAAACTATGTCTAAAGACTGTTCACACCATGAAGCCATAGTGAAAGGAATCTGGTTGATATCCCTTTAAGTGCAGGGAAGGCATGCAATGAAACAGGGAGGTTTCAAAATAAGAGGCACTTCTGGTCGGATTTTCCTCAGGTTTTTGCCTGCAATATCAGTTCTGTTACACTCACAGAAAAATGTTGACAGTTTTGGAAACTTTAGAGTGTTTTCTATCCTAATCTGCCAATTAAATGCATATTCTAGCTTCTGGGCCTGAGAAATAGGCAGTTTCATTTGGTACGTTTTTCATCCTAGTCTCAACAGGTTAATATAAAATAGCATTTTATCTGGTCAAACATTAAGTACACTTAGCATCAAGAGCTTGGTCACGAAAATCAGAAAAGCAATCAAATTAATAATTTACCTTTGATGAACTTCGGATGTTTTCACTCATGAGACTCCCAGTTACACAATAAATGTTATTTTTTTTACATAAAGATTATTTTTATATCCAAAATACCTCCGTTTGTTTGTCGCGTTAGGTTCAGAAATCCACAGGAAAGAGCGGTCACGACAACGCAGACAAATTCCAAATAGTATCCGTAATGTCCACAGAAACATGTCAAACGTTTTTTATATTACTGAGGCAATATTATCCTCAGTAATATTCCATCCAGGTAATCAGACCCCGGTGGCTTGTCATTCTTCACCTCTTCCACACTCACTTGACAGAATTAAAATTAACATTTCGTGTCTTTCATAATTCGGTCAGATATACTTGGATTTGTAGTGTCAGTGTTTGTTGCTGGCATTGATCCAAGATGGCGTAGCAGTGAAGACGTGTTTTGTTAGTGTCTCGTGTATTTTTTTATTTTTCGCATTTATATTTCAACTTTATTTTCAATCTCCTTTTCGATTTTTTATACGATTATACCTTCCGGTAACCTGCCTCACCCAATGTGATACGGTATCGCTATTATTTTAAATTTCTTAAACTTTAGAACACAATCTAGAACCTCCAGAATTTAACCAGCTAATTAGCTACAAGCCATTTATTAGTCATTGTTAGCCACTGCTAGCAGCTTTTACGTTCTGCACAGATACCAGCCCTGTTTTTAGCCTGGATAATACTCGCCAGTGTACCAGTATCGGACTGTCTCTCCACAACAACGCCGGATTCCTGCCATAATCCCTGGACCATTACTTCTGATCTTCACGGCTAGCTTGCAGCTAGCTAGCTCACAGCTAGTTTGCACTCACCGTGGCATCCAGTATCGAAGCTATCCCTGAGGCCCACCTCCCGGCCTACTCAGCTGTTCACCCGAACCCCACTCATACACAGCTAGAGCCCAATACTCCACCGGGTTCCTTTCTGTATACTATGGACCTTGGCACCGGTTCACCGCTGCTACCGATTGGCTATAGTGGCTAACGCCACTGCCACGAAGTTAGCACCAGTTAGCCGTGAGCCAGGCGCATCTGCCGGCTAGCAAACTAAATTCTACAATACCTCTTTCGCCATCTGGCTTGGATTCTCTGGCGACACGGCGCCCGCCACACCACCACAACTGGTCTGCCGACGAATACTCCATCCTCTGTGCCTCAGGCTCTGTGTGTAGTTAATCCGACCCTCTCTGCCTAGTCATCGCCATTTTACCTGCTGTTGTTGTGTTAGCTGATTAGCTGTTGTTGTCTCACCTGTTGTTTTAGCTAGCTCTCCCAATCAACACCTGTGATTACTTTATGCCTCGCTCTATGTCTCTCTCAAATGTCAATATGCCTTGTATACTGTTGTTCAGGTTAGTTATCATTGTTTTAGTTTACAATGGACACCCTAGTTCCACTCTTCATACCTCTGATACCTCCTTTGTCCCACCTCCCACACATGCGGTGACCTCACCCATTACAACCAGCATGTCCAGAGATACAACCTCTCTTATCATCACCCAGTGCCTGGGCTTACCTCCGCTGTACCCGCACCCCACAATATCCCTGTCTGTGCATTATGCCCTAAATATATTCTACCATGCCCAGAAATCTGCTCCTTTTATTCTTTGTCCCCAACGCTCTAGGCGACCAGTTTTGATAGCCTTTAGCCGCACTCTCATACTACTCCTCCTTTGTTCCGCGGGTGATGTGGAGGTAAACCCAGGCCCTGCATGTCCCCAGGCACATGTCCCCAGGCACCCTCATTTGTTGCCAACCCTGATGTCCTTGCCGTGTCTGAATCCTGGCTTAGGAAGGCCACCAAAACTTCTGAGATTTCCATACCCAACTTTAACATTTTCCGTCAAGATAGAACTGCCAAAGGGGGCGGAGTTGCAGTCTATTGCCGAGATAGCCTGCAAAGTAATATCATACTTTCCAGGTCCATACGCAAACAGTTCGAACTACTAATTTAAAAAATCACTCTCTCCAGAAATAAGTCTCTCACTGTTGCCGCCTGCTACCGACCCCCCTCAGCTCCCAGCTGTGCCCTGGACACCATTTGTGAATTGATCGCCCCCCATCTAACTTCAGAGTTTGTTCTGTTAGGTGACCTAAACTGGGATATGCTTAACACCCCGGCAGTCCTACAATCTAAGCTAGATGCCCTCAATCTCACACAAATAATCAAGGAACCCACCAGGTAAAACCCTAAATCTGTAAACAATGGCACCCTCATAGACGTTATCCTGACCAACTGTCCCTCCAAATACACCTCCGCTGTCTTCAATCAGGATCTCAGCGATCACTGCCTCATTGCCTGCATCCGCTACGGGTCCGCAGTCAAACGACCACCCCTCATCACTGTCAAACGCTCCCTAAAACACTTCTGTGAACAGGCCTTTCTAATCGACCTGACCCGGGTATCCTGGAAGGATATTGACCTCATCCCGTCAGTTGGTCTTTCTTTAAAAGTAACTTCCTCACCATCTTAGATGAGCATGCTCCGTTCAAAAAATGCAGAACTAAGAACAGATATAGCCCCTGGTTCACTCCAGACCTGACTGCCCTCGACCAGCATAAAAACATCCTGTGGCGGACTGCAATAGCGTCGAATAGTCCCCGCGAAATGCAACTGTTCAGGAAAGTCAGGAACCAATACACGCAGCCAGTCAGGAAAGCAAAGGCCAGCTTTTTCAAGCAGCAATTTGCATCCTGTAGCTCTAACTCAAAAAAGTTATGGGACACTGTAAAGTCCATGGAGAACAAGAGCACCTCCTCCCAGCTGCCCACTGCACTGAGGCTAGGTAACACGGTCACCACTGATAAATCCATGATAATCGATAACTTCAACAAGCATTTCTCAACGGCTGGTCATGCCTTCCTCCTGGCTATTCCATCCTCGGCCAACAGCACCCCCCCCCCCCCCCCCCCCCGCAGCTACTCGCCCAAGCCTCCCCAGCTTCTCCTTTACCCAAATCCAGATAGCAGATGTTCTGAAAGAGCTGCAAAACCTGGACCCGTACAAATCAGCTGGTCTTGACAATCTGGACCCTCTATTTCTGAAACTATCCGCCACCATTGTCGCAACCCCTATTACCAGCCTGTTCAACCTCTCTTTCATATCGTCTGAGATCCCCAAGGATTGGAAACCTGCCACAGTCATCCCCCTCTTCAAAGGGGGAGACACCCTGGACCCAAACTGCTACAGACCTACATCCATCCTGCCCTGCCTATCTAAGGTCTTCGAAAGCCTAGTCAACAAACAGATCACTGACCATCTCGAATCCCACCGTACCTTCTCCGCTGTGCAATCTGGTTTCCGAGCCGGTCACGGGTGCACCTCAGCCACGCTCAAGGTACTAAATGATATCATAACCGCCATCGATAAAAGACAGTACTGTGCAGCCGTCTTCATCGACCTGGCCAAGGCTTTCGAGTCTGTCAATCACCATATTCTATTCAGACGACACCATTCTGTATACTTCCGGCCCTTCCTTGGACACTGTGCTATCTAACCTCCAAACGAGCTTCAATGCCATACAACACTCCTTCCGTGGCCTCCAACTGCTCTTAAACGCTAGTAAAACCAAATGCATGCTTTTCAACCGCTCGCTGCCTGCACCCGCACGCCCGACTAGCATCACGACCCTGGATGGTGCCGACCTAGAATATGTGGACATCTATAAGTACCTAGGTGTCTGGCTAGACTGTAAACTCTCCTTCCAGACTGATATCAAACATCTCCAATCTAAAATCAAATCTAGAGTCGGCTTTCTATTCCGCAACAAAGCCTCCTTCACTCACGCCGCCAAACTTACCCTAGTAAAACTGACTATCCTACCGATCCTCGACTTCGGCGATGTCATCTACAAAATAGTTTCCAATACTCTACTCAGCAAACTGGATGCAGTTTATTACAGTGCCATCTGTTTTGTTACTAAAGCACCTTATACCACCCACCACTGCGACCTGTATGCTCTAGTCGGCTGGTCCTCGCTATATATTAGTCGCCAGACCCACTGGCTCCAGGTCATCTACAAGTCCATGCTAGGTAAAAGCTCCGCCTTATCTCAGTTCACTGGTCACGATGGCAACACCCACCAGTAGCACACTCTCCAGCAGGTGTATCTCACTGACCCTCCCTAAAGCCAACACCTCATTTGGCCGCCTTTCGTTGCAGTTCTCTGCTGCCTGTGACTGGAACGAATTGCAAAAATCGCTGAAGTTGGAGACTTTTATCTCCCTCACCAACTTTAAACATCTACTATCTGAGCAGCTAACCGATCGCTGCAGCTGTACATAGTCCATCGGTAAATAGCCCACCCAGTTTACCTACCTCATCCCCATACTGTTTTTATTTATTTACTTTTCTGCTCTTTTGCACACCAGTATCTCTACCTGCACATGACAATTTGATAATTTCACTCCAGTGTTAATCTGCTAAATTGTAATTATTCGCCTACCTCCTCATGCCTTTTGCACACAATGTATATAGACTCTTTTTTTCTTTTTCTACTGTGTTATTGACTTGTTTATTGTTTACTCCATGTGTAACTCTGTGTTGTTGTCTGTTCAAACTGCTATGCTTTATCTTGGCCAGGTCGCAGTTGTAAATGAGAACGTGTTCTCAACTAGCCTACCTGGTTAAATAAAGGTGAAATAAAATAAAAAATAAAATGTCATGCCTAAGTTTGCTGACCTTGCCAATGAAAAAATCATTAAAGTAGTTGGCTACATAAAACAGTTTTGTGATGAATGAGCTATCTGAGTCAATGAATGATGGAGCGGAATTTGTCTTTTTGCCCAAAATGTAATTGAAGGTGCTCCAAAGCTTTTTACCACCATTCTTAACATAATTTATCTTTGTTTCATAATGTAGGTTATTCTTCTTTTATTCAGTTTAGTCATATGATTTCTCAATTTGCAGTATGTTTGCCAATTGGTTGTGCAGCCATACTTCTTTGCCATTCCTTTTGCCTCATCCCTCTCAACCATATATTTTTTAAATTCCTCATCAACCCACAGTGATTTAACAGTTTTTAAAGTAATTTTCTTAATGGGTGCATGCTTTTTATTAAATGGGATAAGCAAAGTTTGTTTGCTCCTTACTACACACCACGGACCATCAAATATTCTTTACATCAACAACATAGGAATCAAAACAAAACGTATTGTATGACCTCTTTACACAATATGAGGCCCAGCCTTTTGAACTGTGATTTTCCTAGGCTTCACAACATCCGATGGATCTCAATTCTGCTTTCAAGCACATTTCTGCATCCGTAGTAAAGATGTGATCCCTACATGTTGATGATTTCATTCCAGTGCTGTTTTTAACTACACTGGTAGGTTGACTGATAACCTGAACCAGGTTACAGGCACTGGTTACAGTTTGAAGCTTTTTCTTGAGTGGGCAGCTCGATGAAAGCCAGTCAATATTTAAATCACCCAGAAAATATAGCTCTTTGTTGATATGGCATACATTATCAAGCATTTCACACATGTTATCCAGATACTGACTGTTAGCATTTGGTGGTCTATAGCAGTTTCCCACCTGAATGGTCTTTCGGTGAGGCAGATGAATCTGTAGCCATGTTACTTCAACAGTATTTAACATAAAGTCCTTTTTAAACTTTAAAGGAATGTGGTTCTGAAAATAAAGAGCAACACCTCCAACACTGGCATTTCTCTTTTCTGTATATTGTATAACCTTGTACTGCTACCACTGTATCATCAAAGGTATTGTCTAAGTGATTTTCTGAGAAAGTCTAAATATGTAAATAGATTAAATAAGGGAAGCCTCTCCAACATAATCCAGGTAGAATCAGGAATTCCTCAGGGCAGCTGTCTAGGCCCCCCACATTTTTAAATATTTACTAACGACATGCCACTGGCTGTAAGGATGGCCAGTGTGTCTATGTATGCGGATGACTCAACACTGTATACATCAGCTAATACAGTGACTGAAATGACTGCAGTTAGTTTCTGAATGGAAGGCAAGGAATAATTTAGTCCTAAATATTTCAAAATCTAAAAGCATTGTATTTGGGACAAATAATTCACTAAACCCTAAACCTCAATTAAATCTTGTAATGAATAATGTGGAAATTGAGCAAGTTGAGGTGATTAAACTGCTTGGAGTAAACCTGGATTGTAAACTGTCATGGTCAAAACATATTGATTCAACAGTAGGTAAGATGTAGTGAACAACAGTTCTATAGTGGACAGTAGATCTTTTTGAGGGCTCAAACTAAAAAAAAGGGGGGTTTGTGATTTTGTTCATATTGGTAAACCAGCGTTTGAGTTGTGTGGTTGCAATATCAGCAATCCCTTCTCCGGTATATCTTGGCATGCATCATTAAAGACTAAGTTGAAACTGTGTGCAGCGCAATGGACATATAATGCACAATGTATCAAGAAAGTCTGTCTGGGTTGTATGTTTTTCTAAGAGAAAGAAAGGGGAAAATAGACAGAGAGAGAAGCAGCGAGGAGAACTTTAGAAGACCGGGGGTAGTCTCTCAGGTTGGATTTATTTAAATGTAGCTTGATTGCAGCCCACAAGCCGACTACTTTTTTCCTAATTGTTGAGCTATTTGATTGTAATTTTCATTAAAATCTTTGGTTGTTTACTACACTACATTACTCACTCTGTTTAGCACATGGCCTCACGTGTGAAATCTTAGAGGTGTGTTGTGGTTAAGGCTGAAAAGGGTGTGAACGATGCTGAATAGGTGTAGACAAAGAAGAGCTCTCCAGTAGATGTACTAAAATATTCAAGGACTATTTTCTCAAAATTGGGGTTACAAGGCAGATTTACTTGCCCATTGCTCCTCAACTGCAGTGTATGACATACAATTTTGTATCTGAAATGTTATCCAATGTAAAAAAAACACTTTTAAATGTTGCCACTGAAAACAGAATTGAGGTCGTGGGTCACAAATGGTTTGGCAGCCTTACCTATTCATTCAAACAATTGGAATACAAAAGAAGCCACCCATGGGCTATCAGCAGGACAATAGAATTGTGTTGAGAGCATGTGAGAAGTGTTGAGTTTGTGCAAAATGACAGCAATGCTGACACATTTTTATCAAATGTTTCTATTGATATTAGATGGGTAATCCTAAATGTATTCAGCTGTTTATGGGCTATTACTTCATTTTTGTAATCAGATTAAATAATCCCAGTTACATGTAATACCATTAATACCCAACCCTGTGTGTATAGATAATATGTATATGCCGCATGTAGTGGAAACCACCTACAATCTCTCAACTAAAACTGTAAAAGCACAAAATACTGAAGAATTTCTCTGAGAGCTACGGAGCCACCAGCCACCTGAACCCTATAGCAGCATTGAACCAATTATCCCTTGTCACTCCCCAACCTCCTCCCGCCACTTCCTCCCCCTTCAGCTGGCAGGGTCTACCGGGGATGCTGGGCTGTATGGGCCGTGGGCTGATCTGACATCGGAGCCCCTGTTGTTCCTCTTTTGTTGCTCTTTTCCCAGCCGGCAACCCTTCAGTTTTGTGGAAGAGAGACCTCTCCTTGTTCCCTTCAGCAGCTCCACCCCTCCCCTCCCTCACTCCATACCTCCCCTCCTCACTCCCAGGCGTTGGGTAGAGAGGGAACAGCCAGTGCTCTAGGAACACACGGGGAGAGAAGTTGCCAGCGGGTAGTCATGGCAGCAGCTTCTCTCTCGCCCGCCACTTCCCCTGGCCTCGCTCGCTAGAAAAAAAGGGAGTGTGGAGAATTGCAGGGCTCCTCAAACACTCTCTCTCAATTCAATTTCAGTTTCAATTTAAGGGCTTTATTGGCATGGGAAACATATGTTAACATTGCCAAAGCAAGTGAACTAGATCTCTCTCTCTCTATCTCTAATTCTTTATCTTTATTTGTCTCTCTTGTTCTCTCAATTCAATTGAATTCAAAAGGCTTTATTGGCATGGAAAGCATTACTACATACATTGACAAAGCAAACCTTTAGACACATATCAAACCAATCGCAGATAGATAACAATAATAGGAAAAATAATTATACACAATGAATTATAACAATTGACAGCATAGCAGAGTAAGACATTAATGAGGACATTAATTAAATTGTGAGAAAGACACAGGTAGCAATGTTATTGTCGTGGTTGGTCGTTCCTCTGGATGCCCCTAACGGTGTGGCAGGAAGCTACATATTTTGCAGCTAAAATGGCACAAAGGGATTAGATATTGGATTGTCTCCTTTTCTGTTTTAAAATCTTTGTATTTGATTTCAATTTTGGGGAAGAAAATTGCCCATAAGTCTGAATGGTTCAGTGTATGAAAAATGCAGATTTGTCTTGACCTCACTGAGGGCAGAGTGAGCACAACCTGCTCTCTGTGGGTAGCCGGATCTACCTATGATGGAATGTTTCTATGGCCATGCTGAGTCTGTACATAGTCAGTGTTTTTCTCAGTTTTGTAGTGGTGGCCAGATAATCTGGCACCGTGTACTGTCCATTTAGAGCAGGGATTATGAACTAGATTCAGCCACGGGCCAATGTTTTTCTTGAGCAGGGGGCCAGAATATAATTACAAATAATTTGTAGACTACCAATTGACCACATTAACTTATATGACCACTCTATGGAAAGATGAGACTCTCACAAACATGATGGTGTTGCATTTTGCTCTACAACCCCCAGAACTGTCACGGGACTCATCTGAAGGTAACTCAGTACCTGTTTAAAAAATGAATGGAATTATGGATGTAGATTCTTTGCAAAAAAAGGGGTTAAATACTGTATGTGTCCTGAGCTTTCTTATATCTCCTAGATATAGGACAGGCACTTCAAAACATTATTCCTACTGATTTTTCCTTTCTGTTTTTTGATTTATTTAATGCATTTCTATGGGCTATAGTAGTAAAAACCCAAATTCAATCCATATATAAATATATATATGTGTGTGTTGATGCCTACAAGGGTCCTAAAATAAAATAGCTAAAAGATCCATGGTATGACCATCTTAAAAAATTCCCCCTGTAATGTAGTGACCATTATGCCATAATCCAGTCCGTGTATTCGTACTGTGGGATTCCAGTTCCATGTTTTACAGTAGCCAGACAGTGGGCATGATATGCCATGTGAACTTATACTTCCGAGTAAAGTTAAACTAAAGTATACGAATGCCCCGACCTCACTTCTTATAAACATATAAGCAATCTTAACAGTGGGATGTCACAATTGGCGACGAGTGAAACGCACAAGAGAAGAATGCAAAATACCAGATGAACTACGTGCCTATGTGAGTAAATGCAGATAGCAACAACAGCCTAGCCAACGTTGGAATCAGATAGCTAGCATTGTGCATTATAGTACAATACCACAATGGCTAGTTTAGCTAATTTTCTGATGTTTGATGTGCACAGAGAGCCCAGCTCAATCAACTCAAGGCCTTACTGTTACATGGTCGGATTTGTATGATATATTTGACACACTAAAAGATACTAGAGCAGCTGATGACTATGAAACAGCTGTAGCCAAGCTTAATGCATATTTCTGTCCAAAAGTCAACACAGAATATGAAAAATGAAAGATTTTGAAATGATGCTTTACAGCAAAAGTAAGACAAGCATTTGTGTAAGTTTATTGATAGCCTAGCATAGCATTATGCCTAGCTAGCAGCAGGCAGCTTGGTCACGAAAATCAGAAAAGCAATCAAATTAAATCATTTACCTTTGATGAGCTTCGGATGTTTTCACTCACGAGACTCCCAGTTAGATAGCAAATGTTCCTTTTTTCCATAAAGATTATTTTTGTAGCCAAAATAGCTCAGTTTGTTCTTCACGTTTGGCTGAAAAATCGACCGGAAATTGCGGTCACGACAACGGCGAAAACTATTCCAAATTAGATCCATAATATCGACAGAAACCGCATTTGTCTATTACGCACATATCACTCTGAGAGCCACCAGCTGACCACTGACGCAATGTTGTCGCTCACGCTCATTTTTCAAAATAAAAGCCTGAAACTATGTCTTGTGACACTAGACACATTAGGGAAGCCATAGAAAAAGGAATCTGGTTGATATCCCCTTCACTGCTCAAAAGGGATGCATAGGAACGCAGATGTTTCTAAATAAGAGTCACTTCCTGATTGGATTTTTCTCAGGCTTTCACCTGCAATGTCAGTTCTGTTATACTCACATACCTTATTTTTACAGTTTTGGAAACTTTAGAGTGTTTTCTATCCTAAGCTGTCAATTATATGCATATTCTATTATCTGGTCCTGAGAAATAGCCCGTTTACTTTGGGAAAGTTATTTTTCCAAAAATGAAAATAGTGCCCCCTAGTTTCAAGAGGTCAACTTCCAAAGCATAATTACTTTCCCATTGTTCCTCAACTGTAGCGTATGATATTCAAGTTTTTGTGTCTGGAAGTAGCCAGCTTGCCAATGTTAGCCAGTTGACTGCTGATATTAGGTCAGAACGCTCAAATCAACCCTACTCTTCGGTCAGAGCGGCCAGTGTGAGCTCTGAATGCCCCGAGAGCAAAATGCTCTGAATTTACGAATGGCCAATCTGAACGCCCAGAGCACACTCTAGTACTCCAGATTAAATTTACACCGGGGTCTGTTAATTGCTCAAGCAATTTGGCCAATTCATTTATATAGATAATAAATGAACTTGAGCTCAAGTTGTTCCCCTGTTTCACCTCACTCTGGGGAAATAAATCAGTATGTTTATCTTAAATTTTGACTTCATACAGTGATTTACATAAGTATTGAGACACACATACC
Source organism: Oncorhynchus mykiss (assembly GCF_013265735.2). Lineage (NCBI taxonomy): Eukaryota > Metazoa > Chordata > Actinopteri > Salmoniformes > Salmonidae > Oncorhynchus > Oncorhynchus mykiss. The sequence continues at coordinate 38,450,805 of NC_048567.1, forward strand.
CCTTGATTTTTTCCACACTTTGTTACGTTACAGTATTATTCTAAAATTGATTACATAGTTTTACCCTCAATCTACACAAAATACCCCATAAATACAAAAAAAAACTGGTTTTCAGATATTTTTCCAAATGTATTACAAATAAAAAATGGAAATATCACATTTTAATAAGTACTGAGACCATTTACTCAACACTTTGTTGAAGCACCTTTGGCAGCAATTACAGCCTCGGGTCTTCTTGGGTATGACGCTACAAGCTTGGCACACCTGTATTTAGGGAGTTTCTCCATTCTACTCTGCAGATCCACTCAAGCTCTGTTAGTTTGGATGGGGAGCGTCACCGCACAGCTATTTTCAGGACTCTCCAGAGATGTTCGATCGGATTCAAGTCCGAGGTCTGGCTGTGCCACTCTAGGACATTCAGAGACTTGTCCCTAAGCAACTCCTTCATTGTCTTGGCTGTGTGTTCAGGGTTGTTGTCCTGCTGGAAGGTGAACCTTCACCCGTCTGAGGTCCTGAGCACACTGGAGCAGGTTTTCATCAAGGATCTCTCTGTAATTTGCTCTGTTCATCTTTCCCTCGGTCCTGACTAGTCACCCTGTCCCTGCCGCTGAAAAACATCCCCACACTATGATGCTGCCACCACCATGATTTACCCTAGGGAGGGTGCCTGTTTTCCTCCAGATATGACGCTTGGCATTCAGTTCAAAGAGTTGGTTGGTTTCATCCGGCCATGTGCCTTGTACTGAGGAGTGGCTTTTACTGAGGAGTGGCTTCCGTCTGGCCACTCCATCATAAAGGCCTGAATGGTGGAGTGCTGCAGAGATGGTTGTCCTTCTGCAAGGTTCTCCCATCTCCACAGAGGAACTCTGGATCTCTTTCAGAGTGGTCAACGGGTTCTTGGTCACCTTCCTGACCAAGGCATCTATCCCCTGCTTTCTCAGTTTGGCCATGCAGCCAGCTCTAGGAAGAGACTTAGTGGTTCCAAACTTCTTTCATTTGATAATGATGGAGGCCACTGTGTTCTTGTGGACCTTCAATGCTGCACAGAAAACTGTGGGACCTTAGAGTGGCTTGCGAAAGTATTCACCACCTTGGCATTTTCACAGTTTTGTTGCCTAACAACCTGGATTTTGGGGGGGTTTGTATCATTTGATTTACACAACATGCCTACCACTTTGAAGTTGCAAAATATATTTTATTTTGAAACAAACAAGAAATAGGACAAAAAAACAGAACACTTGAGCATGCATAATTATTCATCCCCCCCCAAAGTCAATACTGTGTAGAGACACATTTTGCAGCAATTACATCTGCAAGTCTCTTGGGGTATGTCTCTATAAGCTTGGCACATCTAGCCACTGAGACTTTTGCCCATTCTTCAAGACAAAACTGCTCCAGCTCCATCAAGTTGGATGGGATCCGCTGGTGAACAGCAATCTTTAAGTCATACCACATATTCTCAATCGGATTGAGGTCTGGGCTTTGACTAGGCCATTCCAAGACATTTAAATGTTTCCCCTTAAACCACTCGAGTGTTGCTTTAGCAGTATGCTTAGGGTCATTGTCCTGCTGGAAGATGAACCTCCGTCCTAGTCGCAAATCTCTGGAAGAATGAAACAGGTTTCCCACAAGAATTTCCCTGTATTTAGCGCCATCCATCATTCCTTCAATTCTGACCAGTTTCCCAGTACTTGCCGATGAAAAACATCCCCACAGCATGATGTTGCCACGACCATGCTTCACTTTGGGGATGCAGTTCTTGGGGTGATAAGAGGTGTTGGGTTTGCGCCAGACATTAGCATTTTCTTTGATGACCAAAAAGCTGAATTATAGTCTCATTTGACCAGAATACCTTCTTCAATATGTTTGGGGAGTCGCCCACGTGCATTTTGGCAAACACCAAAAGTGTTTGCTTATTTTTTTCTTAACGCTTAAAAATACCTAAAGTTTTATTACAAAAGTAGTTTGAAATGTTTCGGCAAAGTTTACAGGTAGCCTTTGAGATATTTTGTAGTCACATTACGTAAATTGGAAGCTGTGTTTTTCTGGATCAAACGCGCCAAATAAATGGACATTTTGGATATATATTGACAAAATTATTCGAACAAAAGGACCACTTGTGATGTTTATGGGACATATTGGAGTGCAAACAAAAGAAGCTCGTCAAAGGTACGGCATGATTTATATTTTATTTCTGCGTTTTGTGTCGCGCCTGCAGGGTTGAAATATGCTACTCTCTCTTTGTTTACTGTTGTGCTATCATCAGATAATAGCATCTTATGCTTTCGCCAAAAAGCCTTTTTGAAATCTGACATGTTGGCTGGATTCAGCAGTGTAGCTTTAATTTGGGATCTTACATATGTGATTTAATGAAAGTTTGATTTAATAGTATTTTATTTGAATTTGGCGCTCTGCATTTTCCATGGCTATTGGCCAAGTGGGACGCAAGCGTCCCGCCTATCCCAGAGAGGTTTTAATGTGATGACGATTATTTTATCAATCGATTAACTTCTCTGGGATATGTAGAATGGTAAGGTCCCTCCTCGCCAACAGCCAGTGAAATTGCAGGGCGCCAAATTCAAAACAACAGAAATCCCATTAATCCCATAATTTTAAAGATAAACTTTGTGTAAATCCAGCCACAGTGTCCGATTTCAAATAGGCTTTACGGCGAAAGCACACCAACAACTATTTTAGGTCAGCACCTAGTCACAGGAAACCATACAGTAATTTCCCAGCCCGGCTCACAAAAATCAGAAATAGCGATTAACCTGTTGATCCTACTTGAGACGCAGACGTCTCAAGTAGGCACCTGGAAATGCAAATGCGCTACGCTAAATGCTAAATGTACTCGTTAAAACACACATACAGGGTATTGAATTAAAGCTACACTCGTTGTGAATCTAGCCAACAAGTCAGATTTTTAAAATGCTTTTCGGCGAAAGCATGAGAAGCTATTATCTGATACCATGCAACACCCCAATATACCTGAAGGGGACGTAAACAAAATAATTAGCGTAGCCGGCGCTACACAAAAACGCAGAAATAAAATATAAAACATTCATTACCTTTGATGATATTCTTTGTTGGCACTCCTATATGTTCCATAAACATCACAAATTGGTATTTTTCCCGATTAAATCCGTCCATGTATGCCCAAAATATCCATTTGTATAGCCTGTCTGGTTCAGGAAAAAAGCTCTCTTCCAACACTCAACGTAATTTTTTAAAATTATATAAGTTGCCTATATTCTTTGACAAAACACTTCAACCTACTTTTGTAACCCAACTTTAGGTATTTGTAAACGTTAATAAGCGATCAAATTGATCACTGGGCGATCTGTATTCAATAGCAGCTACTCAAGAAAACAATGTCCATTTTTCAATCTTCCAAAATCGATTGTTGTAGGCTGGATGGAATGACGGATCTATTGGTCATGTCTCAAAGGATTTTTGTCAATGAAAATGACGTTTTTGGCGACATCGTGTGGAAGCTGTAGGAATTGCATCCGTGTCCATATTTAATTGGGTGTCCTTTAAACAATACATGAAAGTGGCGCATGGATACTTTTTTCAGCTTTCAGTGACCAGTTTTTCTTGCGCTTTTCGATGAAACACACGCTCTGTTATAGTCACAGCCGTGATTTAACCAGTTTTAGAAACTTCAGAGTGTTTTCTATCCACACATACTAATCATATGCATATACTATATTCCTGGCATAAGTAGCAGGACGCTGAAATGTTGCGCGATTTTTAACAGAATGTTCGAAAAAGGAGGGGGGAGACTGAAGAGGTTATTAAATTCATCACAGGACTTCATGTTACACAATAAATGTGTGTTTTGTTCTATAAAGTTAATCTTTATGTCAAAAACCTCATTTGAAGCTGTTGACATCTAGCGGAAGCCTTAGGAAGTGCAATATGACCCCATAGACACTGTATATTCGATAGGCAATGACTTGAAAAACTACAAACCTCAGATTTCCCACTTCCTGGTTGGATTTTTTCTCAGGTTTTTGCCTGCCATATGTGTTCTGTTATACTCACAGACATCATTCAAACAGTTTTAGAACCTTCAGAGTGTTTTATATCCAAATATACTTATTAAATGCATATTCTAGCTGCCTGAGTAGCAGGCAGTTTACACTGGATACCTTTTTATCCAAGCTACTCAGTACTGCCCCCCAGTCCCAAAGAAGTTAACTACCTTTAATTGATTACGTGAATAAATAAATTGCTTAACCTTTCTGATCTCCCCATCCCGGATCCGGGTTCGTGAATACAGACTCAAGCTCATTACCATAACGCAACGTTAACTATTCATGAAAATCGCAAATGAAATGAAATAAATATGCCATCTCTCAAGCTTAGCCTTTTGTTAACAACACTGTCATCTCAGATTTTCAAAATATGCTTCTCAACCATTGCAAAACAAGCATTTGTGTAACAGTATTGATGGCTAACGTAGCATTTAGCATTAGCATTCAGCTGGCAACATTTACACAAAAAAACAGAAAAGCATTCAAAAAAATCATTTACCTTTGAAGAACTTCAGATGTTTTCAATGAGGAGACTCTCAGATAGCAAATGTTCAGTTTTTCCTGAAAGATTATTTGTTTAGGACAAATCGCTCCGTTTTCTGCGTCACGTTTAGCTATGAAAAAAACCCTGTATCCAGGATTGTGTAAATCTATCAGCAAGCTCATTAGCATAACACAACGTTAACTATTTATGAAAATCGCAAATGAAATGAAATAAATATGCCATCTCTCAAGCTTAGCCTTTTGTAAACAACACTGTCATCTCAGATTTTCAAAATATGCTTCTCAACCATAGGAAAACAATCATTTGTGTAAAAGTAGCTAGCTAGAGTTAGCATTTCGCGTTAGCATTTAGCGTTAGCATTAGCGTTAGCATCCAGCACGCAACATTAACAAAAACATAAAAGCCTTCAAATAAAATCATTTACCTTTGAAGAACTTCTGATGTTTTCAATGAGGATACTCTCAGTTAGATAGCAGATGCTCAGTTTTTCCAAAAAGATTCCTTGTGTATTAGAAATAGCTCCGTTTTATACATCACATTTGGCTACCAAAAAAAATCCATAAATTCAGTCCTCAAAACGCAAACTTTTTTCCAAATTAACTCCATAATATCGACTGAAAACATGGCAAACGTTGTTTAGAATCAATCCTCAAGGTGTTTTTCACATATCTCTTCATTGATACATCGTTCTTGGACACATGCTTTCTCTCCTGAATCCCAGGAGAAAATGACCGCACCTGAAGATTACGCACAAATTTAGACAAAGGACACCGGGCGGACCTCTGGAAAATGTAGTCTCTTATGGCCAATCTTCCAATGATATGCCTACAAATACGTCACAATGCTGCTAAGACCTTGGGCGAACGACAGAAAGTGTAGGCTCATTCCTTGCGCAATCACAGCCATATAAGGAGAGAATGGAAAACAGAGCTTCAGAAATTCTGCTAATTCCTGGGTGATGCATCATCTTGGTTTCGCCTGTAGAATGAGTTCTGGGGCACTTACAGACAAAATCTTTGCAGATTCTGAAACTTCAGAGTGTTTTCTTTCCAAAACTGTCAAGAATATGCATAGTCGAGCATCTTTTCGTGACAAAATATCGCGCTTAAAACGGGAACGTTTTTTATCCAAAAATGAAATAGCGCCCCTAGAGCTCTAAGAGGTTAAACATTTTTATCATTAGCAATCTTGGGGCACCACTGAAAAAGTGTGTTTAATGAGTTACCATTTCCCGAATTAACTCAACAATATCAGAATATTTTGTTATCATATTAGTCATCCATTAATTATTATTATCTCATATCATTCTCATTCTGAACATCATTGAATCTGGACGAACCCAAATCAACATGATGACTCAGCGATTCACACATTGGCTTACTTATTTATTTACTTAGCTAAATAATCACACAGAATTACATAAACACACACATACAAGATAGATTATACATTGATTACTATCATAATGCGATGAAAAGTTCCTAGTGGACTAACCCTATAAGAAGGTTTGTTACACAATGAAAGGTGTGGGGAAAGAAAGAGCGAGAGAAGGAGAGACAAAGGAATTCAACTATCGTACATACAGTTGAATAATTCGCTCATCGTAAATATGGATATTTAACACCCTAGCAACCACTCATTCGGATTTAGAAATGCAACACATATTTTCATTTGTATGTCTTTGTCGTTTCTCTGTTGAAATTGCCTGGTCCGTCTATGTGAGTAATTCAAGAGAAATTCTCTGGTTGTTTAAGTCTCCATTGGACGTTCTAATGGTCATTTGATGGGATCTCCCTCATGTCTTTGATCAAAGTTCTAGACTACTTTACATTACAGCTGCAGACTGTGAATGTCTAGTCTTCACCTTCACACTGTTGGTCAAGATGGTCTTCACGTTCTCTGGTCTGGTAGACCCAAACCATTTCCACGTGTATCCACCACTTCACGCTTTCTAGTCTAATGTACATTTCGTTTGGAGTCCTTTTATAAGCACTCTAAAAAAATGGGCATTCCATCCTTTTGGCATAATGTCTGTGCTCACGTGTGCATGATTACTGACTGGGTAAAACTTCACATGAAAAACAATTCTCAATATGAAAGCTAAAATTACATGTAATTTTCTCACAAATAGTTTCATGTTTAATCATATACGTATTACAACGTTTAGATGTAACTCAGACAAAAACATTGCGCAAGCTCTTAAAGTTACAATGTTTAAGGTCTTTAATGATATCACCAAACAATAAATGATCTGATATGATTGTTCATTAAGTCCCTCCCGACCATTTCCCACATTTTCCATGTTAGGAATACTGTTTCATTATCCACTTTTGGATGTTGTAGTTCTGGCGGGAAAAATGTCCTCATAACACAAGGGTTCTTTCTTAATACTGCCTGGCTAGAGAGAGAAAGTTCCTGCAAGGTATGTATGACCGTCATAAAACTGGCCAACTCGCCCAGGAGAGGGGGGTCTTGAAACCTTTGATCTCCATCCAGGAGGGCAAGTCAAGTCATACCCTTCTCAGAGTTTTAAGAATTGTGTGTGTTCAATTATTTGTGACATTGTGGCATTCAAAGCATATTGAAGATAGAAGCAATAGGATTTGAACAAATAGCCTACCCATGTGTGGTTAACTATTTCAGCACCGTTTCTCGCTGCTCTGAGACAAGCATGAGGACTGGTCTTGATAAATCAATGAATTTTTTTTTTCTCTGAATCTCTGTTTTGGTATGGGGTAGACTACAATTCGGGTGTGGAAATCTTAGGATTATTTTGCTCTTAGTTCTATAGCCTACTCCCGACCAGTCACGTTGTACACTGCCATATTTTCCTAACGGAAATCCTGAGGGTTTCTGTACGCACACACCTTGTGCCCCAGCACATTGATCTGGTACTGGTGTTACTATATGTGCGTATATATATATATATATATATATATATATATATATATATATATATATATGCTCGTAAGAAAGCATTTCAAGCTTTTATTTTGAGGTTAAATAAAAATTATATAAAGGGTTAGGGTTAAGTCTACATCAATGACAAATAATGTGTGTGAGAGAGAGCGTGCGTCTGCACATGTGTGAGAGACAGAGTGTGTGTTCATGTTTGTGTGCATCCTTGTAGTGCATGTGGCTGCAAATAATGGATGTGTGTCTGTCAGAAATTCCTGAGTGGTTTTAAATGAACCTCCTAAGTACTGCACGCTGCCCCAACCACAGACTCTCTCGCACACTCTCACACAGCCTTGTTCTGTTGTGTGTAGATTCTTTAACCGAGTAGTGTGTAACACTCAAAGAATTAGCTCAGATAACCATCCAGTAACACAATCACTCAGTTAAGCACTGAAACATGCTGTACTGTGCTGTCTACAGTACAGTGTACTACACGGGAGTGTTTATCATATTGTGCATAGTGTTAAAAAAGGTAAATCTGCAGTTCAAACCACAACATTTTATTATATCTATAGTATACACTACATGACCAAAAGTATGTGGACACCTGCTTGTCGAACATCTCATTCCAAAATCATGGGCATTCATATGGAGTTGGTCCCCCCTTTGCTGCTGGGCAAGCTTTCCACTAGATGTTGGGGCACCGCTGCTGGGACTTCCATTCAGCCACAAGAGCATTAGTGAGGTCGGGCACTGATGTTGGGCGATTAGGCCTAGCTCACAGTCGGCGTTCCAATTCATCCCAAAGGTGTTCAATGGGGTTGAGGTCAGGGCTCTGTGCAGGAGAGTCAAGTTCTTCTACACCAATTTCAAACAAACCATTTCTGTGTGGACTTCACTTTGTGGATGGGGTCATTGTCATGATGAAACAGGAAAGGGCCTTCCACATACTTTTGCCACAAGGTTGGAAACACAGAATCGTTTAGAATGTCATTGTATGCTGTAATAGCCGAATCCACTAATTTTAATGGGTGTCCACATACTTTTGTATATACAGTGTATCATTAATTTAAAAGTCCAAAAATAGATGCACCAACACCATTTTCTCTTTTAGAGTAATGTGGAAATCTATCTCAAGATTGTTATGATAAAGGTCATTAAATCATAAATAAGCTTGTTATATATTTGTAAAAATGGGCTAAAAATATTGGCTGACAGTCTATAACAAAAGGAATAGAGACCTACAGATATACTGTAAATGCTATCAGGGTAGACTTCATACTCATAGTTCAGTCACAACTTCACATGGTCCAGGAGTGTGGTTGGCTCTATCTTCGCTCACTCACTCTCTCTTTTCACACACACACACACACACATACACACACACACACTCCAGTCCCATTCAAAATCCTATTTTCCCTAAACCTTACTCTAACCTTAATCCTAACCTTAACCCAAAAACCTAACCTATCTTAACCTTAAACACACATTTGAGAAACATGGATGAACGTCTAATTCTGATGTGAGACTGTGAGATCTTGTTGCTCTGTCACACACGGACACACACACAGAGGCTGACCACTCAAACAGCAGTCTCAATCACAGAGGACGGAGAGGTACTCTGACTAATCAGATTACATGGAGAGCTTCTGTGATTTGCACCTTCTTTTTTACTCATCTCTTCATCTTTATCGTTATCTGCCTGTTTAGCTTCTCTATCTGCAACTGGAGAAAGACTGGTGGGTAATGATACATGTGTTGTACAGAACTGATAAATACATTTTCAGTGTAATTTGTTCAATAAAAATACAGATGTTAGAATGAATGAATAGGCATAGGTCATTTACAACTTCACAGGGAACAAGCATACTCACTCCATGTGTGCACACATGCACCCCATTGCCCACCCCAACCCCCCTGCACAGACTTGTTCTCTGTGGGCTGTTGAGGTTGTGTGTGGATGAGTTCCACTGTTTAAACTCCTGCCATACAGGGTCTGGCCCTATCTGCCAAGCGCAGCCCCACAGTTGCCCTCCCATTTGGGGAGAGGAGAGAGGGGAGCAGGCACTCGGCCTTGAGCCTCGTCTTCTCTGCCCAGAATACAAATAGGTCAGTGAGGGAGAGCAGGGACAGTGGCACACACACTGACCACAGACGGGAGGAGACCCTGACAGCTGAGTTCCTCCATCGGCCATGATGGGAAGGGCCATCTGGTGTCAATGTGGGGAAGTCAAGCACACACACACAGGAAGGTCAGGGCCAGTACCTGAAAAGCCTGTCACAGACCTGTCAGACGCTCACTGTCTAATAACATCCTCCTCGTTGACACACTGCCGTGTCAGAATACCCATACCTGTGTCCTAAATATACTCAGCAAAAAAATAAATGTCCTCTCACTGTCAACTGCGTTTATTTTCAGCAAACTTAACATGTGTCAATATTTGTATGAACATAACAAGATTCAACAATAAACTGAACAAGTTCCACAGACATGTGACTAACAGAAATTGAATAATGTGTCCCTGAACAAAAAGGGGATCAAAATTGAAAGTAACAGTCAGTATCTGGTGTGGCCACCAGCTGCATTAAGTACTGCAGTGCATCTCCTCCTCATGGACTACACCATATTTGGCAGTTCTTGCTGTGAGATGTTAGCCCATACATTCACCAAGGCACCTGCAAGTTCCTGGACATTTCTGGGGGTAATGGCCCTAGCCCTCACCCTCCAATCCAGCAGGTCCCAGACATGCTCAATGGAATTGAAATCCGGGCTCTTTGCTGGCCATGGCGGAACACTGACATTCCTGTCTTGCAGGAAATCATGCACAGAACGAGCAGTTTGGCTGGTGGCATTGTCATGTTGGAGGGTCATATCAGGATTAGCCTAGAGAAGGGTACCACATGAGGGAGGAGGATGTCTTCCTGGTAATACACAGCATTGAGATTGCCTGCAATGACAACAAGCTCAGTCCGATGATTCTGTGACACACCGTCCCAGACCATGACGGACCCTCCATCTCCAAATCAATCCAGCTCCAGAGTACAGGCCTTGGTGTAACGCTCATTCCTTTGATGATGAACACGAATCCAACCATCACCCCTGGTGAAACAAAACCGCAACTCATCAGTGAAGAGCACGTTTTGCCAGTTCTGTCTGGTCCAGCGACGGTGGGTTTGTGCCCATAGGCAACGTTGTTGCCAGTGATGTCTGGTGAGGACCTGCCTTACAACAGGCCTACAAGCACTCAGTCCAGCCTCTTTCAGCCTATTGCGGACAGTCTGAGCACAGATGGAAGGATTGTGCGTTCATCCACTGATAGGATGATCAGCTGTCCATCCTGTCTCCCTGTAGAGCTGTCTTAGGCGTCTCACAGTACGGACATTGCAATTTATTGCCCTGGCCACATCTGCAGTCCTCATGCCTCCTTACATCATGCCTAAGGTACTTTCACACAGATGAGCAGGGACCCTGGGCATCTTTCTTTGTGTTTTTTTAGAGTCAGTAGAAAGGCCTTTAGTGTGTCCTAAGTTTTCATAACTGTGACCTTAATTGCCTACCGTCCGTAAGCTGTTAGTGTCTTAACGACCATTCTACAGGTGCATGTTTATTAATTGTTTATGGTTCATTGAACAAGCATGGGAAACAGTGTTTAAACCCTTTACAATGAAGATCTGTGAAGTTATTTGGATTTTTACTAATTATCTTTGAACAACATTTCTGTTTTTGCTGAGTTTATGTATATATGTATGTATTTTATTTTGCTGTTCTCGGGATATAATTATTGTTTGGATAACCTTATTTACTATTATGTATTGATTTACTTTTTACTTTTTCACTCTGTATGTGATGCAAAATGCAGAGAATGCCAGAAGAAGAATCATTATTTAATTACCCTAGTGAATTATTGTAATGTTTGTTTATGTGTCAATACTCCCAAAAGGGATGGGTTGCCAATTGGCAATTTGACACGGAAATAACATTTTCATTCATTCTAGTGGAAAGCCTTCCCAGAGGAGTGGAGGCTGTTATCGCGGCAAAGGGGGGACCAACTCCATATTAATGAGAATGAGATGTTCTACGAGCAGGTGTCCACGTATTTTTGATTATGTAGTGTATGTGTATTGTCAATAACATTTTCCATTTGACATTTCATCAAATAATAATTCAAGGAATATTTCAAAGATGTGAGGACTACGGTTCGTATCCATTTAAAAGTAATCCGATTGATTACAGTTACCAAATACAATTAGCAAATGGTACCTAGCAGAGATCTTGTGCTTCTTCACCTGCATTGCTTGCTGTTTGGGGTTTTAGGCTGGGTTTCTGTACAGCACTTTGAGATATCAGCTGATGTACGAAGGGCTATATAAAATAAATTTGATTGATTGATTGATTGATCTTCACAATACAAAATATCCTAAATCTTTAAAGCATAGAAAATTCAAAACTATCAGAGGGGGCAAATAATCAAAGGTCTGACTGCACAGTGATGCTTGGAAAAATGGTCACAACGGGGGACCAGCATGTGTGTGTTTTAGGGTAAGGGAGTCTATCTGAGGGTGATCGGGTAGGACTTGACGTTGGTTAATCAAATCTCTCCATTCTTAATCAATTTTGCATGCCATCTCAAACAGCTACAACTGTATATGCATTCGCACATCAAGTATTTTCTTGAGTTGGGCTCGGTATGGAACAATTTTTAACATCTAAGCTTGTGGTTGTTTGTGGGGAGTGTGTGTGTGTGTGTGTGTGTGTGTGTGTGTGTGTGTGTGTGTGTGAGATGTACGCATCTTGGAGGAGGGAATGCAACGCCCTGCTACATCTCAACTCCCCGTGGAGTGAAAAAGTATGTGATCGTAGGTGCGGGGAAGGACGACAGAGGCAGAGAAAAATACAGTTTACAGGGAATTTGTTATTCCTGAACACGGTAAAGTGGGGAAAAGGGTCTGGATGGAACAAAAGCAAAGAAATGTCAAGTTTACTAAGAGTCCCCTCTTCTACCTTACCTGCCTTCCCACCTAACCTCAAGTTCCACCTGGCGCGCTAACAAAAATACAGGGGATGGTCCGCCGAGGTCTTACCCAGTGTGCTGTCGTGGAAATTTCCTCTATTTACCAAATCATGAGGGCAAACCACACACAAGTCAGAGTTAGTTATCAAAGTCCATCTTTAATTATATGAGCTCTATCACAACCCTGTGACTCTCAGATCAATTCAGTGTCTATCAATGAATTCTCTGAGAGTCCCTTCCACATTTCAACTGAGATCCTTTAATAGCAAAAAACACACATAGTCAGACAGCATAGACATAATAAATCGTTCAGCTTTGTCTCCCAAACTATGCTCTTTTCTCAAACTCAGAACCATAAACCAATCCTCCATATCAACAGGCATATATCAAATCCATCCTATCTTGACAAGATCACAGAGACACACTGACTGGCACACAGACATTGTGGAGCCAAGAGATACACGCTTGACCTCTCCCCTCTCTCCGGCCCAAGCAACTTAGTCTTGACATAGAACAGATACTGCAACCCTGCCACAGTATTATACAAACACATTCTGATGAGAAGTAACTTACAAACATATCATGAATATAAAACATCTTACCTATGTTACCAACCAATTCTGATTATTCCCCAACAGTGCATAGACAGATTAAATACTACGGGTTATGTATGCCCGCAGGTCTCTTGCCTAAACAATCCCAAGGTGCGTTTCCCTTTCCCCCTGAGAACAAATGAAACAGAATAATTTACCAATAATTGAAGTGAAACATTTAAATAACCAAAAACACTAAGTCCTATTGTCATACACATACCTCTGAAGGAGCAGCTACAAAATAATATCAACAAAACTTTCGCTGAATGCCACAACAACAACACAGGACATAAAAATAAGCTATTTTCTCTAACGAAGGAACACTGGCTGTTATCAAGCTGGAGAAGAAGTTGGTAATGAAGAGACAGCTGTATACCCTGACGAGAGGGATGGGTCAGAGCTCCAATCAGCGATGGTGCTGACCAATCAGCTGCTTCAGGAATCCTGGAAGCCATTTCCTGAAATACACACACATACAAACCCACAACACAGAAACTAGGGGAACATAACAGTATGTATCCCACATTTGTTGCTATGGGGTAATAATGTTAGGGACAACAATATAGGATGAATCACAATAAGTGTTTGCCAAAATAATAATTGCTTGCCAAAAAATATATTTTTTAATGGTAATCCTGGTTATAGGTAACAATCCGTTGACTGCACTGCCTACATTATTAAACATATTATTAGTTAATTGTGGAAATAAATTAAGATATGCAAGATGTTCCAGAAGGCGAGGTCAGTACAAGTGCATCAAAGCAGGGACCGAGAGGCTGAAAAACAGCTTCTATCTCAAGGCCATCAGACTGTTAAACAGCCACCACTAACAGTGAGTGGCTGCTGCCAACATACTGACTCAACTCCAGCTCACTTTAATAATGGAAATAGATGGAAATTGATGGAAAAAAGGTATCACTAGCCACCTTAAACAATACCACTTAATATAATGTGTACATACCCTACATTACTCAACTCATATGTACAGTGGGGAGAACAAGTATTGGATACACTGCCGATTTTGCAGGTTTTCCTACTTACAAACCTCTAGAGGTCTATACTTTTTATCATAGGTACACTTCATCTGTTAGAGATGGATCTCACAGTTGAAGTGTACCTATGATAAAAAGTACAGACCTCTAGTTTCTTTGTAAGTAAGAAAACTTGAAAAATCGGCAGTGTATCAAATTCTTGTTCTCCCCACTGTATATACTGTACTCTAAATCATCTACTGAATCTTGCCATCTTTATGTAATACATGTATCACTAGCCACTTTAACCTCTAATGACTCCCCATCCCACATGAGGGAGCGTAATCATCGCCTGACACCAATTAGCATAACACAACAGACAAAAATATTCCTAGAAAATATTCCTATTCATGAAAATCACAAATGAAATATATTGAGACACAGCTTAGCCTTTTGTTAATCACCCTGTCATCTCAGATTTTCAAAATATGCGTTACAGCCAAAGCTAGACAAGCATTTGTGTAAGTTTATCGATAGCCTAGCATAGCATTTTGTCCAGCTAGCAGCAGGTAACTTGGTCACGGATATCAGAAAAGCAATCAAATTAAATCGTTTACCTTTGATGAGCTTCGGATGTTTTCACTCACGAGACTCCCAGTTAGATAGCAAATGTTCCTTTTTTCCCAAAATATTATTTTTGTAGGCGAAATAGCTCCGTTTGTTCTTCACGTTTGGCTGAGAAATTGCAGCCACGAAAACGGCAAAGAATATTCCAAATTAGCTCCATAATATCGACAGAAACATGGCAAACCTTGTTTATAATCAATTCTCAAGGTGTTTTTCAAATATCTATTCGATAATATATCCATCGGGACAATTCGTTTTTCAGTAGGACCGATTGGAGTAATGGCTACCTCTGTATTTTATGCGAGAATCTCTCTGGGAGCATCAGGTGACCACTTGCGCAATGTAGCTTACGGGTATTCTTCAACATAAATGCGTAAAACTACGTCACAATGCTGTAGGCACCTTCAGGAATACGGAGAAAGAGTAATCTGGTTGATAGCCCCATTCACTGCTCAATAGGGACGCATAGGAACGCAACACTTTCAAAACATGAGGCACTTCCGGATTGGATTTTTCTCAGGCTTTCGCCTGCAACATCAGTTCTGTTATACTCGCAGACAATATTTTTACAGTTTTGGAAACGTTAGAGTGTTTTCTATCCTAAGCTGTCAATTATATGCATATTCTAGCATCTTGTCCTGACAAAATATCCTGTTTACTACGGGAACGTTTTTTTTTCCCAAAAATGAAAATACTGCCCCCTTGTTTACATACCCTACATTACTCATCTCAATACTGTACTCGATACCATCTACTGCATCTTGCCTATGCCGTTCTGTACCATCAGTCATTCATATATCTTTATGTAAATATTCTTTATCCCTTTACACTTGTAAAGTAAGGTAGTAGTTGTTAGATTACTTGTTGGTTATTACAGCATTGTCGGAACTAGAAGCACAAGCATTTCGCTACACTCGCATTACCATCTGCTAACCATATGTATGTCAAATACAATTTGATTTGATTTGATTTTTCAATATGTACAGTATCAGTCAAAAGTTTGGACACGCGTACTCATTTTGACTATTTTATAAATTGTATAATAATAGTGAAGACATCAAAACTATGAAATAAAATATATGCAATCATTTAGTAGCCAAAAAAATACTAACCTCTGGGATATGTGGGATGCTATTAGCGTCCCACCTGGCCAAAAGCCAGGAAAATGCAGAGCACCAAATTCAAATAAATTTCTCTAAAAATCAAACTTTCATTACACATGCAAGATAGCAAATTAAAGCTACACTTGTTGTGAATCCAGCCAACATGTCAGATTTCAAAAAGCCTTTTCGGCAAAAGCAAATGATGCTATTATCTGAGGATAGCACCTCCGTAAACAAAGAGAGAAACCATATTTCAACCCTGCAGGCGTGACACAAAACGCAGAAATAAAAATATAATTCATGCCTTACCTTTGATGAGCATCTTTTGTTGGCACTCCAATATGTCCCATAAACATCACAAATGGTCCTTTTGTTTGATTAATTCCGTCCATATATATCGAAAATGTCCATTTATTTGGCGCGTTTGATCCAGAAAAACACCGGTTCCAACTTGCGCAACGTGACTACAAAATATCTCAAGAGTTACCTGTAAACTTCCCCAAAACATTTCAAACTACTTTTGTAATACAACTTTAGGTATTTTTTAACGTAAATAATCAATAAAATTGAAGACGGGATGATCTGTGTTCAATACAGGAAGAAAACAAACTGTAGCATGCTTTCTGGTCACGAGCCTATATCTAACAGTACACTTCAAGTGACCCTCGTTCAAGATGGCCGTACTTCTTCAATACACAAAGGAATACCCTCAAGCAATTTCTAAAGACTGTTGACATCCTGTGGAAGCGATTGGAACTGCAAGAAGGTCCCTTAGAAATCTGGATTCCCAATGAAAACTCATTGAAAAGAGAGTGACCTCAAAAACAAAACAAATCTGAATGATTTGTCCTTGGGGTTTCGCCTGCTAAACAAGTTCTGTCATACTCACAGACATGATTCATACAGTTTTAGAAACGTCAGAGTATTTTCTATCGAAATCTACTAATGATATGCATATCTTATCTTCTGGGGTTGAGTAGCAGGCAGTTGAATTTGGGCATGCATTTCATCTGGACGTGAAAATACTGCCCCCTGTCACCAAGAAGTTAAACAAATATTTAATATTTGAGAATATTCAAACTAGCGCCATTTGCATTGATGATAGCTTTGCATTCTCTCAACCAGATTCATGAGATAGTCACCTGGAATGCCTTTCAATTAACCGGTGTGACTTCTTAAAAGTATATTTGTGAAATGTCTTTCCTTCTCAATGCATTTGAGCCAGTTGTGTTTTACCAGGTAAGGGGTATACAGAAGATAGCCCTATTTTGTAAATGACCAAGTCCATATAATGGCAAGAACAGCTCAAATAAGCAGAGAGAAACAACAGTCAATCATTACTTTAAGACATGAAGGTCAGTCCATACGGAAATTTAAAAGAACTTTGAAAGTTTCTTCAAGCGCAGTCGCAAAAACCATCAAGAACTATGATGAAACTAGATCTCATGGGGACCGCCACAAGAATGGAAGACCCAGAGTTACCTCTATTGCAGAGGATAAGTTCATTCGAGTTTCCAGCCTTAGAAATTGCAGCCCAAATAATTGCTTCACGTAGTTCAAGTAACAGACAAGTCTCAAAATCAACTGTTCAGAGGAGACTGTGTGAATCAGGCCTTCATGATCAAATTGCTGCAAATAAACCACTACTAAAGGACACCAACATACCTTAAGGGAACATTTTGACATTTCGTGTAAAGTTAGTGAGAAAGTCCATATTGCAACTGTACGGTCCCTTACTAGACGTCCGAAAACGTTTGTAAAATTCGCGGTCAGCGTCGGGCGGTGCGGTATGGCCGGACCTACCGGGAAGTCATCGAAATAACTTTCTCGGACATTCGGTTTCCGTTTAATAAAATAATCAAATTTTGGACATTTTTTCGCTGTACCGGAAATTCCCACAAGAGGGCATAAACAATCATATTGCAATTGTACAAAACATCACGAATCACGACGGGGCCTTATCTCCAAAACTGAAAATATTTTGAAGCCGAAACTTGGTGAGCGTAGGTTTGGCATAATGGGCAGTTGGCCCCGAACAAGATGGTGTCTAGGCCTCAACGGTTTTTGAGTTATGGCCATTTCTCTGGGATTAAAGGTCCGAAATGAAAATAGAGAAATTATTTTTCCACTTCACGTCAAAGTCAAGGAGCCTCCGATTGTCAATAAAAAAAGAACCAGCCATTTATCTATCGTCATTTAAGAGAAATCGTACAATGACAAATTGGGGATGTTCAAAGATAGGTGTTTTTTTTTCAACAGTTACAGATCCAGTTGCAGGGTGTTCATACAAATCTTTTTAAAGTGTGCTGCGGAGCTCTGCAAGATTTCTGTGATTTTCTGAAATAACACACACTCACTAAACTCTCCGTAAATAACTCAGTTCTTAACGTAAAGACTTAAAACTCAGGATTATGTAAAGGCATACCCCAATCAGGATATGAGTTTATTTATAGCTTCCTGTGCCAACCGGAAGTGCCTTAAATGGTGTCATAGTGGCTGTTTCCAAGGGTTAAAAAGGTCAGATATTTTCAAAACTTCATATGTGTGATTAGGCAACCCCCATCAACTGTAAGTCAGTCATTTCTACCAACAGATGTCAAAGAAAAGCTCTCACACACACACACAGCAAGAATGGAGTGACAAAGTGCGATGCTTAAAGACACAGAGAGCAGGCAATGGCCGTGCCGAGTTCAACGAGATATCCCGCTTGACCGTAGCTCGCTCGGTCTAAGCGCGGCGAGCATTAGAAGAGTAGGCCCAAAATGAAGCCTGCCCCACAACGTCATTTGATTTTGGGTGACAGTGAGAGAACCGTTAGGGTGAGAAGCACAATTCAAGCACAGGAATGTTCCTAACGTCCTCCCGATCCGTGCAAGCCTAACCTTGACCGTGTGGCATTAACTCTTAATAGTTAAAAGAAGGTGTTTACATCAAACAGTTTGCATTGACTTCTCTCCCCATAGGAATACATTGTCTGCACTCCTAAATTCAACCTGAAGCCTATATGGGTTATGAATGCCGTATTAAGCTGTCTTCGGTACCAGTCCATCAGGCCACTATGAGGTCTATCTGTGTTGATTATAAGCTTCCTGGACCAACCGGAAGTGGTTAAAATCACCCTAAAAGTGTATACCCATACCCTGCCTGCAGTTTGATAGACATAGTGCATTCAACCCTGTGTAAATCAGTCAGTTCTTAACGTAAAGACTTAAAACTCAGGATTCTGTAAAAGCATACCCCAATGAGGATGTGTGTTGACTTATAGCTTCCTGTGCCAACCGGAAGTGCCATAATTGGTGTCTCAGGGGCTGTTTCGAAGGGTTAAAAAAGTCAGATCTGTCCAAAACTTCATATATGTGATTAGGCAACGCCCATGAACTGTAAATCAGTCATTTTTCCCATAAAATTTCAAAGGAAAACTAAATCACACACACACTAAGCTTGGAAGGAGTGACCCATTGGGGTGCTTAGATACATACGTCTCTACGCACCCCAAGTTGGAACTTTTAAAGAACCGTCAGTCCTAGAGTTCCCGAAACTTTAGAAACCTGTTCTAGACCTCAGGTCGATGGTGCGTGGGGAGTTAGGTGGCTCTAGAAGGTTCTCGGACTGAGAAACAGCCTCGTACATTTGCAATGACTTAAATAAATTTTTGCATCACGAAAATGAAGACATTTAGAAATGTCCCAGAGTCGCAAGACTAGGTGCATTGCGACCGTCTCGGCCCATATAGACAGACCCCAATGTTTCTGTCCGAAAGCTCATTCAAGGACCCCGTAGCAAGTCATGGAAAAAAGTGGATTTTCAGCACCAATTAGGGTTTTGCTCGGACACCAAATTACCTATCGAGCCGAAACTTGGGATTCGGGGTCGCCTCAGCTAGCCCTACACATAACATAAGAAATGGACCCGCAGCTAGAACGTAACTATGTGTTTTATGATTTTTTTATGGTTTGAACCGAAGGCGTTGTGAATTTTGGGCCAGCTCTGAAGTATGTAATAGTTGGCTACTAAACGAGTTGGAAAAAGTGGGTTTGGTGTCAGTTTGTATCAGTTTGGTGTCAGAATGATATCTAATCCACTCTTGTCCACTTGACCCTTGTCCATTTGCAATATGTTTAAACAGTGAGGTACCATCACCAAAGTGACATTCTGAAATCAACCCTAATGAGCGATTGAGATGAACCAGAATCACTGCCCAGCCATCCCGAGGTCATCGGGCCAGTCAATTTCACATTCCTGCAGGATTTTTATAGCATGACAAATTCGTGATGGTACCTGCCCATTGAACCATATTGCAAATGCACAGTGACTTTGCAAAAGTGAGAAAAAATAAACAAATGGACATAATGAAATCATGAAAACAATGCGTATCCATCAGAATATTTTAAACAGTCCATAAAGCACTCAGGACGGCCCCCACTGATAGAGGGCCGTAGTAGGGTACTACCATAGCGGGCATGGATGACACGAGTAACGGTAAATGCATTTACAACCATATTTTTATTTTTGGGTTACCAGTTGCACAACAATGCACGTGCATTTGCAATATGATTCAATAGTGAAAAAAACATCACCAAATGGACATGATGAAATCAACACAACGAGTGATGGAAAGGAACAACTATCACTGCCCGGCCATCCTGTGTTCATCAGGTCAGTCAATTTTGCAATTCTGCATGATTTTTGAGCATGCCAAATTTGTGATGGTAAATGCCCATTGAAACATATTGCAAATGCACGTGCATTTGCAATATGATTCAATAGTGAAAATAAACATCACCAAATGGACATGATGAAATCAACACAACAAGTGATGGAAATTAACAACTATCACTGCCCGGCCATCCCGAGTTAATCAGTTCAGTCAATTTTGGCCCCCAAAAAATTGACTTTTGACTTTGACTTTTGACCTCATATTGCAAATGGACAAATCATATTCCTTATGCACAAGTAAAAAAAAAATGATGATAATAACATTTTACAAAAGTATATTCATACAGTTCTTACACATGATTAATTGACTTAAAATCGAAACAATTTCGAAAAACGGTCCAGAAAGCACTTTTTTTACGAGGGTGATAAGTTTTTTTTTTTAAGTTCACATTTTCGACTTTTGACTTCCTATTAAATCATATTGCAAATGGACAAAACATATGCCTTATACTCAAGTAAAAAAAAAAAATGATTATGATAATAAAATACGACTAAAGTATTTTGATACAGTTCTTATACATGTGTAATTGACAGAAAAATCGAAAGTATTTTGAAAAACGGTCCAGAAAGCACTTTTTTAAGGGTGTGTGAAGTTTTTTACAAAATTTTGACATTTTTGACTTTTGACTTCCTATGAAATCATATTGCAAATGGACAAAACATATGCCATAATAAAATTGGACAAAAGTATATTCATACAGTTCTTACACATGTGTAATTGACAAAAAAATCGAAAGAATTTCAAAAAACGGTCCAGAAAGCACTTTTTTAAGGGGTGATAAGTTTTTGACAAAAAAATAATTTTTTCAAAATGTTGCTTTTGGATGTTGACTTGGGTTGCATTTCCAATATGAAAAACCACTGTTGGATTTTTGAAGTGTTACAACTGGCACTTGCCATATGGCATTTGCAATCAAATTTACACGAATCAACGCCACATTAGGTGGTATTGGACACCGTGTATATGGTTTGTCCAATGCCAATGGTTTGCCATTCATTTTTGTCCATTTCAGGGGGGTATTCCCTTACAATAAGAAGAGACTTGCTTGTGCCAAGAAACATGAGCAACGGACATTAAAGCAGTGGAAGTATGTCCTTTGGTCTAGAGTCCAAATTGGAAATTTTTGGTTCCAACCGCCGTGTCTTTGTGAGACGTGGTATGGGTGAAAGGATGATCTCCGTATGTGCATTTCCAACTGTAAAGCATGGAGGAGGAAGTGTTATGGTGTGGGGATGCTTTGCTGGTAACACTGTCTGTGATTTATTTAGATTTCATGGCACACTTAAAACCTGTTGAGGACATGGCAGATTTACGCCCCCTTTGGAGAAATTGGGTACCCCTAGTAAACTGAAAAAAAAAAATTCAAAAATTGCTAATATATGCATATAATAATTATTATTGGATAGAAAACACTCTAAAGCTTCTAAAACCGTTGGAATTATGTCTGTAAGTATAGCAGAACTCACAGGGCATGCATTCTTCCAAACTAGTTTTGTGGTCATGAAAGTTGGAGCAACTTTGACGTCATCGCCCCCACCCTTCCCAACCACTTATGGATCTGGGGACACTTTCCATCTCTTCCACTAGATGTCCTCATTCTGTAGAGCGTTTAATCGTTCACATCGCGCGAGAATTGGCCCTATGGGAGTAATTTGAGTAAGTGCCGCGAGAAAAAACCTGTGCGTTAGGGCGCGAATTGGTCACAGCCATTCCTTTGTTCCAGCACTCCTGGGAAGAGCAAACGATGCCCGGTTGAATTGAAATTTGTTTTGTGTGTTAAAAACATCATAAAGCTTGCTTCTGCACTTAGTTTGACCTGTTTAGTCGACATGTAATTTTGAAGTTTTGATGCGCAACACTTCCGGACCAGAGGACATTTTGGGTGCATTTCAGCTGATGTTATTAGCAGTAGCTAATACAAAGACGCAAGACTTGAAACCAAACGATGTATTGGGTAAGTATGAACCCTTCCAGAACATTCTGAACGAAGACCATCGAAGGTAAGGGAATATTTATGCTTAAATCTGTGTTTCTGTTGACTCCAACATTACGGAGAAATGTAGCTTGTATCTGAGCGCCGTCTCAGCATATTGAATAGTGTGCGATTTCTGTAACGTTAAAAATAAATGTAACAAAGCGGTTGCATAAAGAAGCAGTGTATCTTTCTAACTATATGTAGAACATGTATATTTAGCCAAAGTTTATGATGTCTATTTACGTTATCTTGCCGCGCTACCTAGATTTCCTGCGGACATTTTTGAGTAATTTCTGAACATGAGCTCATTGTAAATGGACATTTATGGATATATATGACATATTATTGAAAAAAAAAAATGTACTGTGTAACATGTCCTATTACTGTCATCTGATGAAGATTTTCAAAAGGTTAGTGAATGATTTATTTTTTAATCCTGCTTTTATAATTTTATATTTTCTGGGACA
This sequence comes from Oncorhynchus mykiss, assembly GCF_013265735.2. Classification (NCBI taxonomy): domain Eukaryota; kingdom Metazoa; phylum Chordata; class Actinopteri; order Salmoniformes; family Salmonidae; genus Oncorhynchus; species Oncorhynchus mykiss. The sequence goes on from NC_048567.1 coordinate 38,473,713, forward strand.
AAATGGCTGCCGCTTGTCTTGGTTTCGGTGGTGGTCTAATATAAATATGTGGTGTGTTTTCGCCGTAAAACATTTAAAAAATCTGACATGCTGGGTAGATGAACAAGGTGTTTATCTTTCATTTGAGCTATTGGACTTGTTAATGTGTGGAGGTTAAATATTTCTAAGAATATTTTTGCGTTCCATGCGCCAAGGTTTGAGCTGAACGGGGGGAGGAGAGGAACTCCTGGCATCAACAGGTTTTAACCAGCATGGCTACCACAGCATTCTACAGCGATATACCATCCCATGTTTTTTGTTCTTAGTGGGACTATCATTTGTTTTTCAAACTAACAATTACCCAACACACCTCCAGGCTGTGTAAGGGATATTTTTTCAAGAAGGAGAGTGAAGGAGTGCTGCATCAGATGACCTGGCTTCCACAATCCCCTGACCTCAACCAAATGGAGATGGTTTAGGATGAGAGTGAAGGAAAAGCAGCCAACAAGTGCTCAGCATATGTGGGAACTCCTTCAAGACTGTTGGAAAAGCATTCCAAGTGAAGTTGGTGGAAAGCTGTCATCAAGGCAAAGGTTGGCTACTTTGCAGAATCTCAACTCTAAAATATATTTTGATTTTTTTAACACTTTTTTGGTTACCATATGATTCCATGTATATACATTTTTTATTTTAATTGTTTTAATGTTTTCATTAATATTTCATTTTTTTTATTGTGGTTTTTCAGCACCCTTAGCACCCCTACTTCCCACGGCTATGTAGTGATGCGAAGGAGACTTTTGAACTAAAATGAGTGTGGAGTGCCCTCTTGCTGAGCGGAATATTGCAGCTGAGAAATACATGTCAATTTTTGGGTGATTTGCTTTGTTTTGTTTTGTTACTAAAATAATGTGCGCAGTAGGGCAGTTGTTTGTTTCATTGATAGTTGTGCCCCATCAAAAAAGTACTTACACCATGTTAAACAAAAATACAACTAATTTACAAAAGTATTCATACCCCTTTGCTCTGACACTCCAAATTGATCTCAGGGGCATCCTGTTTCCATTGATCATCCTTGAGATGTTTCTACAACTTGATTCGAGTCCACCTGTGGTAAATTCAATTGATTGGACATGATTTGGAAAGGCACACAACTGTCTATACATATTATTTTGTATTTTTTTATTTTAACTTAATTTAACTAGCCAAGTCAGTAAAGAACAAATACTTATTTTCAATGACGACCTAGGAACAGTGGGTTACCTGCCTTGTTCAGGGGCAGTATGACAGATTTTTATTTTTTTACCTTGTCAGCTCTGGGATTCAATCTTGCAACCTTTTGCTTACTAGTCCAATGCTCTAACCACTTGGCATCCTGCTGCCCAAGTGCCTTGTAAAAGTACTCATCCCCCTTGGCGTTTTTCCTTTTTTGGTTGCATTACAACCTGTAATTTAAATGTATTTTTATTTGGATTTCATGTAATGGACATACACAAAATAGTCTAAATTGATGATGTGAAATGAAAATAACTTGTTTATAGGGGGCAACATTTTCATTTTTGGATGAATAGCGTGCCCAGAGTGAACTGCCTCCTACTCAGTCCCAGATGCTAATATAAGCGTATTATTATTATTATTGGATAGAAAACACTCTGAAGTTTCTAAAACTTTGAATGATGTCTGTGAGTATAACAAAACTCATATGGCAGGAGAAAACCAGGAAGTGGGAAATCTGAGGTTTGTAGTTTTTCAAAGCTTGGCCTTCCAAATACACAGTGTCTATGGGGTCAAGTTGCACTTCCTAAGGCTTCCATTAGATGTCAACCGTCTTTAGAAACTTGTTTCAGGATTCTGCTATAAAGGAGGGGCGAATGGGAGCTGAATGAGTCATGGGTCTGGCAGAGTGTCTCAGGCTCGTGACGTGCGGTCCCGACAGAGTTAGCTCTCGTTCCAGTGCTTTTCTACAGACAATGGAATTCTCCGGTTGGAACCTTATTGATGATTTATGTTAAAAAACATCCTAAAGATCCATACATCGGTTAACTTGTAACAGAACTTTTCGAGTTTTTGTCTGGACGTAGTGCTATCGCCTCATGAAGATGGATTACTGGGCTGAACACGTTAACAACAAATGGCTATTTGAACATAAAAGATGGACTTTATGGAACAAATCAGTAATTTATTGTCGAACTGGGATTCCTGGGAGTGCATTCTGATGAAGATCATCAAAGGTAAGTGAATATTTATAATGTTATTTCTAACTTCTGTTGACTCCAACATGGCAAATATTTATTTGGCTGGATTGGGCTCTGAGCTCCGTACTCAGATTATGCTTTTTCCGTAAAGTTTTTTTGAAATCTGACACAGCGGTTGCATTAAGGAGACGTCTATTTTTAACCTGTTGCGACAAGCAATCCCGTATCCGGGAGCGTAATTATAGCCTCAAGCTCATTACCATAACGCAACGTTAACTATTCATGAAAATCGCAAATGAAATGAAATAAATATATTGGCTCACAAGCTTAGCCTTTTGTTAACAACACTGTCATCTCAGATTTTCAAAAAATGCTTTTCAACCATAGCTACACAAGCATTTGTGTAAGAGTATTGATAGCTAGCATAGCATTAAGCCTAGCATTCAGCAAGCAACATTTTCAAAAAAACAAGAAAGGCATTCAAATAAAATCATTTACCTTTGAAGAACTTTGGATGTTTTCAATGAGGAGACTCTCAGTTAGATAGCAAATGTTCAGTTTTTCCAAAAATATTATTTGTGTAGGAGAAATCTCTCCGTTTTGTTCATCACGTTTGGCTAAGAAAACCCCCTGAAAATTCAGTCATTACAACGCAAACTTTTTTCCAAATTAACTCCATAATGTCGACAGAAACATGGCAAACGTTGTTTAGAATCAATCCTCAAGGTGTTTTTCACATATCTATTTGATGATAAATCACTCGTGGCAGTTTTGTTTCTCCTCTGTTCAAAATGGAAAAAGTACGCACCTGGAGATTACGCAATAGTTTTGACGTAGGACACCGAGCCGACACCTGGTAAATGTAGTCTCTTATGGTCAATTTTCCAATGATATGCCTACAAATACGTCACAATGCTGCAAACACCTTGGGGAAACGACAGAAAGTGTAGGCTCATTCCTTGCGCATTCACAGCCATATAAGGAGACATTGGAAAACAGCGCATTCGAAATCTGGCTCACTTCCTGTATGACATTTCATCTTGGTTTCACCTGTAGCATTAGTTCTGTGGCACTCACAGACAATATCTTTGCAGTTTTGGAAACGTCAGAGTGTTTTCTTTCCAAAGCTTAGTCGAGCATCTTTTCGTGACAAAAGATCTTGTTTAAAACGGGAAAGTTTTTCATCCAAAAATGAAATACTGCCCCTAGAGGTTCAAGAGGTTAATTCTGTGAATTACACTTGTATCTTTTATTAATGTTTATTATGAGTATTTCTGCAAAATCACCGGATGTTTTGGAATCAAAACATTACTGCACGTAACGCGCCAATGTAAACTGAGATTTTTTAATAGAAATATGCACATTATTGAACAAAACAGACATGTATTGAGTAACATGATGTCCTATGAGTGTCATCTGATGAAGATCATCAAAGGTTAGTGATTAATTTTATCTATATTTCTGCTTTTTGTGGCTCATATCTTTGGCTGGAAAAATGGCTGTGTGTTTTTGGACTTGGCTCTGACCTAATAAAATAAACAGGGGGAAAAAAAAGTGACAAAAATAATAAATCTGACACGAAAAGAAACGACAGTCGTTTTTTAAATTATCAGTGTTAGCGCCCTACGTTTTACACCCAGTCAAAGAATGTGCTTTCGCTGTAAAGCCTTTTTGAACTTGGACACAATGGTTAGATTAACAAGAAGTTTATCTTTAATTTGCTGTAATGTTAATGTGTGAAAGTGACATATTTCTAAAAAATATTTATGAATTTCGTGTGCTGCCTTTTCAGTGGAATGTTGTCGAGGGGTTCCGCTAGGGGAACGCCTGCCTTAAGGGGACCTTTTGTAGTTTTACTACACGTCAATGTGTCTTACATCGTTGTAGCGGTGATAGGTATGAAGGTGAGTGTTTCATAGCTATATTATCCACGGAGGCGCTAACCTCACGATGGACGTACTCTATAAGCACTGAACCAGTCATACGCTGTGTGATCATGGTTCATTACTTCTAATAACTTTCCTCCTGAATGGGGGGGTCCTATTTATTAGTGGCATGTGTGTTAACCGTCAGAAGAGTGTTCTGGAGATTCCCTTACACTTGTTGCAATTTGAGTGACTATTAACCCCTATGTTGCTGTTATCAATAGCAATTTGACTTGTGAGGTCTCTAACCTTCTTACTGATTGTGGCTGGACTGACTGTGCTGGCATTGGTACTGGTACTCAAGGGGACCAGTTATCCTTCTGATTTATTCTGAAATGTTATCCTACCGGCACACATGATTAGAGCATTTTACTACTTGCATTTTAGTTTATCTACACATGGCAATGAATTATTATTTCTGTCATTTTCTTTGGAGGTGGAAGGTGCACTGGACTTATTTTACAACCGGTGTCGTACACCTCAGTGATATTTACGATGTGTGCTAAGGTTTTCCCCATCGTGGGGCCTGTCCGCCCCTCTCTGTTCTCATGGGGACTTTTACAATTAGATTTATATCCTGCTCTGGCGGCATCGTACAGTGGCCTCGACCCTCCTACCGGCCTCGATGAGGCTCATCATGGGCCTGGGCTAGTATCCCCCCCTCTTTGTGTCTCGGGACCCCCCCACCAGCAGTTGGTGTTGGTATCCGAGGCACAAACTAAATATCAGACCCTATGTACGAGTTGTCAGCAGCTGCGTCGTTATGAGAATGGCTGAGAATGGCCGCTGATCCTCAACACTGGGGCCCCACAAGGGTGCGTTCTGAGCCCTCTCGTGTACTCCCTGTTCACCCACGACTGCGTGGCCACGCACGCCTCCAACTCAATCATCAAGTTTGCGGACGACACAACAGTGGTAGGCTTGATTACCAACAACGATGAGACGGCCTACAGGGAGGAGGTGAGGGCCCTCGGAGTGTGGTGTCAGGAAAATAACCTCACACTCAACGTCAACAAAACTAAGGAGATGATTGTGGACTATAGGAAACAGCAGAGGGAACACCCCCCTATCCACATCGATGGAACAGTAGCGGAGAGGGTAGCAAGTTTTAAGTTCCTCGGCATACACATCACAGACAAACTGAATTGGTCCACTCACACAGACAGCATCGTGAAGAAGGCGCAGCAGCGCCTCTTCAACCTCAGGAGGCTGAAGAAATTCGGCTTGTCACCAAAAGCACTCACAAACTTCTACAGATGCATAATCGAGAGCATCCTGGCGGGCTGTATCACCGCCTGGATTGGCAACTGCACCGCCCTCAACCGTAAGGCTCTCCAGAGGGTAGTGAGGTCTGCACAACGCATCACCGGGGGCAAACTACCTGCCCTCCAGGACACCTACACCACCCGATGTCACAGGAAGGCCATAAAGATCATCAAGGACATCAACCACCCGAGCCACTGCCTGTTCACCCCGCTATCATCCAGAAGGCGAGGTCAGTACAGGTGCATCAAAGCTGGGACCGAGAGACTGAAAAACAGCTTCTATCTCAAGGCCATCAGACTGTTAAACAGCCACCACTAACACTGAGTGGCTGCTGCCAACACACTGACACTGACTCAACTCCAGCCACTTTAATAATGGGAATTGATGGGAAATTATGTAAATATATCACTAGCCACTTTAAACGATGCTACCTTATATAAATGTTACTTACCCTACATTATTCATCTCATATGCATACGTATATACTGTACTCTATATCATCGACGGTATCCTTATGTAATACATGTATCACTAGCCACTTTATACTATACTATGCCACTTTGTTTACATACTCATCTCATTTGTACATACTGTACCCGATACCATCTACTGCATCTTGCCTATGCCGTTCTGTACCATCACTCATTCATATATCCTTATGTACATATTCTTTATCCCCTTACACTGTGTACAAGACAGTAGTTTTTGGAATTGTTAGTTAGATTACTTGTTATTACTGCATTGTCGGAACTAGAAGCACAAGCATTTCGCTACACTCGCATTAACATCTGCTAACCTTGTGTATGTGACAAATAAAATTTGATTTGATTTGATTTGATTTGATTTGTAACCTTTCAACTAAATCTCCCGGTGTTTGTGCTTCAAAACATTCTGTGGCTGTCGAGGCCTGTCAGTAACCACAGCTTCCGCATGTGGCAACCATTCTAGCACCTGCGAAATGAGATGAGGAAATCTGTTTGTGATATCACACAGTGTTTCACCAGTGGAAGTCATCAGCTCAGTTGCGGGACTGATGCCATTAGCGTCAATGTAAGTGGTGACAGTCCCCCACAAAGTGGAAAATTAATCATCCTAAGGAGAGTACACTCTGCACGTTGATGCTTTTATTTCAGAGACGTCCGCAGTATTTGTGGAAGTGTCCAAAGGGCAAGAGAAGTTCATCTCAACTACAGTATTACACACGACTCCAAGGAGGAGGGGAGTTGCTCATTCACAGAGACTGCTGGCTCGAAATAATGAAAAGAAAGCTCAATCAGGTTTGCTGATGGAATGTGTTGAAATATCGTAATATCTTGTTGAATCGGAATCTGCACTAAAAGGTTTCTAAGTGTATTTTTCTCAAGGGGGGCTGTCGACAGATACCCCTTGTGGATGACTGCGTTGTAGCTAGCATTAGGAGAAGAGAGTGTGGTCAGTGCAGCAGGCACTGTGACCATACATGGTTGGTTTTCCAATCAATCAGTGGGAGTAACCGATCCGTCTGCTCCGAGTAGCAGGGGTTCAGATTCGAGGCTGGTAACATACACAGAGTGAACAAAAGTGTAATTTCAGCATGAGTCTCAATGTGAGAGGCGAGGTAGTCTGGGTGAAACCTCAAAGTGTAGTATCGCATCGTTCCCTTTTTAACCAACTTCAAAGCCCTTTTGATAACATTGAACAATGTCTGAGAGATTAACGATATTGTCGAGCCCGAATGTGATAGGTTAAAACTTCTTGCGACTCTCAAACCCAGATCCGGGAGCGTAATCATCGCCTGACACGAATTAGAATAATGCAACGGACATAAATATTCCTAGAAAATATTCGTATTCATGAAAATCACAAGTGAAATACATTGGAACACAGTTTAGCCTTTTGTTAATCACCCTGTCATCTCAGATGTTCAAAATATGCTTTACAGCCAACGCTAGACAAGCATTTGTGTAAGTTTATCATAGCCTAGAATAGCATTATGCCTTGCTAGCAGCAGGCAACCTTGTCACAGAAATCAGAAAAGCAATCAAATGAAATCGTTTACCATTGATGAACTTCGGATGTTTTCACTCACGAGACTCCCAGGTAGATAGCCAAAATATTATTTTTGTAGGCGAAACAGCTCCGTTTGTTCTTCACGTTTGGCTGAGAAATTGTCCGGAAATTGCGGTCACCACAACGCCGATCGACAGAAACATGGCAAACATTTAGAATCCATCCTCAAGGTGTTTTTCTATTATCTATTCGATAATATATCCATTGGGACAATTAGTTTTTCTCTAGGACCGATTGGAGTAATGGCTACCTCTGTATTTTACGCGAGAATCTCTCTCGGAGCCACCATGTGACCACTTACGCAATATGGCCGCCTAATATGGCCGCGGCTATTCTTCAACAGAAATGCGTAAAACTACGTCACAATGCTGTAGACACCTTGGGGAATACGTAGAAAGCGTAAGATCGTTGATGGTACATTCAAAGCCAAATAGGGAGTCATTGGAACGAAGCGCTTTCAAAACCTGGGGAACTTCCGGATTGGATTTTTCTCAGGCTTTCGCCTGCAACATCAGTTCTGTTACACTCACAGACAATATCTTTACAGTTTTGGAAACGTTAGAGTGTTTTCTAACAAAAGCTGTCAATTATATGCATATTCTAGCATCTTTTCCTGACAAAATATCCCGTTTGAAACGGAAACGTTTTTTTTTCCAAAAATGAAAATACTGCTCCCTAGTACCAACAGGTTAAAACTTCTTGCGACTAGCAATCCCAGATCCGGGAGCATAATCATAGCCTAAAAATGAATTAGCATAACGCAGCGGACATAAATACCCCTAGAAACTTTTCCTATTCATGAAAATCGCAAATGAAATATATTCAAACACAAGCTTAGCCTTTTGTTAATCACACTGTCATCTCAGATTTTCAAAATATGCGTTACAGCCAACGCTAAACAAGCATTTGTGTAAGTTTATCATGGCATAATGCTATGCTAGGCTCTGCTTGCAGCAGGCAACATTTTCACGAAAATAAGAAAAGCAACCAAATTAAATCATTTACCTTTGAAGAACTTCAGATGCTTTCACTCAGGAGACTCCCAGTTAGATAGCAAATGTTCCTTTTTTCCAAAAATATTATTTTTGTAGGCGAAATAGTTCCCGTTTGTTCATCATGCTTGGCTGAGAAATCGACCGGAAAATGCTACCACTACAACGCCAAACTGTTTTCAAAATTAGCTCCATAATATTTACAGAAACACGGCAAACTTTGTTTAGGATCCATCCTCAAGGTGTTTTTAACATATATATTCGATAATATATCCATCGAGGCAACTGGTTTCTCATAAAAAGCGATTGGAAAAATGGCTACCTCAGTATTTTACGCAAGATTTTCTGCGGGAGACACTTGCTATATATGGTCCCTTAATGGCTATTCTTCAATGGAAATGCGTAAAAAGACGTCACAATGCTGTAGACACCTTGGGGAATACGTGGAAAATGTAAGCTCATTCGTAGCTCATTCACAGCCATATAAGGAGTCATTGGCATGAGGCAGTTTCAAAAAATGCGGCACTTCCTGGTTGGATTTTTATCTGGGTTTCGCCTGTAACATCAGTTCTGTTGCACTCACAGACAATATCTTTGCAGTTTTGGAAACATCAGAGTGTTTTCCATCCAAAGCTGTCAATTATTATGATAGTCGAGCATCTTTTAGTGACAAAATATCTTGTTTAAAACGGGAACAAAATTTAGAATAGCGCCCCCTAACACTTAACTGGTTAGTCTATGTCCTGGGAAATGTTCTTGTTACTTACTAATGCTAATAGCATTAGCCTACATTAGCTCAACTGTCCCGCAGGGGACCCACCAATCCTGAAGAAGTTTTAAAAAACATTGCTTATTTTAGCTAAACGCTCTTCACAGACCGTGCTTATATGAGACCAAAACAAGTGAGCAATTGTAGAATCATGACTTTTTATAATCACTTCTGTTTTCTTTTTTTCACCCCTAGACTATCAGAAAGACTGTTGGTACTTATTTATTTTGATCCAAAGCCATGAATGAGTGAGTCACTCAGCATTATGTAGGTGCCGAGGCTATATGACTGTGCCATCAACTTGATTATTTAGCAAACATCACTTGCTGCTTATATTCAGCCAACACTAATATCTTATTAAGAATATCATGGAATATATATATATATATATTTTTACAGCTTCCAAAAGAATAATCAGTGCTCTAACTCTCTCTTGCGGTGGTCTGGAGCAATGAAGCAGTAACGCAGGGTAACATACTTCAGCACAAATTATCTCCAAGTCCCGCAGCATGATCTCAAAACTTTGAAATGATGAACCACTGTATGTGTGTGTGTATTAGAAGTCTTCACGGATCCACCTGCACCAGAAGACTCGAAATCCAATCCGGGTCCGGATCTATAAATCAAAATAATGTCACGGGTCTGGGTCGGATCTGATATAATTGTCATAGGTCTCGGTATGTGTAATTTTAACTGACTTGTCAGTTAAGGCCCATAAAGATGAATGCGACTGCTGCAGTAGAGAGCAATGCCATAATTTATGCTGCTGCTCTTGCCTCTGTGTGTCGCAAAATTTAGGAGATATCTTAATCAGTGGAAGATGGAATTAAAATGATGGAATTAAAAGTTCAAGTAGAACGATAGGCTACAACGACCAAGAGCGAACAGGTGGGCTGTTACTTAATAATCTGAATTTAGTTGTTATTTGTTGGATGAGAAAGTGCATGCACTGCAGCCTCAGTTAGCTAATGTTAGCTAGCTTAACTCGCTTCTCTTGGTTTGATGCACTCAAGACAGGTACTACATAGTCATATTTGATGATAAATAACCTAGCTATGGCAGCTATTAGTCAACTATAGCGTACATCGGCTTGGTCCCCCGTCTGCTAGAGCAGCTCCTCTCTCTCTTCCTCCTCTCCTGCTTTATTAGCTCCGGTTAATGAAGTTGTTTAAAAAAATAGTAATCTGATGCTTCCCTCGCACGGATCGGATAGGGTCTGGATCCGACCTGGTCTATCCAGAACGGGTCTAGCTGTCCTCGGGTCCATTAAGAATGGGTCTCCATATTTGAAAAAGGCATTTATGCACATCGGGTTTGGGTGGGAAAGCCCCAACTTCGTGGACCCATGAAGACCTCTGTGTGTGTTATGTGTGTATGTGGTGTATGTGAATATGTGACGGTTTTGTGTGAGAGTGTAGTGTGTGAGTGAGTGAGTGAGTGAGTGGGTGAGTGAGTGAGTGAGTGAGTGAGTGAGTGAGTGAGTGGATGTGTATATATAGTCTTGTGAGTATGCATAGAGTCAGTGCAATATAGGGTCAATGAAGGGTCCGTTTTATGAGCTATTTTGTGTTTTTATGGCTATTTAGCATTCATATGGCTTGGGGGTAGAAGCTGTCTCGGAGCCTGTTTGTCAAAGAGCCGATGCTCCGGTACTGTTTGCCAGATTGTAGCAGAGTGAACAGTCTATGGTTTGAGTGGCTGAAGTCTTCAGCAATTTTTAAGGCCTTCCTCTGACACCGTCAGATATAGAGGTCCTGGATGGCAGTGATGAACTGGGCCGTCCCCACCACCCTCTGTAGAGTTTTGTGGTTAAGGGTGGTGCTTTTGCCATACCAAAGGGTGATGCAGCCAGTCAAGATGCTCGATGGTGCAGAAACACATGCACGCACCCTTACACGCACACAATCACACTCTTTCTCTTTCTCTAATAATCACCCTCATCAAACACTCAAACGCACTCACTCATACACACAGTGTTGGGGCCATAGCAGAATGCATAGCAGAGTAATCACAGCATCATCAGCTCCGTCCTCTGAGGGTGAGGCCAATAATACCTCCCTAATTGAATAACTTATCTACAACTATTTCCCAAGGGACCAGCCAAGCAATGAGGCAGGGCTTGTGTGTGAGAGAGAGAGGGGTGGGTGGGGGCAGATGGTGCTGATGAACAGAGCAGATCAGCAGTACTACAAAATGCATATGCACACACATCTATCTATCTTTCTATTCAATTCAAGGGGCTTTATTGGCATGGGAAACGTGTTAACATTGCCAAAGCAAGTGAGGTAGATAATATACAAAAGTGAAATAAACAATAAAAATTAACAGTAAACATTACACATACAGAAGTTTCAAAACAATATATCTATCTATCACTCACACACAAATGCACACACACATGCACAGACACAGAAACACATCTGTGATCGCCCTCCGCCAGCCTCAATCCTTTGTCCTGATCTTGTCTAAATTCTGATTGTACCCATATTGTACCCACCTCTAGAGGTAGTCAGGCACACATTGTGTCTGGATATGTTACAATTGTAGATGGATCTGGACAGTGAAACCATTTAAATATCAATTATTCTGCCTTCTAAAATCATTGACAGGTAGCACCATTGACATGGCATCAATATGTGTCTAAAAATAAATAAGTAAATATTATTTAGAAAGAATACCTTTCAAATAACTTGCATACAGGAGGGACCAGGATATGTAGTCACAATGCCAGATAAGATACAAATCAGAATGTGGACAAGATCAGGACAAAGGATGCATGTTAATGTCAGGTATAAATGTGGCTAAAGACACACAGTGTCACGCCCTGACAATAGAGAGCCTTTTTGTTCTCGATTTTGGTCAGGTCGGGGTGTGACTACTGTGGGTAATCTAGGTTGTGTATTTCTATGTTGGCCTGGTATGGTTCCCAATCAGAGGCAGCTGTTTATTGTTGTCTCTGATTGGGGATCATATTTAGGCAGCCATACCCCTTACTGTGTTTTGTGGGATCTTGTTTTTGTGTTGTTGCCTATGAGCACTCCAGAACGTTTAGTTTATGCTTTATTGTTTTTGTGCGTTTCATTAAAAATATGTGGAACCCAGATCACGCTGCGCTGTAGTCCGAGTATGCTTCCAACGACGATCATGACACACAGACACGTAATACACACGCGAACACACACCCACACACATGTTTGAGTGAGTAAGAGGATAATGAGGAAACCCCAAAGATGATTTTTGATAAGGGAAGAGTTTGTTTCAACCATTTATTTAGTTGCCTACTGTGCGGTGCTGAATAAACTGTGTCTACAAAAGATTTTCAGTCACTGTTGGAGGAAAATTAAGAACAAGTTTGTGAAAAGCTTGAGTGATGGATGCAGTAAAGCTAGCCTTCATCTAGGTGCTATGGTGAAGAAAGAAAATTGAGGTGTGTCTGTGATTGCTCCATGCCATCATACTTCTCCCACCACATAGGCCATGACACCAGTGCATGCTCAGATTTTGTGTTTAAAAATCACCATTGGAGTATGGTCTGGTGTAGCAATAGTGCAGCCAACTCCAAACCACAATACCCAGAAAAGCTGGTTTCATCTTTGGATTCACCACTGACCATTTTATTCTCTGTATCCTAGTCACACCTGTGTCTCATTATTCCCGTTATGTTTAAAAAGCTGTACGACACAAGCTTCCGACTTACCTAACGTCGCTGTTAAAATATAAAAACATGAGATACCAAACCCGTTCAGAAGGTTGGTCAACTCTTAAAATTCCCTGGGTCTCCACCAAACTACTTAAATCCACTTTGTGTTAAAGCAACTGCTAGAAACAACTACAAAATACATTACAATTGGATGTTCTGCTGCAGCTCTGGCAATTTAAAATATTGAGTCGAGACCTTCTTATTGAGGAATGTAATTGTTTTTCAGTATTTGTGTGCTGCATTTTACTTGTCTTATTAAATTGTAAATGCAGGGCTCCCTTGTGAAAGAGTCCTTGTGTAACGGTTTTCTTGTGGTGAAGGAGAGGCGGACCAAAACGCAGCGTGGTTGTTATTCACTGTACTTTAATAAAGAAACTATACATGAATAAACTAACAAAACAACAAACGTGAGAAAACCTAAAACCTAAAATCTGGTGCAAACACAGAGACAGGAACAATCACCCACAAACACAGTGAAACCCAGGCTACCTAAGTATGATTCTCAATCAGAGACAACTAATGACACCTGCCTCTGATTGAGAACCATACTAGGCCGAAACATAGAAATACCCAAATCATAGAAAAACAAACAGACTGCCCACCCCAACTCACGCCCTGACCATACTAAATAATGAAAAAACAAAGGAAATAAAGGTCAGAACGTGACACCCTGGTCTCAATGCCCAGTTGAATTTTTTTTATTTTTTTTATCTTAAAATCTAAATCTAATATTTAATACACAGAAAGCAAAACACAATCATAAAAACAGACTCATTCTTAGCTAAAAATATCCGTTAAAAACCATCTGAAATGCCCTACTGGCCCCAATCCTTCCAATTTAAAAGTGTATTGTAGATCACTACATACAAGGAAATTAATGGCTGATTTACCCCACCCTTATGGAGTGGTAGCACACCGACCAATGTATTGAAAATTAAAAATAAGTACTCACACCACTGAGTCAATACTTTGTAGAAGCACCTTTGACAAAGATTACTGCTGTGAGTTTTTCTGGGTAGGTCTCTAAGAGATTTTCATACCTGGATTGTGAAACATTTTCACATTATTATGAAAACAACGATTCAAGCACAAATTGATTATTCATCATCAACACAACCATTTTCAGGTCTTGCAATAGATGTTCAAGTAGATTTAAATCAAAACTGTAACTCAGCCACTCAGGAACATTCACTGTCTTTTTGGTAAGAAACTCCAGCGTAGATTTGACCTTGTGTTTTAGGCTAGTGTCCTCCTGAAAGGTTAATTTATCTCCCAGCATCTGGTGGAAAGAGGAGTGAACCAGGTTTTCCTCTAGGGTTTTGCCTGTGCTTAATTCCATTCTGTTTATTTTTTATCCTGAAAAACTATCCGGTCCTTAAAGATTACAAATGTACCCATAACATGATGCAGACACCACTTGTCATGTATTGTCATGTTGTGTCTTTCTGTCCTTTCCTTTCACCCTGTCTCCCTCTGCTGGTCGTATTAGGTTACCTTTTCTCCCCCGCTTTCCCCCAGCTGTTCCTTGTCTCCTCCTAACTACCCATTCACCCCGTTTCCCACCTGTTCCCTTTTTCCCTCTGATTAGGTCCCTATATCTCTCTCTGTTTTTGTTCCTGTCCTTGTCGGATTCTTGTTTGTTGTGTTTCATGCCTGAACCAGACTATCGTCATGTTTGCTGTAACCTTGTCCTGTCCTGTCGGAATCTGCCGGTCTATCTGAGCCTACCTATGTTTGGTTATTAAAGCAGCTCTGTTTAAGTTAATTCGCTTTTGGGTCCTCATTCACTCACCGTGACACCACTATTCTTGAAAATATGTAGAGTGGGACTCAGTAATGTGTTGTATTGGACATCAGCAAATTTATCTTCTCACAAAATCATCTTTAGTGTCCGAATGGTTTGGCCTACACATTTTTTTAGCCCCACTATATGGAAAGATGACTCTCACGAACACAATGATTTCCTCCGTTTTCCTCTACAACCCCCACAGTTGTCTTGGAACTTGTCTGTAGTTGGTACAGCCGATCTGCCAACTTCTGTCTGTAGAGTCAGTTGTAAAAATAACCAAAATTCTGATCTTTCTTATATCTCTCAGATATAGGATAGGACAGACACTTCTGAAGGCACTGCATATTTTCAGTAATTCATATGGTCTAATGTTTAATGTTTACCAAATAACTACTTGGTGAGATCAATAAGCTTTATCGAGGCATGTACTCTACATGCATATATTATTTTTGAACATACAGTAGTAACATCTGCACAGGTCCAGGTCCATACCTTTACGCACATCCACAAACCACATCTTCAGCTTCAGTTAATGGACTACTCATTACAAAATAAAAATTAGTGAGTGAGAGAGAGAGATATGTAAAGAGAGAGAGAGGTGTAGAGAGAGAGGGAGGGAGAGCTGGCAGAGAAAGAGGGAGAGAGAAAAAGAAAGGGGGAGCGAGATAGGTGTAGAGTGAGAGAGAGAAAGAGAGGTTGAGAAAGAAGGAGAGGAGTAAGAGGGAGTGACTGAGGAGAGACAGAAATAAAGAGATGTGTAATTAGAGAGGGAGGGAGAAAGTGGGGTTAGAGAGAGAAAGATGTGTGGAGAGAGGTAGTGCATTGATTTTACCCTTCATAGTTGGTTGCACTACATATCCCTGGCAGAGTGCTCTGATTAATTCCCTAAAGCTCTCTCCAAATTCATTTCTACAGAGATGAGGTGTAAAAGCCACTCAATAGCCTTATTAAGACTCCCTCACTCCATCTCTCCTGCTCAACTTCTCTCCATCCATCCATCCATCCTTCCATTCCTTTCCTCTCTCTTCCCTTCTCCCTCTTCTTTTCCCTCTCTCCTTTTCCCTCTCTGCCCTCCAAACTCATATTGGAGGGAGCAGCCCAGCCACAGCCCCATTACATTTATCTCCATGGACTGCAGATGAAGCTGTGATAAACTCACCCTGAGGAAAATGGAATCTTTGTCAAGTCTGTCTTTTGACTAACACCTGTAAACAACCGGTGTGGCTGAAATAGTCAAATCCACTAATTTGATGGGGTGTTCACATAATTTTTCAAAATCTACACTTGTCTTTTCTGGATTGGCCATATTAGTTACAAATGACATGGTGTAACTACAACGTAGTTACATGGAATTGTAACGGTCATGGTGTAACAGAAAAGACAAGTGTAGATTTTGAAAAATTATGTGAACACCCCATCAAATTAGTGGATTTGACTATTTCAGCCACACCGGTTGTTTACAGGTGTATAAAATTGAGCACACAGCCATGCAATCTCCATAGACAAACATTTGCAGTGGAATGGCCTTACAGAAGAGCACAGTGACTTTCAACGTGGCACCATCATAGGATTCCACCTTTCCAACAATTCAGTTTGTCAAATTTTCGCCCTGCTAGAGGTGCCCCGGTCCACTGTAAGTGATGTTAATGTGAAGTAGAAACGTCTAGGAGCAAAAATGGCTCAGCCGAGAAGTGGTAGGCCACACAAGCTCACAGAACGGGGCCGCTGAGTGCTGAAGCACGTAGTACGTAAAGACATCTGTTTTCGGTTGCACACTCACTACTCAATTCCAAACTGCCTCTGGAAGCAACGTCAGCACAATAACTGTTCGTTGTGAACTTTATAAAATGGGTTTCCATGGCAAAGCAGCAAAACACAAGCCTAAGATCGTCATGTGCAGTAGCAGGCGTCGGCTGCCCCAATGCACACTGAAAAGTTTGGTGAAGGAGGAATAATGGTCTGGGGCTGTTTTTCATGGTTCAGGCTAGGCCCCTTAGTTCCAGTGAAGGGTAATCTTAACACTATGGCATACAATGACATTCTAGACGATTCTGTACTTCCAACGTAGTGGCAAAACTTTGGGGAAGGCCCTGCCCTGTTTCAACATGACAATGCCCAAGTGCTCAAAGCGAGATCCATACAGAAATGGTTTGTTGAGCTCGGTCTGGAAGAACTTGACTGACCTGCACAGAGCCCTGACCTAAACTTCATCAAACACCTTTGGGATGAATTGGAGTCTGGGCTAATCGCCCAACATCAGTGTCTGATCTCACTAATGCTCTTGTGGCTGAATGGGAGCAAGTACCAGCAGCAACGTTCCAACATCTAGCAGAAAGCGTTCCCAGAGAAGAGGAAGCTGTTATGCAGAAAAGGGGGCACCAACTCCATATTAATGCCCATGATTTGTGAATGAGATGTTCGATGTCCACATACTTTTGGCCATGTAGTCTATTTGTACTACTCTAGGTTAAGGATTGGGATTGTGAGCGAGTGAGAGACAGAGTTCTTAGAGACTCTTGGCTGCGACATGGTCTCCATGGGTGACACTCTCTCTGCCCTAACAACCACACCAGTGCTGTTGCCATGACTCATTTCACTGGGTAGCCGTTAGCAACCAATTGGATATGGTCACTCAAAGTAGAATACGTTTGCAGAGTCTCATCAAAACCATACACTGCGCAGTGACAGTCCACTATATTGCTCCACCAACACTGGCAGATGATAAGATATTATCAAATCAAATTTTATTGGTCACATACAATAACATCTGCTAAATGTGTGAGTGTAGTGAAATGCTCCCAGTTCCTAGTGCAGCAATATTAACAAGTAATCGAACAATTCCACAACAACTACCTAATACACACATTTCTGAGTAAAGGGATGGAATAAGAATATGTATATATAAATACATGGATGCAAAAATCCGAGTGGCATAGGCAATATGCAATAGATGGTGTTAAATACAATATATACATATTGGATGAGTAATACAATATATGTAAAGATCATTATTAAAGTGATATTAGTAAAGTGACGAGTGATCCATTTCTTAGAGTGGCCAATGATGTCAAGTCTGTATGTAGGCAGCAGCCTCTCTGTGTTAGTGATGGCTGTTTAACAGTCTGATGGCCTTGAGATAGAAGCTATTTTTCAGTCTCTCGGTCCCAGCTTTAAGGCAGGGTGAACAGGCAGTGGCTCGGGTGGTTGTTGTCCTTGATGATCTTTTTGGCATTCCTGTGACATCGGGTGTTGTAGGTGTCCTGGAGGGCAGGTAGTTTGCCCCCGGTGATGCGTTGTGCAGACAGCACCATCCTCTGGAGAAGCCTACGGTTGTGGGTGGTGCAGTTGCCGTACCAGGTGATGATACAGCCTGACAGGATGCTCTCAAATTGTGCATCTGTAAAAGTTTGTTTGGGTTTTAGGGGAGTTGGAAGTGTGCATGGCCACTCAGTCATGGGTGAACAGGGAGTACAGGAGGGGGCTGAGCACACACCCTTGTGGGACCCCAGTGTTGAGGATCAGCGAAGTGGAGATGTTGTTTCCTACCTTCACCCCCTGGAGGCAGCCCATCAGAAGGTCAAGGACCCAATTGCACAGGGTGGGGTTGAGACTTACTATGGTGTTGAATGCTGAGCTGTAGTCAATGAACAGCATTCTTACATAGGTATTCCAATCAGAGGGTATCAATGCACAAATGCCCTGGAAGATCCAGTTGTATGAACTGTAAGTACAAACTAAATGTAGTGCTCTTCCAATGTAGTTATACTGAACATGGGATTACTTGGTAAATATATTTTTTTCTCATAATGTAAAGTGGCACTGACTTTCCTTAGCTCAACACCAAAATACATGTCAACAGTCAGCGCTTCCCATTTAGTAACAGTTGAAGTAAAAAAGGCTTCATGAAATACATGTGATTGATAATGTAAGGAACCTGTTTGGTAATGAATTTACTATCAACATGTAGGTCAAACCTGATTCCTTCACCGATTACAGAACTATCCCAAACACTGATCACTAGTCAGACAGTCACCGGGACATACAGATTTAACACCTTCCACTCTGTGTCCCTCACTACTTATATCTTCCCCCTCTCCCAAAGTCTATCTGGGTGACATGTCAAGCCATAGTATCTCTCTCGGCATGACGTAACAATGTACATGTTGCCAACGCTTACTTTGGGGATTTACAATATTAACATATTTAATAATAAATCATCAATATTGTCAATGGGACAAAAGTAACAATAACCAAGGGTCAAAATAACCATACATTGAACAATAGTAATAAGCATAGAGAACTTGGTCGGTCTGTCAGACACTGTCCCTCATCTTATGGCAGGCATCAATGTAATACGCTGCCAACCCACAGCTCTCTGCGCCTTCCCCCAACAGAACGGGTCATCTATCCTTATCAGAGAGTTCGTTGAAACCTTGAGTAAGGGTTTCAAATTTGGGAAAATGACACTCTAATTTATATTTTTTTACATTTTGTCAGGAAATGCAGCTCTGTCACGGGTTCTGCTGTGTTGCAGTGTTTGCCCATCCTTTCCTCTACAGGGAGTTATGTTTTCCTGTATTTACCTTCTCAATGGCTTTTTCTAAGGTGTTGATCGGTAACCATGGTCAGATAGCTCTTGCATTTTGCTTTATGCTTGTGTTTCCCAATAAGCAATGTAGTTTTGTTTTGATCTGACTAATTGGATGTTCTGGTCCTGAGGCTTCAGCCCCAGGACCAGCTGGATGAGGGGACTTTTTTCTTTGCTCAGCTATTGGTTTTGCAGGGCTTGGTAATGATATGAGAGGTGGTCACTGTATTTTAGTTGTTTCCAAAACTTAACTGCTAATTTTTGAGTTTGGCCTAATGTTGCCCTGCATGCATTGTTTGTAACCTTCCTCTGGACATGTAGGATAATCTTTCAGAACTCTGCATGCAGGGTTTTAATGGGGTGTTAGTCCCATTGGGTGAAATCTTGTTTTTGCAAGTGGACCCCACATCTCTGCCATAAGGTGCAATTGGTTCAATGACACATTCAATTCGTTTTAGGTAGGCATTTCAAATTGAATTTGTTTTTGAATGGCGTAGAATTACTTGCATGCTTTCACTCTCAGTTCATTCACTGCGTCATTAGGTGTCCAGTTGAGCATATTTTTAAACCTAAGTAATTGTAGAGCTGCTGAGTGGCACAGCGGTCTAAGGCACTGCATCTCAATGCTAGAGGAATCACTACAGACCCTGGTTTGATTCCAGGCTTTATCACAACCGGCTGTGATTGGGAG
Organism: Oncorhynchus mykiss; assembly: GCF_013265735.2. Lineage (NCBI taxonomy): Eukaryota > Metazoa > Chordata > Actinopteri > Salmoniformes > Salmonidae > Oncorhynchus > Oncorhynchus mykiss. The sequence goes on from NC_048567.1 coordinate 38,493,653, forward strand.
TCCCATAGGGCGGTGGACAATTTGGCCAGCGTCGTCCAGGTTAGGGTTTGACTGGGGTAGGCCGACATTGTAAAAAATTATTTGTTCTTAACTGACTTTCCTAGTTAAATAATGGTTAAATAAAAAATAAAAAAATGTAAGTCTGTGCAGTACTCTGTATAAACTCAACAAAAAAATAAACGTCTTCTAACTGTCAATTGCAACTTAATTCTCAATAAACGTGTGCCCGTGTAAATGTTTGTATGAATATAAGATTCAACAACTGAGACATAAACTGAACATAGTTATCACAGAGGCATTGTCAGAGATGTCTCGTCACTGGTCCTCACACATCTCTGAGGCTAGCTTGCTCAAACATCAATGAGATGTGCCTTTATCAGACTGGTTGCAGCTAGGGCTTGTGTTGTGCCCTCGGTGTACATGGGTGTGGGATGAGAGTGGTGGGCGAAGGTGCATGGCATTCGGCCTAATGCACAACGCCTGGAGAGAGATTCAAACACATAAGCATACAAACACACTACCACCAACACCACATCAGCTCGCAAGTGGAGGGAAAAGGAGGTGAACCACTTAACATTTCAATTAATGAATCATTTGGTTTGCGAGAGGTTTTGTAGAATGTTTTCCACTCCTTTGGTTTAGGAATTGATAGTCAATAAGCAGAACATACAGTTTCACAAGGGTTCAAACATTTAGCCTTTTGATTGCCTCGGGACCACAGAAGCATGTATATTTTCAGTTGTTTATGTGAATATGATTTGTCTTCTCTAATATTTAATAAGATTTTCTAAGGATCACTTTAGTGACCAGTTTGTTTTAGAAAACTACACAACTGGGACTGGTACATAATTACCTTGATTTCATTCAGGCTCTCTCAGACTGAAAATGATAGGTGATGATAGGTGATGACGACCATGTACCATGTTTCCCAAGGTTCCTGCTTGTACTATAAAGAGCATGATTTGTTTTGTGGCTCCTATCTGCTGGAATATTGGAAGTGTTAAAAATAAAAGTATGTACGCTTACCACGCTGCACCTTGGTCTGGTCATTTCCTTCACGAAGATCGTGACAGAACAACCCACCACAAACGGACCATGCGGCATGGCCGGGAGGAGAAGACAGAGTGGACATGGGAAGACATTTTGGAAGGAAAGGGATCGTGGGAGGAGATCCTGGCTGGAAAGGATCATCTGCCGTGGAAGCAGGTGGAAGCAGCGAGGAAGGGGAAGCAGCTAGTAAAGGGGCCCAGCGTTACACAGGGTCACGGCTGGCAAGGACGACCGGGAGGCCACTCCCAAAAAATTGGGGGTAGTCACTGCCGGTGCGCTATATTGGACGGGCTAGAGTGAGCATCCAGCCAGGACGGATGGTGCCAGCTCTATGCTTGAGACCTCCAGTGCGCCTCCACGCACCAGGCTTCCAGTGCATCTCCCCAGTCCGGTGAGACCTGTTCCGGTTCCCCGTACCAGGCCTCCAGTATGTCTCCCCAGCCTGGTAAGCCCTGTGGAAGCTCTATGTTTTCGGCCTAGTATGGTTCTCAATCAGAGGCAGGTGTCATTAGTTGTCTCTGATTGAGAATCATACTTAGGTAGCCTGGGTTGCACTGTTTGTTTGTGGGTGATTGTCTATGTTAGTGGCTTGTGTCAGCACAGGTCTCATTTTGTAGCGTCACGGTCGAATTTGGTTTATTGTTTTTGTTACTCTTTTGTATAGTGTTCAGTCTTTCTTTATTAAAGATTTTACCATGGACACCTACCACGCCGCATATTGGTCCTCTGATCCTTCTCGCCTCTCCTCTTCAGACGAAGAGGAGGACGACCGTGACAGGATTAATGTCTCTTGGGGGTTTTGTACCAGAAGGTTCGTAACACGGTTGATCTTTTCAAGCAAGGGATACTCACATACCATTAGACCTAAGTCATAGAACTTGGGCGACGTTTGAAAGACGGCTTGGGAACCTAGTTTCAGGTTCAATCCAAGTGGGACTCCCAGTGTTTTCGCAGGAATGACAGCATCTCAATTAATTACTGACTTGACAAGCTTGAGGAATTGTTTGACCAGATCGCATGCACTAAAGATCAAAATAGCAATCATTCGGGTCCACAGCTGCTTGTGACCACAGAATGTTGTTGACTGTGTCTAGCTGTGCCGCTAATCTCACTAGTATGTCTGCACCAATGTAGACAGAGTGGGTCAGCTTTGGCACAACAAGCATGTAGTAGTGTTTCAACTCCTTGTTGTGAAGTTTGAGTTTGGAAACAGCTTCAGGGGTGGTAGCAAGAAGGAATTGAAGAGTCCTCACATTAAGAATCATACAATGATTTACAGATGGCCAATTTTGCTGACGACAGCGCCATTATCAAGTTGTCAACTACTTTTCTCTCTACCTGAATGCCGTTTGCAACACGTGGGCAGTAATGCTGAGACTTAGATGGTTCTATGCACAGATTAATGTTTCTCTCTCACCAAGGAGTTGGGTGGGAGGCCAGTTGTGGTTTGGCGTCGAGAATGGCATACACAACTGATTGGCATGGGTTTGAGTGTTGCAAGGGGGTGGCTCCAGATTCCCATAGCGTGGGTCATCTTCTGCCGAGTAAAGATCTGCATCGTCGGGTGGTTATCAGTGTTGTCTACTTTAACCACGTCACAGCATGAGGAGGTCATGAGGTCATGACAATAATTTGGTGAAATTGGAGGGCGCGCAATTCAAATAAAATCATAAAAATTATGGATTTTAAACATCTAGGTACATACAAGTGTCTTATATCGGTTAAAAAGCTTAAATTCTTGTTAATCTAACTGCATTGTCTGATTTTTACAATAGGCTTTACAGCAAAAGCCTGCCATGCAATTGTTTGAGGACGACTCCCCACATCATATTTTCCAACCAGCACAGGCTTCATAAAATCACAAATAGCAATTAAATAATCACTTACTTTTTGAAAATGTCCTCTGATTTGCAATCCAAAGGGTCCCAGCTACAACATGCATGGTCATCTTGTTAGACAGAATACTTCTTTATATCCTAAAAGTCTGTTTAATTGGCCCCAATCTTTTAGAGTTAAACATGCAGAATCCAAAAAACGACCATTAAACTTTGTTAAAACATGTCAAACTACGTTTCTATACATCCTCAGGTACCCTGAAATGTAATTCAACTATAAAATTTCATACGGAAAGAAGTATGTTCAATAGAAAAGTAAAATTAGCAAGTGTGCGCACACAGACTGATTTCCAACTGTGACTCCCAATACCAAAACTCAAAAGTTTTGGAAGAAACAAGCCTGAAACCTTGACCAACGACTGTTGAAATCTAGTGTAAGCAATAGGAATTGCAATATGGTAGCTGGGATTGCATAGGACCCATAGCTTTCCATTGTAAGGGCATGAGATCTCAACAAAAAAATATTCTGGTTGGTTGTTCTTCGGATTTTCTCCAACATCGATTTAAAATTTCTTCAAACTTCAGTGTTTTCTATCCAAAGGTAATAATTATATGCATATCCTGGCTTCTGGGCCTGAGTAACAGGCAGTTTACTTTGGGCACGTCAGTCATTTGGAAATTCTGAAAAAAAGACCCCAGCCCTAAAATGTTTTAACACTGTGTTAGTTGTTAAAACCTCTTCAGTCTACCCCCTCCTTTTTCAAACATTCTGTTAAAAATCGCGCAACATTTCAGCGTCCTGCTACTCATGCCAGGAATATAGTATATGCATATGATTAGTATGTGTGGATAGAAAACACTCTGAAGTTTCTAAAACGGGTTAAAACACGGCTGTGACTATAACAGAGCGTGTGTTTCATCGAAAAGCTCAAGAAAAACTGGTCACAGAAAACTGAGAAAAATATCCATGCGCCACTTGCATGTATTGTTTAAGGGACACCAAATTAAATAGGGCCGAGATTGCAATTCCTACAGCTTCCACACGATGTAGCCAAAAACGTCATTTTCATTGACAAAAATCCTTTGTGTAATGACAAATAGATCCTTCATTCCGTCCAGCATACAGCAATCGATTTTGGAAGAGAGAAAAAGGACATTGTTTTCTTGAGTAGCTGCTATTGAATACAGATCGCCCAGTGATCAATTTGATCGCTTATTAACGTTTACAAATACCTAAAGTTGGGTTACAAAAGTAGGTTGAAGTGTTTTGTCAAAGAATATAGGCAACTTATATAATTTTAAAAAATGACGTTGCGTGTTGGAAGAGAGCTTTTTTCCTGAACCAGACAGGCTATACAAATGGATATTTTGGGCATACATGGACGGATTTAATCGGGAAAAAGACCCAATTGTGATGTTTATGGAACATATAGGAGTGCCAACAAAGAATATCATCAAAGGTAATGAATGTTTTATATTTTATTTCTGCGTTTTGTGTAGCGCCGGCTACGCTAATTCTTTTGTTTACGTCCCCTTCAGGTATATTGGGGTGTTGCATGCTATCAGATAATAGCTTCTCATGCTTTCGCCGAAAAGCATTTAAAAAATCTGACTTGTTGGCTAGATTCACAACGAGTGTAGCTTTAATTGTGTGTTTTAATGAACGTTTGAGTTTTAACGAGTACATTTAGCGTAGCGCATTTGCATTTCCAGGTGTCTAGATAAGACGTCTGCGTCTCAAGTAGGATCAAGAGGTTAAAGCAGAAGTAACAGCAATCTTCTCGTGTCCTCCAGTTGTCTTAGTCATGTCTTTGTGCTTGTACGAGTCTTCCAAGTTCTGTAAGGTATTGCATTCTTGTTTGAGTGAGTCATTTTCCTTCTTTGTTTGCTGGGCATGAGCCATTAAGTTCCTCCAGCGCTATTCGCAGAATGTCTTTGGTTATTTTTAATTCTGTTTTCTGCAAAGTGGGCTAATAGTAGCTCACATTTCTGTTTTTCGATAACTGCTTGTGACTATTATATTTACAGATTTCCTCCTATTTTAACATTTTATATCTTGTCAGAACTGCAGTTCATTGATACTATTACCTTTAGCAGTAATTTGTAATTGTAGGGCGCGCAATTCAAATAAAGAATCGTAAAAATTATGGATTTTAAACATCTAGGTACTTTCCAACCAGCACAGGCTTCATAAAATCACAAATAGCATATTTAAATAATCACTTACTTCTTATCTTATATCGGTTAAAAGCTTAAATTAACCAGTTTTTCATCCTTTATTTTTCCTTCCTCGTGGGAGTCATGCAACTTGGGCCAGATGTTGCCTATCCTCTTCTTTAAACTTCTCTAGAAGCCTCATGTTGTTTTGCCGCCTATGTTGCTTCAGATAATTTGAGGTTAGTTGCGTCCAACTGCTCTGTGGCTACATCTACCTCCTTTAGGTCTATCTTAAATTTGGCAGAAACATTTAACGCTATACTACTGAGAAATGTTGGTGAGCCACTTCCTTTGAGGGACTGGTATGCAGTGCATGTGACAATATCCTGTGTGGTCTGATGGATTATCTTATGTTGAAATCATTCTATTGTTTCCACATAATTCGGATTTGCAGTAGAGGACAAGTCAGCTACTAGGGCTTCAGCAGAGAGTCAAGTTATCCATACTTAGAGAAGACAATGCTAGACTAGGGAAGAGCTTACAATTACCTAGGATATAGGGTGTTAGTGTGTGACAATATTATATTATTGCTCCTTTATTTTGGGGGGTATTCATTGTGATTGTGATGTCATTATTGCAACTCACTTCTAAGGGGACCAAAATAGTGGTGTTGTTATCAGTTTTATACCACAGGGAGACAATATCATGTCACCATTAAGATCTATCTGTAACAACTAGTAACATGAACCAGCGCAGATTACTTATGTAACCGAGCAATGCACCAATTGTTTAGAAAGATGTATGGATGACACATTTCTAGGGGGAAAAATGACTCTGGAAGGAGGTCAGTACCTTAAACAGGGAGAGGGGATATCGCTGTCAACTGGAAAGAGAACTGAAAAGTTCCAAACGTGTTTCCTTAGCAATGTTAAGTTGTCTCGGAACGTGAGCACATCAGTTTTAATAACTTCTGCCTTTTTATAAAGTCAAACAACATTTTCAGCACCTTGGAGAGGGACCGGGAAAATAGCATTACACCTATTTTGTGCAGCCTACTCCCCTGGAGAGAGAGAACGAGAGAGGGTTTTCTGCAGCACCTAAACCAAGAATGATAATTTGATATTAATTTCAATCAGCACTCAGGATGAGGTCTGTCGTAACTGGGACAAATGTGCTTAATAAGCAGAACGCAGTTGTACAGCAGATCGCCTACAAATTGACACATTCATTCCACCAACTAGTAACCTACCATTTGCTGATACATTTACTGGTTAAATCTTTGTTATCACAATACCGCTATGCCCTTAGATTACTACTATCCAGAACAATAACCAGAATGTTATGTTTGTAGAAAAGTTCTGTATTAGGTGCTTATGACCCAGAGATTTCTGCAACAGCATTCAGACAATTAATTCATACAATTTGGACCTGTGTACATGGCAACTCCTTACGGCATAAGGTATTGATATAAAACTGCAGAGATATGTGTCATGTACTGTCATGTTGTCTTGTCTCTGTCCTTTCCCTTCACCCTGTCTCCCTCTGCTGGTCGTTGTTATGTTACCTTTTCTCCCCCTCTTTTCCCCAGCTGTGCCTTGTCTCCTCCTAATTACCCATTCACCCCGTTCCCCACCTGTTCCCTTTTTCCCTCTGATTAGGTCCCTATATCTCTCTCTGTTTCTGCTCCTGTCCTTGTCGGATTCTTGTTTGTTTGTTTGTGTCATTCATGCCTGAACCAGACCATCGTCGTGTTCCTGTAACCTTGTCCTGTCCTGTCGGAATCTGCCTGTCCGTCTGAGCCTACGTTTTGTTTTGTAATTAAAGATACTCTGTTTTGTTAATTCGCTTTTGGGTCCTCATTCACGCACCGTAACAGAAGAATCCGACCAAGAATGGACCCAGCGACTTCGGATCCTCTCCACTCAGCCGTCGAGATCCAGGGAGCGATGCTAGGCAGACACGAGCAGGAATTGTCTGCTGCTCGACATGCCGTTGAGACCCTGGCCACCCAAGTCTCCAACCTCACAGAACAGGTTCACCATCTCCGCCTCGATCCACCGGCCACTTCCAGGGCTTTCGAATCTCCGGAGCCCAGAATCAATAACCCGCCGTGTTACTCTGGGGAGCCCACTGAATGCCGCTCGTTCCTCACCCAGTGTGATATTGTGTTTTCTCTCCAGCCCAACACTTACGCCAGGAGCACTGCTCGTGTCGCCTACGTCATATCTCTCCTTACTGGACGGGCTCGTGAGTGGGGCACGGCAATCTGGGAGGCAAGGGCTGAGTGTACTAACCAGTATCAGGACTTTAAGGAGGAGATGATACGGGTTTTTGATCGATCTGTTTTTGGGGAGGAGGCTTCCAGGGCCCTGTCTTCCCTATGTCAAGGCAATCGATCCATAACAGACTACTCTATTGAGTTTCGCACTCTTGCTGCCTCCAGTGGCTGGAACGAGCCGGCTTTGCTCGCTCGTCTTCTGGAGGGTCTCCGCGCAGAGGTAAAGGATGAGATTCTCTCCCGGGAGGTTCCTTCCAGCGTGGATTCCTTGATTGAACTCGCTATTCGCATTGAGCGACGGGTTGATCTTCGTCACCGAGCTCGTGGAAAGGAGCTCGCGTTCTCCGTTGCCCCCCTCTCCGCATCACTACCATCTTCCTCTGCCGGCTCGGGAGCTGAGCCTATGCAGCTGGGAGGTATCCGCATCTCGACTAAGGAGAGGGAACGGAGAATCACCAACCGCCTCTGTCTCTATTGCGGTTCTGCTGGTCATTTTGTCACTTCATGTCCAGTAAAAGCCAGAGCTCATCAGTAAGCGGAGGGCTACTGGTGAGCGCTACTACTCCTGTCTCTCCTTCAAGATCCTGCACTACCTTGTCGGTCCATCTACGCTGGACCGGTTCGTCAGCTTCCTGCAGTGCCTTAATAGACTCTGGGGCGGAGGGCTGTTTTATGGACGAGACCTGGGCTCGGGAACATGACATTCCTCTCAGACAGTTAAGGGAGTCCACGGCCTTGTTCGCCCTGGATGGTAGTCCTCTCCCCAGGATTCAGCGTGAGACGCTACCTTTAACCCTCACTGTTTCTGGTAATCATAGCGAAACCATTCCTTTTTTGATTTTTCGTTCACCTTTTACACCTGTTGTTTTGGGCCATCCCTGGCTAGTTTGTCATAATCCTTCCATTAATTGGTCTAGTAATTCTATCCTCTCCTGGAACGTCTCTTGTCATGTGAAATGTTTAATGTCTGCTATCCCTCCTGTTTCCTCTGTTTCTTCTTCACAGGAGGAGCCTGGTGATTTGACAGGGGTGCCGGAGGAATATCACGATCTGCGCACGGTGTTCAGTCGGTCCAGGGCCACCTCTCTTCCTCCACACCGGTCGTATGATTGTAGTATTGATCTCCTTCCGGGAACCACTCCCCCCCGGGGTAGACTATACTCTCTGTCGGCTCCCGAACGTAAGGCTCTCGAGGATTATTTGTCTGTAGCTCTTGACGCCGGTACCATAGTCCCCTCCTCCTCTCCCGCCGGAGCGGGGTTTTTTTTTGTCAAGAAGAAGGACGGGTCTCTGCGCCCCTGCATAGATTATCGAGGGCTGAATGACATAACAGTTAAGAATCGTTATCCGCTTCCTCTTATGTCTTCAGCCTTCGAGATCCTGCAGGGAGCCAGGTTTTTCACTAAGTTGGACCTTCGTAACGCTTACCATCTCGTGCGCATCAGGGAGGGGGACGAGTGGAAGACGGCGTTTAACACTCCGTTAGGGCACTTTGAATACCGGGTTCTTCCTTTCGGCCTCGCTAACGCTCCAGCTGTCTTTCAGGCATTAGTCAATGATGTCCTGAGAGACATGCTGAACATCTTTGTTTTCGTTTACCTTGACGATATCCTGATTTTTTCACCGTCACTCCAGATTCATCTTCAGCACGTTCGACGTGTCCTCCAGCGCCTTTTAGAGAATTGTCTTTTTGTGAAGGCTGAGAAGTGCACTTTTCATGCCTCCTCCGTCACATTTCTCGGTTCTGTTATTTCCGCTGAAGGCATTAAGATGGATCCCGCTAAGGTCCAAGCTGTCATTGATTGGCCCGCTCCTAAGTCACGCGTCGAGCTGCAGCGCTTTCTCGGCTTCGCGAACTTCTATCGTCGTTTCATCCGAAATTTCGGTCAGGTGGCAGCTCCTCTCACAGCCCTTACTTCTGTCAAGACGTGCTTTAAGTGGTCCGTTTCCGCCCAGGGAGCTTTTGATCTCCTCAAGAATCGTTTTACATCCGCTCCTATCCTTGTTACACCTGACGTCTCTAGACAGTTCGTTGTCGAGGTTGACGCGTCAGAGGTGGGCGTGGGAGCCATTCTTTCTCAGCGCTCCCTCTCTGACGACAAGGTCCACCCATGCGCGTATTTTTCTCATCGCCTGTCCCCGTCGGAACGTAACTATGATGTGGGAAACCGCGAACTGCTCGCCATCCGGTTAGCCCTAGGCGAATGGCGACAGTGGTTGGAGGGGGCGACCGTTCCTTTTGTCGTTTGGACTGACCATAGGAACCTTGAGTACATCCGTTCTGCCAAACGACTTAATGCGCGTCAGGCGCGTTGGGCGCTGTTTTTCGCTCGTTTCGAGTTCGTGATTTCTTATCGTCCGGGCTCTAAGAACACCAAGCCTGATGCTTTATCTCGTCTCTTCAGTTCTTCAGTAGCCTCCACTGACCCCGAGGGGATTCTCCCTGAGGGGCGTGTTGTCGGGTTGACTGTCTGGGGAATTGAGAGGCAGGTAAAGCAAGCGCTCACTCACACTCCGTCGCCGCGCGCTTGTCCTAGGAACCTTCTTTTCGTTCCCGTTCCTACTCGTCTGGCCGTTCTTCAGTGGGCTCACTCTGCCAAGTTAGCCGGCCACCCTGGCGTTCGGGGTACGCTTGCTTCCATTCGCCAGCGTTTTTGGTGGCCCACCCGGGAGCATGACACGCGTCGTTTCGTGGCTGCTTGTTCGGTCTGCGCGCAGACTAAGTCCGGTAACTCCCCTCCTGCCGGCCGTCTCAGGCCGCTTCCCATTCCCTCTCGACCGTGGTCTCACATCGCCTTAGATTTTGTCACCGGACTGCCTTCGTCAGCGGGGAAGACTGTTATTCTTACGGTTGTCGATAGGTTCTCTAAGGCGGCTCATTTCATTCCCCTTGCTAAGCTTCCTTCTGCTAAAGAGACGGCACAAATCATCATCGAGAATGTTTTCAGAATTCATGGCCTTCCGTCAGACGTCGTTTCGGACAGAGGTCCGCAATTCACGTCTCAATTTTGGAGGGAGTTTTGCCGTTTGATTGGGGCTTCCGTCAGTCTCTCTTCCGGCTTTCACCCCCAGTCTAACGGTCAAGCAGAACGGGCCAATCAGACTATTGGTCGCATCTTACGCAGTCTTTCTTTTCGCAACCCTGCGTCTTGGTCAGAACAGCTCCCCTGGGCAGAATACGCCCACAACTCGCTTCCTTCGTCTGCAACCGGGCTATCTCCTTTTCAGAGTAGCCTCGGGTACCAGCCTCCGCTGTTCTCATCTCAGTTCGCCGAGTCCAGCGTCCCCTCCGCTCAGGCTTTTGTCCAACGTTGCGAGCGCACCTGGAAGAGGGTCAGGTCTGCACTTTGCCGTTATAGGACGCAGACTGTGAGGGCTGCTAATAAACGTAGAACTAAGAGTCCTAGATATTGTCGCGGTCAGAGAGTTTGGCTCTCCACTCAGAACCTTCCCCTTAAGACGGCGTCTCGCAAGTTGACCCCGCGGTTCATTGGTCCGTTCCGTATTTCTCGGGTCATTAATCCTGTCGCAGTTCGACTTCTTCTTCCGCGATACCTTCGTCGCGTCCACCCGGTCTTCCATGTCTCTTGTGTTAAGCCCGTTCTTCGCGCCCCCGCTCGTCTTCCCCCCCCCCCCCCATCCTTGTCGAGGGCGCACCCATCTACAGGGTCCGCAGGATTTTGGACATGCGTCCTCGGGGCCGTGGTCACCAGTACCTTGTTGATTGGGAGGGGTACGGTCCGGAGGAGAGGAGTTGGGTTCCCTCTCGGGACGTGCTGGACCGTGCGCTGATCGAGGATTTCCTCCGTTGCCGCCAGGTTTCCTCCTCGAGTGCGCCAGGAGGCGCTCGGTGAGTGGGGGGGTACTGTCATGTACTGTCATGTTGTCTTGTCTCTGTCCTTTCCCTTCACCCTGTCTCCCTCTGCTGGTCGTTGTTATGTTACCTTTTCTCCCCCTCTTTTCCCCAGCTGTGCCTTGTCTCCTCCTAATTACCCATTCACCCCGTTCCCCACCTGTTCCCTTTTTCCCTCTGATTAGGTCCCTATATCTCTCTCTGTTTCTGCTCCTGTCCTTGTCGGATTCTTGTTTGTTTGTTTGTGTCATTCATGCCTGAACCAGACCATCGTCGTGTTCCTGTAACCTTGTCCTGTCCTGTCGGAATCTGCCTGTCCGTCTGAGCCTACGTTTTGTTTTGTAATTAAAGATACTCTGTTTTGTTAATTCGCTTTTGGGTCCTCATTCACGCACCGTAACAATATGAATGTCTTTGATCATTCCAAACTCAGACAATTTCAAAATGCACAAAAATAATATAGATTACATAGGCTACATACTTTATTGACTCAAATCAAGATATAAAATGGCTCTCACAATAACGATTACAGATCATGTGCCTGTTTTTAGGGTAACGCAATATACTATTTTTACTTCCCTTGAGGTGCCTCTATAATGTAACATATGAGGGTGACTTCACCGGTATGTGGGATGGTAAGAACTGAAAGTTCAGGTCTTGTAAATGAACTATTTCATGCACAAAGCACACAAATCAAAACACCAATTCAAAAACTTCTTAATACCATTAAATAAACTCTAACATCCAGTAATGTCTCAATTATCAAAATAATACATTATGCTCACATTCAGCTATTAACAACAATGCAACAGGTTGTGCGGCGGCCTGACTGCTTCTCAAATTTAGGTGAACATTTTACAACATGACATCACAATTACATCACAATCAGAACGATTGGGAACTATTTATTGCTGGAAAGACAGGCTGCACCATAATATAGCGGAGTGGCCTAACGTTATGATAATATTAAATTATGGAATACAAAATATGGATTAATCTATATTCTACAGTAAACAGGGCACCACTCATAATTTTGTCGATTGGAAACTTTCTTAGCAAGTAGGGATAAACCATTGGCCTACGTGTCATAATTGTAATCTCTAGGTTCTGTGGAGTTGTTTTAACCCAATAGAATTCTAGAACGCGGCTGTAGATAATAGCTCATTTTCTCATATTTTTCAGTTCATTTTAAAGAGCACACACTCTTTAATTTGACATCACATTCATGTCAATAGGAATGACACAAATGTTGTCACCCACTATAATGTATTACTTACATACACATTGCCTTCAGAAAGTATTCAGACCCCTTAACTTATTCTACATTTTGTACAAAGTGGGTTTAAACTGAATTGTAATTTTTGGTTAACGATCTACACAAAATTCTCTGTAATGTCAAAGTAAAGAAAAATGTTAACATTTCTGAAAAATTTTATCAGATTAAAACCCTCTAATATCTTGATTTGATAAGAACTTCCCCCTTGAGGTAATTCATGTTAGAAACACCTTAGGCAGTGATTACAGATGTGAGTCTTCTTGGGTAAGACTCTAAGAGCTCCAAAGTCCTGGATTGGACAATATTTTCCCATTATACTGTAAGAAATTATTATTGTCCTGTTGAAAGGGGGTTCAGCTATCTGGACTTGGGTGAAGGGGAGGCTTGGGCGAGTTGCAGTGGGGGGGTGGAGGGCTGTTGATCGGGGTAGGGGGTAGCCAGGTGGAAAGTATGGCCAGCCGTAGAAAAATGCTTATTGAAATTCTCAATTATAGTGGATTTATCGGTGGTGACAGCGTTTCCTAGCCTCAGTGCAGTGGGCAGCTGGTAGGAGGTGCTCTAATTCTCCTTGGACTTTACATTGTTCCAGATCTTTTTTGAGTTTGTGCTAATGGATGCAAATTTCTGCTTGAAAAAGCTAACTGCCTGTGTATATTTGTTCCTATCTTCCCTGAAAAGTTGCATATCACGGTACTAATGCAGAACACCACAGGATGTTTTTGTGCTGGTCAAGGACAGTCAGGTCTGGAGAGAACCAAGGGCTATCTATATCTGTTCCTGGTTCAACATCTTTTGAATGGGACATGCTTATTTAAGATGGTGAGGAAGGCACTTTTAAAGAATAACCAGGCATCCTCTACTGACTGGATGAGGTCACTATCCTTCCAGGATACCCAGGCCAGGTCAATTAGAAATGCCTGCTCGCTGAAGTGTTTCAGGGAGCGTTTGACAGTGACGAGGGGTGTTCGTTTGACCTCAGACCCATTACGGATGCATGCAATAAGGCAGTGATCACTGAGATCTTGGTTGAAAACAGCAGAGGTGTATTTGGAGGGCAAGTTGGTTAGGATGATGTCTATGTGGATGCCCATGTTTACGGATTTGGGGTTGTACCTGGTGGGTTCATTGATAATTTGTGTGAGATTGAGGGTAATCAAGCTTACATTGTAGGATAGCCGGGGTGTTAAGCATGTCACAGTTTAGGTCACCTAGCAGCACGAGCTCTGAAGATAGATGGGGGGCAATCAATTCACATATGGTGTCCAGGGCACAAGCTGGGGGAAGAGGGTAGTCTGTAGCAAGGGGCAACGGCAAGAGACTTGTGCCTGGAAAGATGGATTTTTAAAAGTAGAATCTTGAATTGTTTGGGTGCAGACCTGGATAGTAAAGACAGAACTCTGCAGCCTCTCTCTGCAGTTCTATGTTGTTGGAGGATGGAAATTTCAAGGTTTTTGGTGGTCTTCCTAAGCCAGGATTCAGACACGGCTAGGACATCCTGGTTGGCAGAGTGTGCTCAAGCAGTGAATTAAACAAACTTGAGGAGGCTTCTCATGTTAGCATGCACGAAACCAAGGCATTTACTGTTACAGAAGTCAACAAATGAGAGTACCTGGGGAGTAGGAGTGGAGCTAGACACTGCAGGGCCTGGATTAACCTCTACATCACCAGAGGAGGAGTAGGATAAGGGACGTCAATAGACCAGTCGTGATGGATTAGTAGGATTCCGAGAGGTCCAGTTTCAATTGGCAAAATAGGTAGCTAATTTGGAAAACTTTAGCGTTGTAAGTTACTGCATTTTCGTTTTTTTTCTTAGCCAAACGTGATGAACAAAACGGAGCTATTTCTCTTACACAAATAGTATTTTTGGAAAAAATGAACATTTGCTATCCAACTGAAAGTCTCGTCATTGAAAACATCCGAAGTTCTTCAAAGGTAAATTATTTTATTTGAATGCTTTTCTTGTTTTTGTGAAAATGTTGCCTGCTGAATGCTAGGCTTAATGCTATGCTAGGCTATCAATACTCTTACACAAATGCTTGTGTAGCTTTGGTTAAAGCATATTTTGAAAATCTGAGATGACAGTGTTGCAAAAGGCTAAGCTTGTGTTTCAATATATTTATTTCATTTCATTTGCGATTTTTATGAATAGGAAACGTTGCGTTATGGTAATGAGCTTGAGGCTATGATTACGCTCCCGGATACGGGATTGCTCGACGCTAGAGGTTAAGAGGCTCCTCTGTCCTCCACTCGTTACCTGTATTAATGGCACCTGTTTGAACTTGTTATCAGTATAAAATATACCTGTCCACAACCTCAAACAGTCACACTCCAAACTCCACTATGGCCAAGACCAAAGAGCTGTCAAAGGACACCAGAAACAAAATTGTAGACCTGCACCAGGCTGGGAAGACTGAATCTGCAATAGGTAAGCAGCTTGGTTTGAAGAAACCAACTGTGGGAGCAAAAATTAGGAAATGGAAGACATTCAAGACCACTGATAATCTCCCTCGATCTGGGGCTCCACGCAAGATCTCACCCCGTGGGGTCAAATGAATCACAAGAACGGTGAGCAAAAATCCCAGAACCACACGGGGGGACCTAGTGAATGACCTGCAGAAGGCTGGGACCAAAGTAACAAAGCCTACCATCAGTAACACACTACGCCACCAGGGACTCAAATCCTGCAGTGCCAGACGTGTCCCCTGCTTAAGCCAGTACATGTCCAGGCCCGTCTGAAGTTTGCTAGAGAGCATTTGGATGATCCAGAAGAAGATTGGGAGAATGTCTTATGGTCAGATGAAACCAAAAATATAACTTTTTGGTAATAACTCAACTCGTCGTGTTTGGAGGACAAAGAATGCTGAGTTGCATCCAAAGAACACCATACCTACTGTGAAGCATGGGGGTGGAAATATCATGCTTTGGGGCTGTTTTTCTGTAAAAGGACCAGGACGACTGATCTGTGTAAAGGAACGAATGAATGGGGCCATGTATCGTGAGATTTTGAGTGAAAACCTCCTTCCATCAGCAAGGGCATTGAAGATAAAACGTGGCTGGGTCTTTCAGCATGACAATGATCCCAAACACACCGTCCGGGCAACGAAGCAGTAGCTTCGTAAGAAGCACTTCAAGGTCCTGGAGTGGCCTAGCCAGTCTCCAGATCTCAACCCCATAGAAAATCTTTGGAGGGAATTGAAAGTCCATGTTGCCCAGCAACAGCCCCAAAACATCACTGCTCTAGAGGAGATCTGCATGGAGGAATGGGCCAAAATGCCAGCAACAGTGTGTGAAAACTTTGAAGACTTACAGAAAACGTTTGACCTCCGTCATTGCCAACAAAGGGTATATAACAAAGTATTGAGATAAACTTTTGTTATTGACCAAATACTTATTTTCCACCATAATTTGCAAATAAATGTATTAAAAATCCTACAATGTGATTTTCTGTAAAAAAAATTCTCATTTTGTCTCTCATAGTTGAAGTGTACCTAGGCCTGTAATTTTCATCATATCTCATCTTTTTAAGTGGGAGAACTTGCACAATTGGTGGCTGACTGAATACTTTTTTGCAACATTTTCCATGAGTCAGAGAGCAATAATTTGAGCTACACTGCTGATGATGCCTGTACCAACCAAGGGTTCTGATTACTATCCGAATGCACTGTATGTACATGTAGGTAAGAGTAAAGTGACGATGCAAAGATAATAAACAGCAAGTTACAGAAGCGTAAAAAAGTCAGGCCTCCCCGCAGTGGTCTAAGGCACTGCATCACAGTGCTAGCTGTGCCACCAGAGACTCTGGGTTCGAGCCCAGGCTCTGTTGCAGCCGGCCGCGACCGGGAGGTCCATGGGACGACGCAAAATTGGCCTAGCGTCGTCCGGGTTAGGGAGGGTTTGGCCGGTGGGGATATCCTTTTCTCATCACGCACTAGCGACTCCTGTGGCGGGCTGGGCGCAGTGCACGCTGACCAGGTCGCCAGGTGCATGGTGTTTCCTCCGACACATTGGTGCTGCTGGCTTCTGGGTTGAATGCACGCTGTGTTAATTTGTTATGGTATAGGGGACGCTTGCGTCCCACTTGACCAAAAACCAGAGAAAATGCAGCGCGGCAAATTTAAATAAATTGATATAAAGATCAAACTTTCATTAAATCACACGTGAGATACTCAATTAAAGCTACACTCGTTGTGAATCTAGCCAACCTGTCGGATTTTAAAAAGGCTTTTCGGCAAATGCATAAGAAGCTATTATCTGATGATAGCACAACAGTAAACAAAAACATGCCTTACCTTTGACGAGCTTCTTTTGTTGGCACTCCAATATGTCCCATAAACATCAATTGGTCCTTTTGTTCGATTAATGCCAAAATGTCAATTTATTTGGCACGTTTGATCCAGAAAAAAATACCTTCCAAAATGCGCAACGTCACTACAAAATATTTCAAAAGCTGCCTATAAACTTTGCCAAAATATTTCAAACGACTTTTGTAATAAAACTGTAGGTATTTTTAAACGTTAATAATCGATCAAATTGAAGACGGGTCTATCTGTTTTCAATAGAGGACGAGAGGAAACTAAAGCTACTTTTCAAGTCTTGGCCAACTCTCAACAGCATTACCCTTTTCCAGGATGGCCCTACTTCTTCATTGC
Source organism: Oncorhynchus mykiss (assembly GCF_013265735.2). Lineage (NCBI taxonomy): Eukaryota > Metazoa > Chordata > Actinopteri > Salmoniformes > Salmonidae > Oncorhynchus > Oncorhynchus mykiss. The sequence continues at coordinate 38,510,751 of NC_048567.1, forward strand.
ACAAATTAATAACCTCAACCAAATTCCAAAATTGGTGGCATCCAGTGGAAGCAGTAGGAACAGAAAAGAGGTTCCTAAGAAACATTGTTTGCCAATGAGAACTCAGTGAACAGACAGAGACCTCAAAAATATATACTCTATATTCTGAACGGTCAGTCCTCTGGGTTTTGCCTGCTACATACGTTCTGTTATACTCACAGACATGATTCAAACAGTTTTAGAAACTTCAGAATGTTTTCTAACCAAATCTACTAATAATATGCATATCTTATATTCTTGGCATGAGTAGCAGGAAGTTGAAATTGGGCATGCTATTTATCCAAAAGTGAAAATGCTGCCCCCTATACCTTAAGAAGTTAAGAAGCAGTGCGGCTTGGTTGGGTTGTGTTTCGGAGGACGCGTGGCTTTCGAACTTCGTCTCTCCCGAGCCCCTATGAGACAAGATAGTAACTACTAACAACTGGATACCATGTAATTGGGGAGAAAAAGGGGGCATATTTAAAAAAATAATAAAAAGAGGGTTAATGCAAAAAGTCGGGGTAACCATTTCATTAACTGTTTAGCTGTCTAATGGCTTGGGGGTGGAAGCTGTTTAGGAGTCCTTTTGAACTAGACTTGGGGCTCCAGTACTAATTTCTGTGCGGTAGAAGAGAGAACAATTTATGACTACGGTGGCTGGAGTCTTTCGCAATTGTTAGGGCATTCCTCTGACATTCCGCCTGGTATATACAGTGCCTTGCGAAAGTATTCGGGCCCCTTGAACTTTGCGACCTTTTGCCACATTTCAGGCTTCAAACATAAAGATATAAAACTGTATTTTTTTGTGAAGAATCAACAACAAGTGGGACACAATCATGATTTATTGGATATTTCAAACTTTTTTAACAAATCAAAAACTGAAAAATTGGGCGTGCAAAATTATTCGGCCCCTTTACTTTCAGTGCAGCAAACTCTCTCCAGAAGTTCAGTGAGGATCTCTGAATGATCCAATGTTGACCTAAATGACTAATGATGATAAATACAATCCACCTGTGTGTAATCAAGTCTCCGTATAAATGCACCTGCACTGTGATAGTCTCCGAGGTCCGTTAAAAGCGCAGAGAGCATCATGAAGAACAAGGAACACACCAGGCAGGTCCGAGATACTGTTGTGAAGAAGTTTAAAGCCGGATTTGGATACAAAAAGATTTCCCAAGCTTTAAACATCCCAAGGAGCACTGTGCAAGCGATAATATTGAAATGGAAGGAGTATCAGACCACTGCAAATCTACCAAGACCTGGCCGTCCCTCTAAACTTTCAGCTCATACAAGGAGAAGACTGATCAGAGATGCAGCCAAGAGGCCCATGATCACTCTGGATGAACTGCAGAGATCTACAGCTGAGGTGGGAGACTCTGTCCATAGGACAACAATCAGTCGTATATTGCACAAATCTGGCCTTTATGGAAGAGTGACAAGAAGAAAGCCATTTCTTAAAGATATCCATAAAAAGTGTTGTTTAAAGTTTGCCACAAGCCACCTGGGAGACACACCAAACATGTGGAAGAAGGTGCTCTGGTCAGATGAAACCAAAATTGAACTTTTTGGCAACAATGCAAAACGTTATGTTTGGCGTAAAAGCAACACAGCTGAACACACCATCCCCACTGTCAAACATGGTGGTGGCAGCATCATGGTTTGGGCCTTCTTTTCTTCAGCAGGGACAGGGAAGATGGTTAAAATTGATGGGAAGATGGATGGAGCCAAATACAGGACCATTCTGGAAGAAAACCTGATGGAGTCTGCGAAAGACCTGAGACTGGGACGGAGATTTGTCTTCCAACAAGACAATGATCCAAAACATAAAGCAAAATCTACAATGGAATGGTTCAAAAATAAACATATCCAGGTGTTAGAATGGCCAAGTCAAAGTCCAGACCTGAATCCAATCGAGAATCTGTGGAAAGAACTGAAAACTGCTGTTCACAAATGCTCTCCATCCAACCTCACTGAGCTCGAGCTGTTTTGCAAGGAGGAATGGGAAAACATTTCAGTCTCTCGATGTGCAAAACTGATAGAGACATACCCCAAGCGACTTACAGCTGTAATCGCAGCAAAAGGTGGCACTACAAAGTATTAACTTAATGGGGCTGAACAATTTTGCACGCCCAATTTTTCAGTTTTTGATTTGTTAAAAAAGTTTGAAATATCCAATAAATGTCGTTCCACTTCATGATTGTGTCCCACTTGTTGTTGATTCTTCACACAAAAATACAGTTTTATTTCTTTATGTTTGAAGCCTGAAATGTGTCAAAAGGTCGCAAAGTTCAAGGGGGCCGAATACTTTCGCAAGGCACTGTATGTCCTGGATGGCAAGAAGCTTGGCCCCAGTGTTGTACTGGGCCGTACGCATTACCCTCTGTAGGGCACTGACAAGCACTGATGCAACCAATCAGGATGCTCTCGATGGTGCCGGTGTAGAACTTTTGGAAGATCTGAGGACTTATGCCAAATCTTTCAGTCTCCTGAGGGGGAATAGGCGTTGTCGTGCCCTCTTCACGACTGTCTTGGTATGTTTGGACAATGATAGTTTATTAGTGATGTGGACGCCAAGGAACATGAAGCTCTAGACCTGCTCCACTAAAGCCACGTCGATGTGAATGGGGGAGTAAATCTGACAGTACACCTCACTGACGCACGGCTCCAGCCACAGGACGCCAACCAGGAGCGGACTGGTCGCTTCTGCTGAGGCGCGGGAACCTGTAGAGCCAGCTGAGGCGCGGGAACCTGTCAAGCTGGCTGAGGCATGGGAGCATGACAACCCGGCAGAGGCATGGGAGCCTGGTGAGCTTTTTGAGGCATTGGAGCCTCACAACTCGGCAGAGGCATGGAAGCTTGACGAGCTGGCTGAGGCATTGGAGTCTGACGTGCCAGCTGAGGCATGGGAGCGTGAAGAGCCAGCTGAAGCATGGGAGCCTGACAAGCCAAACGAGGCTTGGGAATCTGATGAGTCAGCTGAGGCATCCCCAGTTGCGTTGGCAGTGGCAATTGGACCCGATGTCACCAGTAAAAAATATGTGGTGTCATTCTGTGACGTGTAGGCTAATAATCAGGAAGCAAGTACAGGGATTGAATTTAATAAATAACGGAACATGGACTGAAACACAGAAACAGAGTCAATAATGCCTGGGGAAAGAACCAAAGGGAGTGATATATATAGGCAGGAAGATTGGAATGCTGTGAATCGAGAGGTTGTCCGATCAAATCCCAAGTGTGTCAATCACTTGCTTTTTTTGCATTCACAAGAGCTGTGCATGGATCAGTGACTGCTACCATCAGGTGATGTCCCTGGAAAAAGCTGGAAACTATACAAAAACTTCCAGGGTTTCGATTTCGTTCCAAGAACTTCCTAATGACTCATTTTGGTTCCCTTAGCCGAGTGCGCTGGAGGACTAATATCCAGCATGTGTGTTTGTTTACATCTGGCTGGTGCCTCATAGTCTGGTTCTCCCCTTCCTGTTGTTATTATTGCGGTATGTGCTAGAATAGCATTATTTTATGTAGTTCTCATTCGTGTTATTATTATGTTACAACTTCTATTGTATGCAATGATATAATGAACCTTTTACAACTTCCTATTTCCTATATTTAAGCAATAAGGCACTGGGGGGTGTGGTACAGTATACGGCAACGCGGAGTGCCTGGAAACAGCCCCTAGCCATGGTATATTGGCCAAATACCACAAACCTGAAGAGGTTTGTTTGGTAGGTTTATTTCTATTATAAACTGGTTAGAAACATAAATATAACAGTAGAAATAAATGTTTTGTCAAACCTGTGGTTTATGGTCTCATATATGACGGCTTTCAGCAAATCAGCATTCAGGGCTCGAACCACCTAGTTTATACATTTAGAGAGCTAGCTCTGTGTGTTACTGTGCAACAGCTTACTATTTGTATAATATACAAATACTGCTCTGGTTGCTGCAGTTGCTTGCCATCTTCCCTGTTGCATATAATAAGTTAGCATTTATATATACATTCCTTGCAATTATTCTTACTGTGCTATTGCCATGATATACATGGTTATTAAGTTATTATTAGCAGAATCCCAAATGGAACACTTAGAACTTCGAGCCCTCGATCACTCTATGTGCATTCATGAGTCAATCTCAGAAGCCTCTTTATCGAGTGGGAATCCTATGCCATTGGCAGCAACTTCTTCCCATGAACCTTAGCATGCTACAACAGTTTTTAGTTACCCTAAAAAATTGTCTCAATAAATCAAGCTAAATCAAGAAATCTGTAAATCATTTTGAAGTTTAATTTCGAGGTCTTAGTGGCACGATTTTACATCTAGCTAAGGAGTGTATTTCTGATGTTTGATACACAAAAACGCATCCATTATTATTAACTTGCTAGCTAAACCTGAGTCAGCCACTTCAAATGAAACAAAAGAAGCTAACCAACCAGCTACTGCAACACTAAAAGGCAAGGCTCCTTCCATATGCAAGGTTAGCTACTGTAGTAACATTATTCTATCACAATTAACACATTTTAATGAAGCAGCAAACATCCTGCTCTGCCCCGAGTCAGTAAAGTATCAAGTCTCCTGCTGCGCGTTTAGCTGACCCAACGTTACGACGTAGCGATTGGTGCTTTGGAAGCATGCTGAAGTATAGACTGACTGAAGATGGGAACATGTCTACAACTTCATCAGCAAGCTGTCAAACTAATGTAAATAAGTCTCAAACTACACATTGTTTATCAGTGCTGTGCCCATAATCCTTAGCTAGCGATAGCTACAATTCCATCCCTGTTTGTCAAGGAAGCTAGCAAGCAGCAGGCAGGCTACACCAAGCTAAAACCAACTGATGAAATCAACTAGCGACCTCTCGCCAAAAGGGGATTCTAACATGGATCGAATCCAGGGGTTAAAAGAAAATATATTCATAGAAGTTCTTTCACTTTGACATTACAGAGTATTGTGTGATGACACATTTTTATCTGGGGGGGGGGGGGGGGGCTTGCTCAGACCTTGCGGAGGGGGTGTTGCGAAACGCCCCTGCTTTCTAGGACACCCACAAACTCATTTTTACACATATTAACCAGCTAGCTAGCACAGTATCCTGTTAATCTGTTAAATGAGTAGCAAGCAAGCTACAATTTATGCCAAATAACAGACATGATGTCTTCTTCAGTAGCACTTCTTCAGTAGCACGTTGCATTGTGTAGAATGCAAACAGCACCACGCTAAAAACTGACCAACTTCAGGGGTGATTTTCTCTGAACAGCTGATCATGGATACCTCCATTATAACTAGCTGCACTGAGCTCAATTTAGAGAGCTGATACACAAGCTATATATCGTATTGCAACTCAAAATGGAGGAGCAAGTCACATGAGACAAAAAAAGTTGTACTTATTATTTTTTATTTGATTGCCTCATGTTTCTTGGCTCCCTCAGAACTGCCCATGAGTCATATGGGGGCTTTACCTGCCATTTTTGCGAAGCATTCTGTGCCATTGTAACCAACTAGTAATTAATCCTGGAGATTGATACGGGTTCATCACTCTTCAAATATATGTCAATGGAACAAACCATCCAATTAGACCTATAAGCTAGGTAATGGACTTTTAGGTAAGGCAAGGTTATTAGCGCTCCACGTATGTTTCACAATATACAGTAACAGAACAGTTAACTCTACATTGACCAACCAACTCTTTACTCCCATCTCCAATGAGCCTACTCTGTGTGTCTGGCAGGTCCTTTAGGCTCTATCTTTCTCTTAATCAGATGAGGAGAAGGGCCGGATTGGAGGCTGGGTACTGTCACTGAATAATTGATGAGTGGAGTGGAGTAGAGTAGAGTTCATTTATCAAGCGTTACACCTCAGAAATGTGTGTGTGTGTGGTGTGTGTGAGAAGGGTTAGGACAGGAGTATTCATTAAAAACCACCCAGTGTGCATTCACACACACGCACACGCACACACGTGCGCGCAAAGGAGAGAGGATAACAAGACCCAAGGGTGACTAGTGTGTGCCCTCACTCCTCAAATACCCTCAATATATTCTCCTTCATCCAGACATGCCTGTACATTATCTATAGACTCAGCAAAAACACCTTCACCATCCATTAGGAACCTGGACACTTAGCTAGCTAGTTTTAACTTTTTGTAAGACTGTACAGATGTCAAGTTTTACACAGCAGGAAAGGAATCCTCCAGCAACAGGAAATGTGAATTGTTTTGTGGATTATAATATATGGACATTTTTTGAAGGGGCTCAGAAATTTATCGGTAGGGCAAATCAAGTCTGAAATATTAAAGTGGAAAATATACATTTTAGAAGCCTTGTTAATCCTTGAATACATTACAAGTTTGCATTTACTGCAACAACAGGATGATCACATGAAGATACTGCATCTGTGGCTCAATCATTTTTGGGGCTCGAGCTTTCCTAATGAGAGGGTTACAGAGGGTTAAATAATGAACATGTAATTGGGGAATTGAAACCAGGTGTGTTAAACAAAGACAAAACAAATGGAAAATGAAAAGTGGATAAGCGATGGCTAGAAGGCCGGTGAAGTCGACCGCCAAACGCAGCCCAAACAAGGAGAGGGACCGACTTCTGCGGATGTCATGACAAAACCTCTGAATCCAAAACCTGTTTGGTGAGTTTGAGTCCAGTTCAGTCATTGATAGGTGGTTATCCAATATATCTTACCTCTACATAAAGAAATGAGGTGGAGAGCAATCTTTAAAGACCCATAACTAATCTAATCAAACATGGGGGAGTCTTTTCTGACTGATGTATGTTTTCCTTGGGGTCTTGGGTTTGCTCCGGTTGGGTGGTGTGTGTGTGTGTGTGTGTGCGCGCGCACAAGCATTCGTAAATCCTGTGTGTGTGTGAGCATGTATTCTGTCTATACCTATATATATGCCTTTGTGTCTATGCCTCAACAAGCTCTCACAGTCTGTGTGTGCATGAACATGTGTCTGCCTGGCTAGCTGTTTGGGTCTCTGAAAGACCCCCAAGAGGAGCTGAGGTGAAATTAAAGCTGCTTCACTGTGGTTAGTTAAATAGTTGGACAGTGAGAACATAGTCTTGTCTCCAGGCCACCCTAAGACTGTCTGGGCCAGTGAGTGGAAACTGGAAAAACAGGGGGAGGGATTGGAGTGAGCGTGTGAGAGAGAGAGAGAAAGAGAGAGGATGAAGATGACAAGGGGAGAGAGAGAGAGAGAGAGAGAGAGAGAGAGGATGAAGATGACAGGGGGAGAGAGAGAGAGGGTGAAGGTGACAGGGGGAGAGGGTGAGAGAGAGAGGGGATGAAGATGACAGGGGGAGAGAGAGAGAGGATGAAAATGACAGGGGGAGAGAGAGAGAGGATGAAGATGACGGGGAGAGAGAGAGGATGAAGATGACAGGGAGAGAGAGAGAGGATGAAGATGACAGGGAGAGAGAGAGGATGAAGATGACAGGGAGAGAGAGAGAGGATGAAGATGACAGGGGGAGAGAAAGAGGATGAAGATGACAGGGAGAGAAAGAGAGAGGGTGAAGGTGACAGGGGGAGAGAGAGAGAGGATGAAGATGACGGGGAGGGAGAGAGAGAGAGGATGAAGATGACAGGGGGAGAGAGAGAGGATGAAGATGATGGGGAGAGCGAGAGAGAGAGGATGAAGATGACAGGGGGAGAGAGAGTGAGGATGAAGATGACAGGGAGAGAGAGAGAGATGGGAGGGGGTTTGAAGATGACAGGTGGAGAGAGAGAGAGAGGATGAAAATAATGGATTCGGGGAAACTCACTGTGACCTGGTTTGAGTTTGAGGGTTTTTGGTGAAGACTCAGACAGGTGTGTAGTGTATAATATTCTAGTCATATTTGTGTCAGAAAGCTCCTATGAAAGAACAAGAAGGCCTGCGCACTGTTAAAGCTCCAAATTCACCGCTTAATTGACAATGTTTCAATCCAAAACAAATCTTCCTCAGGTCAAACAAACTCATACACATTTCACCTCACTTCACCATTACTGTAAGGCATCTAAGTGTCGCAGGTAAGGCGGAGTCAGGCGCAGGACACAGGGATGAGTAATTCACGGAACTTTACTCAAAACAACAAATATTCCAAGAAGGAAAATTATCAAGCTCACAAATGCAGAACAAATTACAACGAACAAACATGCACAAAACCATGGGGGAACCAAAGGGTTAAATAAGGAACATCTAATTATGGGAATGAAAAACAGGTGCGTACAACGAAGAAAAAACAAATGGAAAATGAAAAGTGGAACAGTGGCGGCTAGAAAACCGGTGACGTCGACCGCCAAACGCCGCCCGAACAAGGAGAGGGACCAACTTCGGCGGAAGTTGTGACAGTACTCCCCCCTTGACGCGCGGCTCCAGCAGCGCGTCAACACCGGCCTCTGGGATGACCCGGAGGACGAAGCGCAGTGCGATCCGGATGGAGACGGTGAAACTCCCGCAGCAATGAAGTGTCCAGGATGTCCTCCACCGGCACCCAGCATCTCTCCTCCGGACAATACCCCTCCCACTCCACGAGGTACTGAAGGCCTCTCGCCCGACACCTTGAGTCCATGATGGCTCGAACAGCATACGCCGGGGCCCCCTCGATGTCCAGAGGGGGCAGAGGAACCTCCCGCACCTCATAATCCTGGAGTGGACCAAATCAAATCAAATGTATTTATATAACATCAGCTGATATCACAAAGTGGTGTACAGAAACCCAGCCTAAAACCCCAAATAGCAAGCAATGCAGGTGTAGAAGCACGGTGACTAGGAAAAACTACCCAGAAAGGCCAAAACCTAGGAAGAAACCTAGAGAGGAACCAGGCTATGAGGGGTGGGCAGTCCTCTTCTGGCTGTGCCGGGTGGAGTTTATAACAGAACATGGCCAAGATGTTTAAATGTTCATAAATGACCAGCATGGTCAAATAATAATAATCACAGGCAGAACAGTTGAAACTAGAGCAGCAGCACGGCCAGGTGGACTGGGGACAGCAAGGAGTCATCATGCCAGGTAGTCTTGAGGCATGGTCCTAGGGCTCAGGTCCCCCGAGAGAGAGAGAAAGAAAGAGAGAGAGAATTAGAGAGAGCATACTTAAATTCACACAGGACACCGGTTAAGACAGGAGAAGTACTTCAGATACAGTATAACAAACTGAACCTAGCCCCCCGACACAAACTACTGCAGCATAAATACTGGAGGCTGAGACAGGAGGGGTCAGGAGAAACTGTGGCCCCATCCGATGACACCCCCGGACAGGGCCAAACAGGAACGATATAACCCCACCCACTTTGCCAAAGCACAGCCCCCACACCCCTAGAGGGATATCTTCAACCACCAACTTACCATCCTGAGACAAGGCCGAGTATAGCCCACAAAGATCTCCGCCACGGCACAACCCAAGGGGGGGGGGCGCCAACCCAGACAGGAAGATCACATCAGTGACTCAACCCACACAAGTAACGCACCCCTCCTAGGGATGGCATGAAAGAGCACCAGTAAGCCAGTGACTCAGCCCCTGTAATAGGGTTAGAGGCAGAGAATCCCAGTGGAAAGAGGGGAACCGGCCAGGCAGAGACAGCAAGGGCGGTTCGTTGCTCCAGAGCTTTTCCGTTCACGTCCACACTACTGGGCCAGACTAAACTCAATCATATGACCCACTGAAAAGATTAGTCTTCAGTAAAGACTTAAAAGTTGAGACCGAGTTTGCGTCTCTCACATGGGAAGGCAGACCATTCCATAAAAATGGAGCACTATAGGAGAAAGCCCTACCTCCAGCTGTTTGCTTAGACATTCTAGGGACAATTAGGAGGTATTATGTAGGTATGTACTGCAGGACCAAATCAGAGCGATAGTAAGGAGCAAGCCCATGTAATGCTTTGTAGGTTAGCAGTAAAACCTTGAAATCAGCCCTGGCCTTGACAGGAAGCCAGTGTACGGAGGCTAGCACTGGAATAATATGATCACATTTTTTGGTTCTAGTCAGGATTTTAGCAGCCGTATTTAGCACTAACTGAAGTTTATTTAGTACTTAATCCGGGTAGCCGGGAAGTAGAGCATTGCAGTAGTCTAACCTAGAAGTAACAAAAGCATGGATACATTTTTCTGCATCATTTTTGGACAGAAAGTTTCTGATTTTTGCAATGTTACGTAGATGGGGAAAAGCTGTCCTTGAAACAGTCTTGATATGTTCATCAAAAGAGAGATCAGGGTCCAGAGTAACGCCGAGGTCATTCACAGTTTTATTTAAAATGACTGTACAACCATTAAGATTAATTGTCAGATTCAACAGAAGATCTCTTTCAGAGACACATGGAACGAGGGGTTAATATGGTAATCAGGGGGAGCTGTAACTTGTAACAAACCTCGTTCACTGTCCTCAGGACTTTAAATGGCCCCACAAACCACGGACCCAGCTTCCGGAAGGGCAGGCGGAGGGGCAGGTTTCGGGTCAAGAGCAAGACCCGCCCCCCCCCCAGTGCGAACTACGGGGCCTCACTGCGGTGGCGGTTGGCGCTTGCCTTCTGCCGCCTTATGGCCGCCTTATGGCTTGTTGAAAGGTGCACAGGTCTCCTCCGAGCGCCTAAACCATTCATCCACCGCAGGTGCCTCAATCTGGCTCTGATGCCATGGTGCCAGAACCGGCTGAAAACCTAGTACGCACTGGAAGGGAGATAGGTTAGTGGCGGAGTGAGTTTTGGGCCATCTCTGCCCAGGGGATGAAAGCCGCCCCTTCCCCCGACTGGTCCTGGCAATAGGACCGCAGAAACCTACCCACATCCAGGTTAACTCTTACCACCTGGATGTGGGTAAAAACTCTCGGGGTGAAAACCTGCGGTGAAGCTGACCGAAACCCCCAGACGTTCCATGAACGCCCTCTAGACCCTGGACGTGAACTGGGGACCCCGATCAGACACTATGACCTCAGGCATCCTGAGTGTCGGAAGACGTGGGTGACCAGGGCCTCTGCAGTCTGTAGGGCCGTAGGGAGACCAGGCAAAGGAAGGAGATGGCAGGACGTAGGAAACTGATCCACAACGACCAGGATCGTGGTGTTACCCTGTGACGGAGGAAGATCCGTCAAGAAATCCACTGACAGGTGTGACCACGGCCATTGTGGAACGGGTAAGGGTTTTAATTTCCCTCTGGGCAGGTGTCTAGGTGCCTTGCACTGGGCGCACACCGGGCAGGAGGAAACATAAACCCTCACGTCCTTAAAGGTGGACCACCAGTACTTCCCACTAAGACAGCACACTGTCCGACCAATGCCAGGATTACCAGAGGAGGGTGACGTGTGGGCCCAATAGATCAAACAGTCGCGGCCAGCAGACGAAACGTACAGACGCCCAGCTGGACACTGGGTAGGAGCGGGCTCTGTACGTAACACCCGCTTGTTGTCCGCGCCCAGCTCCCACACCACCGGTGCCACCAGGCAAGAATCCGGAAGTATGGGAGTGGGATCAATGGGCCGCTCCTCTTTGTCATACATCCGGGACAGTGCATCTGCCTTAGCGTTTTGGGAACCTGGTCTGTAGGATAGGGTGAAAACAAAACTTGTGAAAAACATGGACCACCTTGCCTGGCGAGGGTTTTAGTCTCCTCACTACCCGGATGTACTCCAGATTGTGGTGGTCAGTCCAGATGAGAAAAGGGTCCCCTCAAGCCAATGCCCCCAGCCTTCAGAGCCTTTACGACAGCCAACAGCTCCCGGTCCCCCACATAATAGTTTTGCTCCGCCGAGCTAAGCTTTTTCGAAAAGGGAGGCACAGAAGCGAAGCTTTGGTGGTGTACCCGAGCGCTGAGACAGTCCACCTCCATTATGAATGCCAAGGAGGGATCCGGATGAGCCAGCACGGGAGCCGAGGTAAACAGAACCCTCAGGCACTGTCCGCCTCAGCTGACCACTGCAGTCGCACCGGACCCCATTCAGCAGTGAGGTAATGGGAGCCGCCACCTTACCAAAGCCCTGGACAAACCTCCGGTAGTAGATGGCAAACCCTAAGAACCACTGCACCTCCTTTACCGTGGTTGGAGTCAGCCAATTACGCAAGGCTGAATTGCAGTCACTTTCCATCTCCACCCCTGACGTGGAAATGCGGTACCCTAGGAAGGAGACGGAATGTTAGAAGAACAGACATTTCTCAGCCTTGACGTACAGGTCATGCTCCAACAGTCGACCAAGCACCTTGCGCCCCAGGGACACATGCTCGGCGCTTGTAGCGGAGTATATCAGAATGTTGTCGATATACACCACTAAACCCTGTCCGTGCAGGTCCTAGAAAATCTTGTCTACAAATGCCTGGAAGAATGATGGAGCATTCATCAACCCGTATGGCATGACGAGGTACTCATAGTGCCCAGAGGTGGTACTAAATACCATCTTCCACTCATCCCCCTCCCGGATACGCACCAGATTGTAAGCGCTCCTGAGATCCAATTTTATAAAGAAGCGCGCCCAGTGCATTGACTCGATCGAACTGGCTATGAGAGGCAGCGGGTAGCTGTACCTCACAGTAATCTGATTGATACCTCAATAGTTAATACACTGTCGCAGACCTCCATCCTTCTTCTTCACAAAAAATAAACTTGAGGAGGCAGGTGAAGTGGAAGGCTGAATGTAGCCCTGCCCCAGAGATTTGGAGACATATGTTTCCATAGCCGCCGTCTCCTCCTGTGACAGAGGATACACATGACTCCTGGGAATGGCGCTTCTAAAAGGAGATTTTAGAAGGCGAGAGCCAAATCGTCATATTCTGAGGGGATGCGCACGGTGGAGACCTGGTCTGGACTCTCCACCGTAGTCGCACCAATGGAAACATCTACACATCTCCCCGAGCACTTTCATGACCATCCCTTGAGAGCCCTCTGTTGCCACGAAATAGTGGGGTTATGATAGGCCAACCAGGGTAGGCCCATCACCACGGGAAACGCAAGAGAATCAATAAGGAAGAGACTGATTCTCTCCTCATGACCCTCCTGCGAAACCATGCAAAGTGGAGCGGTGGCCTCCCTAATCAGCGCTGACCCTAATGGTCGACTATCTAAGGCGTGTACATGGAAGGGCATATCAACAGGAACAATGGGGATCCCAAATCTATGGGCAAGTGAACTGTCGATAAAGTTCCCAGCTGCGTCTGAATCTACTAGCGCCTTATGCTGGAAATGCAGGAAATTCTATAAACACAAACGTGTAAGCAACAGGGAGTCTGGTGCCGACTCACCTGGGGTGACACAACAGCGCCCTGCCAGCTGCCTCGACTCCCTGAGGAAAAATCCCCAGAACTGACCATCAGTGTGCCCTCTGCGGCCACAGATTGTGCAGGGAATGGCCCCCCCTCCGGTCACCCTAAGAGCAGCACCTCCTAGCTCCATGTGTGTAGGAGCGGATGTGCTGGGGGATGGAACTGACGGACCCCGATCTGGATGTCCGCTGTTGGCCAGCAGGTTATCCAGCCGGATGGACGGGTCCACCAGCTGGTCGAATGTAAGGGTGGTGTCCCTGCAGGCCCGCTCCCGACAGACGTCCTTGCGCAGACTGCACCGGTAATGGTCAATCAGGGCCCTGCCATTCCTTCTTGCGCCGGCGGCCAGGGTTCGGAAGTCCAAAGCAAAGTCCTGTGCGCTCCTCGTCCCCTGCCTTAAGTGAAACAAGCCGCTCTACTCTCAGGCGGATGGTCGTAAATCGCCCGGAAGTGGCGAGTGAAATCCTCATAGTGGTCCAACACCGCGTCACTCCAGAGCCTTCCCGGATAGACAGGAGACGAGGGCGGACCCTCTCTCGCATCCCGAAGGAGCTGGGTGGACGGTCGCCAGGTAGAGCTCCAGCTGGAGTAGGAACCCCTGGCACCCGTCCCATTATATTCCTTCAGGAGCGCAAACCGAATCCCACTGGGACCAGGTGAAGGAGGGGTGGACAGCGGTGTGAGTTGTTGTGATGATGATGGGGGCGCTGGACAACCTCCTCTCTCCCATCACTCCATTGTTTGCAGCACGCGATCCATGGCTGTGCCGAGACTATGCAACATGGTCGCGTGCTGCTGGACGCGCTCCTCTACTAATAAAGGAGGGCTTTGTGCACCTGCTGACTCCATTTTCGGGTGTGGGTTTCTGTAAGGCATCTAGGTGTAGCAGGTAAGGCGGAGTCAGGCGCAGGACACAGAGATGAGTAATTCACGGAACTTTACTCAAAACAACTTACAACGAACAAACACGTACAAAACCAGAGGGTTAAATAAGGAACATATCATTGTGGGAATGGCAACCAGGTGTGTACAATGAAGGTAAAACAAATGGAAAATGAAAAGTGAATCGGTGGCGGCTAGAAAACCGAATGCCGCCCGAACAAGGAGCGGGAACAAGGAGCGGGACCAACTTCGGCGGAAGTCATGACAGTTACGCACATGACGCGTGCATCTCTAATAATTTGGTATTAAATGGGCACAGTGGTTCCTCGATTAAAAGTTTTGAGATTATGCCGCGGGATTTAGAGGTAATTTGTGGTTTCGTATGGTACCCTTTGTCACTGCTTCATTGCTCCAGACCACCGCATGGGGGAGTTAGACCGCTGATTATGCTTTTGTGTCTCTAACCTAAAGTAATTTAGTCAATGAATGGCCGATATAAACCATATAGAATCCAATGTTTATTCAAAATTTAATTAGGTGAATGATGAGGATGATGATTGAATTTAGAAAAATAGTGTAAGAATTGCTCTCCACAAAAAAAGTAGAAGATTTAACTGGCTTATTACTTACTAAGGTTATTTACTAAGGTTTTTATTCTAACAGAAACGAACATAGTCTGTCCATTATATTCTTAAAATATTTGATCGACTGGCTCAAATAGGTCTTACGTATCAACATTTTTAATTGTGTTTTTTACATTCGATAAAAGTAGAAGTATACAAAATGGTATATCAAACACTGCATTTTTTTTTAACAATGGGAAAGTAATTCTGCTTTGAAAGTTGATAACCTTGTAAAACTCAATTTTGAGAAAATGTATTTTGAATGTTTTTGGTACCAACTGGAGAGCTCTCCTTTGTCTACACCCATTCTGCAATATTCACACCCTCTTAAGCCAGCCCCACCCATCTCTTTAAGGATTCATATTGAGATCATATGCTAAACAGTGAGTAGTATGGTAAAGGCTAAAAGTGGTAAAAGTAGTAGCCTACAATAAGGAACAATTTGTCACGTTCGTCATAACGAGGAGACCAAGGTGCAGCGTGATTGGAATACATTCTTATTTTATTAAAATGAAGAACACTTAAACAAACTAATGTGACGCTAAAAACAACTAGTGCTGACATGCAATTACACAAAGACAATAACCCACCAAACCAAAAGGGAAAATGGCAACCTAAATAGGATCCCCAATCAGAGACAACGATAAACAGCTGCCTCTGATTGGGAACCAATTCAGGCCACCATAGACCTACATTTACCTAGAAATACCAAAACCCCATAGATATACAAAAACCCTAAACAGGTCAAAAAACCTAGACAATACAAAAACTAAACCACCCACCCTTATCAAACCCTGACCTAACCAAAATAATAAAGAAAACAAAGATAACTAAGGTGAGGAAGTGACGCAATTCCAGGCAAACAAAGTGTCCAGATAAAAATATTTTATAAATATTAGATGACGCTTATCCAGACACACTTGTCTAAACTGATCGGTCATGTGAAAGAAATGTTAAACCCCCAGCCACATCCAGTGGTGGAAAAAGTACTAAATTGTCATACTTGAGTCATTTTCTATTAAGGTATATTTACTTTTACTCACGTAGTATTTTACTGGGTGACTTTTACTTGAGTCATTTTCTATTAAGGTAAAAGTCAGCCAGTAAAATACTACTTGAGTAAAAGTCTAAAAGTGACAAAAAGTAAATGAAATTGCTAAAATGTACTTAATAAGCTGCAGCTGTCCCAGAACAGAGCAGCACATTTTTTCTCTGTAATCAGAGGGTTGATATAAATACTATGCATGCCAGTCTCTCTTTGCTAAGTTGAGGAGAGACTGACTGCATCACTTATTCTTTTTATAAGAAACATTAGTGTTGAAAATCCCAAATTGTTTGCATAGTCAATTTATACACAGCTCTGACACACACACTTATCCCAACAGACATGCCACCAGGGGTCTTTCCATAGTCCCCAAATCCAGAACAAATTCATGAAAACGTATAGTATTATAAGTTTTGGGGGAACCCCAGGAAGAGTAGCTTCTGCTTTTGCAACAGCTAATGGGGATCCTAATAAAATACCAACATTCCAAATACTGTAAAATAGCATTGTTTTTGGTAAACACATTTTTTTCCAAAAGTTTACTAAGGGTTGGTAACAGGCTGATTGGTCGGCTATTTGAGCGAGTAAAATTGGACTTTACTTTTCTTAGGTAGGGGAATGACTTTTGCTTCCCTCCAGGCCTGAGGGCACACACTTTCTAGAAGGCTTAAATTGAAAATATGGCATATAGGGGTGGCAATAGCATCCACTATTATCCTCAGTCATTTTCCATCCAAGTTAGACAACAATTTTTTTAACGTCTTCCACACTCACTTTACGGAATTCAAAATCACAATGCTTGTCTTTCATAATTTGGTCAGATATATTTTGGAGGTGTAGTGTCAGCATTTGTTTCTGGCATGTCATACTTAAGTTTGATTATCTTGCCAATGAAAAAAATATTAAAGTACTTGGGGGTTTTGTGATGAATGAGCCATCTGATTTAATGAATGATGGAGCGGAGTTTTTCTTTTTGCCCAAACTTTCATTGAATGTGCTCCAAAGCTTTTTACTATCATTCTTTATGTAATTTATCTTTGTTTCATAGTGTAGTATCTTCTTCCTTTTCATCAATTTGGTCACATGATTTCTCAATTTGCAGTACGTTTGCCAATCGGTTGTGCAGCCAGACTTATTTGCCATTCCTGTTGCCTCATCCCTCTCAACCATACAATGTTTTAATTCCTCATCAATCCACTGGGATTTAACCGTTTTTACAGTCATTTCCTTAACGGGTGCATGTGTGATGTTGTTCCCCTAGATTATGCACCAAGTTACACACAAGGACCAGTTCAAATAGGCCAGGTCAAGAGGGGATGTTAATACTTTGATAATAATAATAATAACAATAAGTCAGTGTGTTTTTTGCAAATGTTATTTTTTGTGTGCAAACACTTTTTTATATATATATTGTAAATACACTTGATTGGAAAAGTTTAGTATATTTTGGTTTGTTCCATTGTGGGGTACCTGTGTTACTGTACCCTCCTATTGTTCTGTCTTGCATGACCTTCAGCTAGTGAGGTATGTTGTCCTTGGCTCCGTGGTAATTTTACACAATGTGCATTTATGCAACCAAGTTTTGTAACAATATGTACAATATAAATATTTATGTTAACAAGTTTTACTGAGCTCGCTAGCAAGGGTACCTATTGTAACTTGTGGGTACTTGGGACAGTGTTTGAGTGAGTTTCCTTGTGCTCGCGCAGGTGCCTGAGAGCTGTGACTGCGCCAAGGGCTAACATATTGTGCGTTGTCTCTTCGTGCGCAGGGCAAATAAAAATCCAACAAGCAAACCTCCAGTTGTTGCAGTGTCCTCATTAAATTACACAACGCAGAATGAACCACGCTACACATGCTTATTAGTAACTGGGATAAGCAATTTCATAAATGTGTCAAGTGCATGGTAGAGTGGTAGAAAACACAAAGTGCAATTTCAAAAATTGGTTGTGCATCAGCAGTTTTCCTTACTTATTAGCCTGTTAGTTAAAATGTTTATTTTGGTATATTAATCTAGTTAGTCTAGCCAGCTATCTAAACTTTTAGTAATAATTACCAAATTACCGTCTGGGCACGCAGGGCACGTGCACAGGGGTTCTGACCTCCAGGGGAACCCCATTGATTTTGTTCATGACGCTCACTCAGATATTATATTAACATGGCAAGAAATTTGCTTTAAAACGTCTCCCCACCCCATGGCAAATTGTGTAGAATTGCAGGAAAATATCTGTAAAACTGACCACTGTTTGGATCCTATGTACATTGGGATGTCTGGTTCCAGATGTGGAACCTCCTTGTCAACTACTAGCCATACAGTACAGGGACACATACAGATATGGATGGACACATACAGATATGGATGAACAAATCCAACCAAAATGTAAATTGAGTTTACTTGTATTTCTCAATCAATCATAAACGTACAATTGTCTGATGCATATGAATTGTCTGATAATGATCCATATGAAAAATGGTGTGTGTGATATGTTCTGTCCAGCTGGCCCTAAACAACAAAGCTGGGAGTGTTTATTGAATTACACAACTTTACTGGCAAGGATCTGGGTTAAGGAGCAAGAGGAGGGGCTCTACCATGGCTCTGCCCCCGTGATTCGCCAGCCCTCACCACAAAGCCCACCCACATTCTTAAGCCTCTGCTCACTGTTTCTGAATGGTGTTGTGTATTTTTCAGGGCTGGGGACTGTGTGTGTGTGTGTGTGTGTGTGTGTGTAAGGGGTCTCGTTCCTCATTCCAACATAAATAACAAACTACTACACCACATTCATCACAGGTGAATTTCCCTCACAAGTGATTTAATCTATTGCCATAAGACTAAACTTCTAAGTGTGTGTTTTCAATCAGGCCAGTTAGTCATATTATTGATTCAGCCTTTTGAGTGCAGATTACAAGAGAAAGATTGACTCTCACAATTCTAAGCTACAGCTGTCTGTACGTACACACTGGGGATTTTCAAAGCTAAATGTATTAAAGTCGATGGGGGGCAAGACAACAGCGGGAATATGTATTCCAGTACAAAGACGAGCCAAGACATTTGCATAGTTAACAGGGAGAGATCCTCAACATGTACTGGAAAAATGGAAACGAAAAATGGGGACAATCAATAGATAGAATTACTGAAACTGTATTTATTTAAAATATGATTGGGTAAAACTTCAGGTGAATACCCTCCATCTAGTCTTGACGTTTGAAGCTATGAAGATATTTTTTTATACAGTGAATTCAATGTGAAATAAACAAAATATGTCACCCTGTTATACCTTAAGGGAACATTTTGACATTTTGTGTATAGTTAGTGAGAAAGTCCATATTGGGAATGTACGGTCCCTTACTAGACGTCCGAAAACGTTTCTAAAATTCGTGGTCGGCGTCGGGCCATGCGGTAGGGCCGGACCTACCGGGAAGTCATCAAACGAACTTTGTCAGACATTCGGTTTCCGTTTTATAAAATAATCAAATTTTGGTCATTTTTCCGCTGTCCCAGAAATTCCCACGAGGGCATAAGGAATCATATGGCAATTGTACAAAACATCACGAATCACGACGGGGCCTTATCTCGAAAACGGAAAATATTTTGAAGCCGAAATACCCGGGCGTCGTCCGGGTTAGGGAGGGATTGGTCGGTAGGGATCTCCTTGTCTCATCGTGCACCAGCGACTCCTGTGGCGGGCCGGGCGCAGTGCGCGCTAGCCACGGTTGCCAGGTGCACGGTGTAGCCTCCGACACATTGGTGCGGCTGGCTTCCGGGTTGGATGCGCGCTGTGTTAAGAAGCAGTACGGCTGGTTGGGTTGTGTATCGGAGGACGCATGACATTCAGCCTTCGTCTCTCCCGAGCCCGTACGGGCTTGAGACATGATAGCTACTACAACAATTGGATACCACGAAATTGGGGAGAAAAAGGGGTACAAAAAAAAAGATAGTTGGCTTCTAAATGAGTAGGAATACGTGGGTTTGGTGTCAATTGATATGTTTGGTGTCATAATGACATCTAATTGACTGATGGACACTGACTAGTTGACTTTTGTACATTTGGAATGTGTTTAAACGGAGAGGGACCATCACCAAAATGGCATTCTGAAATCAACACAAAAAATGGCATCACCATAGTCTCCAGACTGTGCCGAGTTCAACGAGATATCCCGCTTGACCGTAGCTCGCTCGGTCTAAGCGCAGCGACCATTAGAAAAGTAGGCCCAAAATGAAGCCTGACCCACAACGTCATTTGATTTTGGGTGACAGTGAGAGAACCGTTAGGGTGAGAAGAAAAATTCCACCACAGGAATGTTCCTAAGGTCCTCCCGATCTGTGCAAGCCTAACCTTGACCTTGCATTAACCCTTAACAGTAAAACAGGGTTTTTTGATCTCACAGATTACAATGACATCTCTCCCCATAGGAATACATTGCCTGCTCCCCTAAATTCAACCTGAAGCCTATGTGGGTTATGAATGCCGTATGAACCTGTCTTCGGTAATAGTCCATCAGGCCACTATGAAGTCTACCTGTGTCGATTCGAAGCTTCCTGGACCAACCGGAAGTGGTTAAAATCACCCTAAAAGTGTATATCCATACCCTGCCTGCAGTTTGATAGACATAGTGCATTCAACCCTGTGTAAATCAGTCAATTCTTAACGTAAAGACTAAAAACCAATGAGGATATGTGGTGACTTATAAGTGTCATAATTGGTGTCTCAGGGGCTGTTTCAAAGGGTTAAAAAAGTCAGATCTGTCCAAAACTTCATATGTGTGATTAGGCAACCCCCATGAACTGTAAATCAGTCATTTTTCCCATAAAATGTCAAAGGAAAACTAAATCACACTAACACACAACTTGGAAGGAGGGACGTATTGGGGTGCGTAGAGACAGACAGTGGCTGCAATAGTTAGCTTTGTTCGAGCTAAAAAAGAACCGTCAGACCTAGATTTCCGAAACTTTAGAAACCTGTTCTAAAGGAATCATATGGCAATTGTACTAAACATCACGAATCACGACGGGGCCTTATCTCGAAAACGGAAAATATTTCGAAGCCGAAACTTGGTGAGCGTAGGTTTGGCATAATGGGCAGTTGGCCCCGAACAAGATGGCGTCTAGGCCTCAACGGTTTTTGAGTTATGGCCATTTCTCTGGGATTAAAGGTCCAAAATGGAAATAGAGAAATTATTTTTCCACTTCACGTCAAAGTCAAGGAGCCTCCGGTGTCAATAAAAAAAGAACCAGCCATTTATCTATCGTCATTTAAGAGAAATCGTACAATGACAAATTGGTGATGTTCACAAATAGGCGTTTTTTTTTCAACAGTTACAGATCCAGTTGCAGGGTGTTCATACAAATATTTTTAAAGTGTGCTGCGGAGCTCTGCGAGATTTCTGTGATTTTCTATGATTTTCTGAAATAACACACACTCACTAAACCCTCTGTAAATAACTCAGTTCTTAACGTAAAGACTTATAACTCAGGATTCTGTAAAGGCATACCCCAATCAGGATATGAGTTTATTTATAGCTTCCTGTGCCAACCGGAAGTGCCTTAAATGGTGTCATGGTGGCAGTTCCCAAGGGTTAAAAAGGTCAGATCTTTTCAAAACTTCCTATGTGTGATTAGGCAACCCCCATAAACTGTAAGTCAGTCATTTCTCCCAACAGATGTCAAAGAAAAGCTCTCACACACACAAACAGCAAGGATGGAGTGACAAAGTGCGGTGCTTAAAGACACAGAGAGCAGGCAATGGCATTACCATAATCCCTAGACCGTGCCGAGTTCAACGATATATCTCGCTTGACCGTAGCTCGCTCGGTCTAAGCGCAGCGACCATTAGAAAAGTAGGCCCAAAATGAAGCCTGACCCACAACGTCATTTGATTTTGGGTGACAGAGGGAGAACCGTAAGGGTGAGAAGAAAAATTCCACCACAGGAATGTTCCTAAGGTCCTCCCGATCTGTGCAAGCCTAACCTTGACCATGTGGCATTAACCCTTAACAGTAAAAAGAAGGTGTTTACATCAAACAGTTTGCATTGACTTCTCTCCCCATATTAATACATTGCCTGCACCCCTAAATTCAACCTGAAGCCTAATATGGGTTATGAATGCCGTTTGAACCTGTCTTCGGTACCAGTCCATCAGGCCACTATGAGGTGTTGATTCTAAGCTTCCTGGACCAACCGGAAGTGGTTAAAATCACCCTAAAAGTGTATATCCATACCCTGCCTGCAGTTTGATTGACATAGTGCATTCAACCCTGTGTAAATCAGTCAATTCTTAGCGTAAAGACTTACAACTCAGGATTCTGTAAAAGCATACCCCAATGAGGATATGTGTTGACTTATAGCTTCCTGTACCAACCGGAAGTGCCATAATTGTGCCATAATTGGTGTCTCTGTGTCTGTTTCGAAGGGTTAAAAAAGTCAGATCTGTCCAAAACTTCATATGTGTGATTAGGCAACCCCCATGAACTGTAAATCAGTCATTTTTCCCATAAAATTTCAAAGGAAAACTAACTCACACTAAAACACAACTTGGAAGGACGAACGTATTGGGGTGCGTAGAGACAGACAGTGGCTGCAATAGTTAGCTTTGTTCGAGCTAAAAAAGAACCGTCAGACCTAGAGTTCCGAAACTTTAGAAACCTGTTCTAGACCTCCGGTCGATAGTGCGTGGTGAGTTAGGTGGCTCTAAAATGTTCTCGGACAGAGAAACAGCCTCGTACATTTGCAATGACTTCAATTCATTTTCACCATTACGAAAATGACGACATTTAGAAAAGTCTCAGAGACGCAAGGCTAGGTGCATTGAAACCGGCTCGGCCCATAGAGACGGACCCCAATGTTTCTGTCCGATAGCTCATTCAAGGACCCCGTAGCAAGGCATATAAAAAAGTGGATTTTCAGCACCAATTAGGGTTTTGCTCGGGCACCGAAGGACCTATCGAGCCGAAACTCGGGATTCGGGGTCGCCTCACATAGGCCTTCACATAATGTCCGAACTGGACCCGCAGCTAGAACGTAACTATGTGTTTTACCTTTTTATTATGTTTTAAACTGAAGGCGCTGTGAATTATGGGCCTGCTCTGACATATGTGATAGTTGGCTTCTAAATGAGTAGGAAAAAGTGGGTTTGGTGTCAATTGATATCAGTTTGGTGTCATAATGACATCTAATTGACTGATGGACACTGACTTGCTATTTGACTTTTGTACATTTGCAATATGTTTAAACGGAGAGGGACCATCACCAAAATGGCATTCTGAAATCAACACAAAAAATGGCATCACCATAGTCTCCAGACTGTGCTGAGTTCAACGAGACGCCCCGCTTGACCGTAGCTCGTTCTGAGTGCAGCGACCATTAAAAAAAGAAGGCCCAAAAATGAAGCCTGCCCCACAATGTCATCTGATTTTGGGTGGCAGTGAGAGAACCGTTAGGGTGAGAAGCACAATTCAACCACAGGAATGTTCCTAAGGTCCTCCCGATCCGTGCAAGCCTAACCTTTACCGTGTGGCATTAACCCTTAATAGTTAAAAGAAGGTGTTTACATCAAACAGTTTGCATTGACTTCTCTCCCCATAGGAATACATTGCCTGCACCCCTAAATTCAACCTGAAGCCTATATGGGTTGTGAATGCCGTTTGAACCTGTCTTCGGTACCAGTCCATCAGGCCACTATGAGGTCTACCTGTGTTGATTCTAAGCTTCCTGGACCAACCGGAAGTTGTTAAAATCACCCTAAAAGTGTATACCCATACCCTGCCTGCAGTTTGATAGACATAGTGCATTCAACCCTGTGTAAATCAGTCAGTTCTTAACGTAAAGACTTAAAACTCAGGATTCTGTAAGAGCATACCCCAATGAGGATGTGTGTTGACTTATAGCTTCCTGTGCCAACCGGAAGTGCCATAATTGATGTCTCAGGGGCTGTTTCGAAGGGTTAAAAAAGTCAGATCTGTCCAAAACTTCATATATGTGATTAGGCAACACCCATGAACTGTAAATCAGTAATTTTTCCCATAAAAAAAAAGGAAAACTAAATCACTCACACACACAGCTTGGAAGGAGGGACCTAATTGGGGTGCGTAGAGACATACACAGCCTGCATTAGTTGTTGGAACTTTTAAAGAACCTTCAGACCTAGAGTTCTGAAACTTTAGAAATCTGTTCTAGACCTCAGGTCGATAGTGCGTGGTGAGTTAGGTGGCTCTAGAAGGTTATCGGACCGAGAAACAGCCTTGAACATTTGCAATGACTTCAATGCATTTTTGCATCACGAAAATGACGACATTTAGAAATGTCCCAGAGTCGCAAGACTAGGTGCATTGCGAACGTCTCGGCCCATATAGACAGACCCCAACGTTTCTGTCCGATAGCTCATTCAAGGACGCCGTAGCAAGTCATGGAAAAAAAGTGGATTTTCAGCACCAATTAGGGTTTTGCTCGGACACCAAATGACCTATCGAGTCGAAACTTGGGATTCAGGGTCGCCTCACCTAGGCCAACACATAACATAAGAAATGGACCCGCAGCTAGAACGTAACTACGTGTTTTATGGGTTTTTTATGGTTTGAACCGAAGGCGTTGTGAATTTTGGGCCAGCTCTGAAGTATGTAATAGTTGGCTACTAAAGGAGTTGGAAAAAGTGGGTTTGGTGTCAGTTTGTATCAGTTTGGTGTCAGAATGATATCGAATTGACTGATTGACTCTTGTCCATTTGCAATATGTTTAAACAGTGAGGTACCATCACCAAAGTGACATTCTGAAATCAACCCTAATGAGCGATTGAGATGAACCAGAATCACTGCCCAGCCAACCCGAGGTCATCGGGCCAGTCAATTTCACATTCCTGCAGGATTTTTATAGCATGACAAATTTGTGATGGTACCTGCCCATTGAACCATATTGCAAATGCACAGTGACTTTGCAAAAGTAAGAAAACATAAACAAATGGACATAATGAAATCATGAAAACAATGCGTATCCTTCAGAATATTTTAAAAGTCCATAAAGCACTCAGGACTGCCCCCACTGATAGAGGGCCGTAGTAGGGTACTCCCCTAGTGGGCATGGATGACAGGAGTACCGGTAAATGTATTTAAAACAGTATTTTAATTTTTGGGTTACCAAATGCACATTTCAAATCACCAATTGCATGGAGGAAAATCACAATCTGCATCCATCGTCATATTTTAAACTGTCCATAAAGCACTCAAGGACGGCCCCCACTAATAGAGGGCCGTAGTAGGGTGTTCACATAGCGGGCTATAATAATAGAATGACCGGTAAATGTATTTTGAACCATATTTTTATTTTTCGGTTACCAGTTGCACAACAATGCACGTGCATTTGCAATATGATTCTATAGTGAAAAAACATCACCAAATGGACATTCTGAAATCAACCCTAACGAGCGATTGAGATGAACCAGAATCACTGCCCAGCCATCCCGAGTTCATCGGGCCAGTCAATTTCACATTCCTGCAGGATTTTTATAGCATGACAATTTTGTGATGGTAAATGCCCATTGAAACATATTGCAAATGCACGTGCATTTGCAATATGATTCAATAGTGAAAAAAACATCACCAAATGGACATGATGAAATCAACACAACAAGTGATGGAAATGAACAACTATCACTGCCCGGCCATCCTGAGTTCATCAGTTCAGTCAATTTTAGCCCCCCAAAAATTGACTTTTGACTTTGACTTTTGACTTCCTATGAAATCATATTGCAAATGGACAAATCATATTCCTTATGCACAAGTAAAAAAAAAAAAAAAGATAATGATAATAACATTTTACAAAAGTATATTCATACAGTTCTTACACATGATTAATTGACTTAAAATCGAAACAATTTTGAAAAACGGTCCAGAAAGCACTTTTTTTACGAGGGTGATAAGTTTTTTTTTTAAAGTTAACATTTTCGACTTTTGACTTCCTATTAAATCATATTGCAAATGGACAAAATGCACAAGTTAAAAAAAAATAATAAAAATTATGATAATAAAATACGACTAAAGTATGTTGATACAGTTCTTATACGTGTGTAATTGACACAAAATTCGAAAGAATTTAGAAAAACGGTCCAGAAAGCACTTTTTTAAGGGTGTGTGAAGTTTTTTACAAAATGTTGACATTTTTTACTTTTGACTTCCTATGAAATCATATTCCAAATGGAGAAAACATATGCCTTATGCACAAGTAAAATAAAAACATTATGATAATAAAATATGACTAAAGTATGTTGATACAGTTCTTATACATGTGTAATTGACACAAAATTCAAAAGAATTTAGAAAAACGGTCCAGAAAGCACTTTTTTAAGGGTGTGTGAAGTTTTTTACAAAATTTTGACATTTTTGACTTTTGACTTTTGACTTCCTATGAAATCATATTCCAAATGGAGAAAACATATGCCTTATGCACAAGTAAAATAAAAAAATTATGATAATAAAACATGACTAAAGTATGTTGATACAGTTCTTATACATGTGTAATTGACACAAAAATTGAAAGAAATTTGAAAAATAGTCCAGAAAGCACTTTTTTAAGGATGTGTGAAGTTTTTTACAAAATGTTGACATTTTTTACTTTTGACTTCCTATGAAATCGTTTTGTCCATTTGCAATATGATTTCATAGGAAGTCAAAAGTAAAAAATGTGTAATTGACACAAAAATTGAAAAATAGTCCAGAAAGCACTTTTTTAAGGATGTGTGAAGTTTTTTACAAAATGTTGACATTTTTTACTTTTGACTTCCTATGAAATCATATTGCAAATGGACAAAACATGTGCCTTATGCGCATGTAATAAAAATAAAAAAATATGATAATAAAATTGGACAAAAGTATATTCATACAGTTCTTACACGTGTAATTGACAAAAAAAAATCGAAAGAATTTCGAAAAACGGTCCAGAAAGCACTTTTTTAAGGGGTGATAAGTCTTTGACAAAAAAAAAACATTTTTTCAAAATGTTGCTTTTGGATGATGACTTGGGTTGCATTTCCAATATGAAAAACCCCAGTGGAGCGCA
This sequence comes from Oncorhynchus mykiss, assembly GCF_013265735.2. Classification (NCBI taxonomy): domain Eukaryota; kingdom Metazoa; phylum Chordata; class Actinopteri; order Salmoniformes; family Salmonidae; genus Oncorhynchus; species Oncorhynchus mykiss. The sequence goes on from NC_048567.1 coordinate 38,537,584, forward strand.
CTCCTGTTGGATTTTTGAAGTGTTACAACTGGCACTTGCCATATGGCATTTGCAATCAACTTTGCACGAATCAACGCCACATTGGGTGGTATTGGACATCGTGTAAATGGTTTGTCCAATGCCAATGTTTTGCCATTCATTTTTGTCCATTTCAGGGGTGTATTCCTTTGCATTGGATTAAGGTTAGAAGCTTGGTAAAAAAAAAAATCCTTTACGTTGATTCATTTTTTTCAAATCCAATCACTTCTCCATGTTGATTCAACATCATCACAGTTCATTTGTTTGTTGAAATGACATGGTAACATTGTTGATTCAATCAGTTTTTGCCAGTGGGTAGTAGGTCCTGGTACCTTCAGCGAATAAAAAACAGCATCTTCCTGTTTCACGATTGGTTCTCCTTCTCAGAGCATGAAAACAAAATTATATAACGCATTACTCCTGGTGAACAAGTATTTGCCATGTAAAAACATCTACTTGCCATCACATAATTTCACCATTGTAGAAACCGTATAATCCACTGGCTCTTGGGTTCTATAAACAATCTTTTTTTTTAAACAAGGAAATCAAAATTTACATTACCCTAGCTCTAGTTTCAAACACATGGAAGACAATACTGAGTTATCAAAATATAAATTAATAAAATGGATAAAGAATTGAACAGCGCACCAGGGATACTTTCTAAAATGCAGACCCAGTTGGGGAATTTATCGAAATCCAAATTATACTTTTGTTCCATGTTTTCGAGCTGGCCACCATTTAAAACACTGCTAATGGTAGGTAGTGAGCTACCAAGCCAGTTAAGATCATGAGCATTAACATGGAGTTGGTCCACACTTTGCTGGTAGAACAGCCTTTACACTTCTGGGAAGGGTTTCCACTAGATGTTGGAAAATTGCTGCAAGGACTTGTTTCCATTCAGCCACAAGAGCATTAGTGAGGTTGGGCAATGATGTTGGGCGTTTAGGCCTGGCTCGCAGTCGGCGATCCAATTCATCTTAAAGGTGTTCAATGGGGTTAAGGTCAAGACTTTGTATGGACCACAATTTGTGCACAGGGGCATTTTAATGCTGAAAACTAAACTTCCTTTTGCCAGGTTCCCATAAACAACATACCCGATTCTCATGATTAGCAAGGGTTAATCTGTGTTAAATTCAAATCAAATGTTATTTGTCACATACAGTGGGGAGAACAAGTATTTGATACACTGACGATTTTGCAGGTTTTCCTACTTACAAAGCAAGTAGAGGTCTGTAATTTTTATCATAGGTACACTTCAACTGTGAGAGACGGAATCTAAAACAAAAATCCAGAAAATCACATTGTCTGATTTTTAAGTATTTAATTTGCATTTTATTGGATGACATAAGTATTTGATATATCAGAAAAGCAGAACTTAATATTTGGTACAGAAACCTTTGTTTGCAATTACAGAGATCATACGTTTCCTGTAGTTCTTGACCAGGTTTGCACACACTGCAGCAGGGATTTTGACCCACTCCTCCATAAAGACCTTTTGGCTATTTGACCAAGAAGGAGAGTGATTGGGTGCTGCGTCAGATGACCTGGCCTCCACAGGCACCCGACCTCAACCCAGTTGAGATGATTTGGGATGAATTGGACTGCAGAGTGAAGGAAAAGCAGCCAAGAAGGGTTCAGCATATGTGGGAACTCCAGCATATGTTGGAAAAGCATTCCAGGTGAAGCTGGTTGAGAGAATGCCAAGGGTGTACAAAGCTGTCATGAAGGCAAAGTGTGGCTACTTTGAAGAATCTCAAATATAAAATATTTTTTGATTTGTTTAACACTTTTTTCGATCCAACATGATTCCATATGTGTTATTTCATAGTTTTGATGTCATCTCTATTATTCCACAATGCAGAAAATAGTAAATATAAAGAAAAACCATTGAATGAGTAGGTGTGTCCATATATACAGTACTTCCATACATTCTTTCAACTGGGACTGGGGGAGCTTTAGACAAGTCTTTTGAGGGCTTCCTAGAGCAAAACAATCGATATGTACTGTATACATTCTTGAGAGTCTCATCTTTCCATAGATGGGTCAAAATACCGTTGGGACGGTACAGACGATTTTGAAGACCATTTTCGGGATGTCTCAGTCTGACAAACACCGCTATAGCTCTCTCACCTTTCACTGCAGATGTGGAAGTGCGACATAGGCGAATGCAGTGGATTGAGATGCATCCTATGCAAAACAAAAATGTATATCTAGGTTAAACTGACATATTTATCTAGGTTAAACTGACATCTTATGCTAATTAAAGTGCTTTTAGAAAGGTTATAAATATAGACCCCCTCACTTTCTCAACATTTTGTTACGTTACAGCCTTATTCTAAAATGGATGAATTCATTTTTTCCCCCTCATCAATCTATACAAATATCACATTTACATAAGCATTCAGACCCTTTACTCAGTACTTTGTTGAAGCACCTTTGGCAGTGAATACAGCCTTGAGACATCTTGGGTATGACACTACAAGCTTTGCACACCTGTATTTGGGAAGTGTCTCTCATTCTTCTCTGCAGATCCTCTCAAGGTCTGTCAGGTTAGATGGGGAGAGTCGCTGCACAGCTATTTTCAGGTCTCTCCAGAGATGTTCAATTTGCTTCAAGTCCGGACTCTGGCTGGGCCACTCAAGGATATTCAGAGGCTTGTCCCAAAGCCACTCCTGCATTGTTTTGGCTGTGTGCTTAGCGTTGTTGTTCTGTCGAAAGGTGAACCTTTGCCCGAGTCTGAGGTCCTGAGATCTCTGGGTAAGGTTTTCATCAAGGATCACTCTGCTCCCTTCATCTTACCCTCGATCCTGCCACTGAAAAACAAAGGTATAATGCTGCCACCACCATGCTTCAAAGTAGGGATGGTATTGGCCAGGTGATGAGCAGTGCCTGGTTTCCTCCAGATGTGACTCTTGGCATTCAGGCCAAAGAGTTCAATCTTAGTTTCATCAGACCAGATAATCTTGTTCCTCATGGTCTGAGAGTCTTTAGGTGCCTTTTGGAAAACTTCAAGTGGGCTGTCGCGTGCCTTTTACTGAGGCCACTCTACCATAAAGACCTGATTGGTGGAGCGCTGCAGAGATGGTTGTCCTTCTGGAAGGTTCTTCCATCTCCACAGAGGAACTCTGGAGCTCTGTCAGAGTGACCATCAGGTTCTTGGTCACCTACCTTTCCAAGGCCCTTCTCCCCCGATTGCTCAGTTTGGCCGGGTGGCCAGCTCTAGGAAGAGTCTTGGTGGTTCCAAACTTCGTCTATTTAAGAATGATGGAGGCCACTGTGTTCTTGGGGACCATCAATGCTGCTGAAATGTTTTGGTACCATTCCCCAGATCTGTGCCTCAAAACAATCCTGTCTCGGAGCTCTAAGGACAATTCCTTGGCTTGGTATTAGCTCTTTCATGCACATTCAACTGTGGGATCTTATATAGACAGGTGTGTGCCTTTCCAAATCATGTCCAATCAATTGAATTCACCAAAGGTGGACCCGAATCAAGTTGTAGAAACATCTAAAGGATGATCAATGGAAACAGGATGCACCTGAACTAAATTTCGCGTCTCATAGCAAAGGGTCTGAATACTTATGTAAAGTATTCGATTTCTAAATAACTGTTTTTGCTTTGTCATTTTGGCTATTGTGTGTAGATTGATGAGGAAAACAAAATGTGGAAAAAGTGAAGGTGTCTAAATACTTTATTAATGCACTGTAGATTTCCGTGGGGTCTCGGACATCGACCTTAGTTGCTTAACTCTTTTACATTTAAGTAATTTAGCAGACACTCTTATCCAGAGCAACTTACAGGAATAAATAGGGTTAAGTTCCTTGCTCGAGGGCACATCAGCAGATTTTTCTCCTATTCGGCTCGGTGATTCAAACGAACAGCCTTTTGATTACTGGCCCAACGCTCTAACCGCTAGGGTACCGGCCACTTGCACACACTCGCTCTCACGCTCTCTCTCTCACACACACACACACACATCTTTAAGTGCTGTTAAAGCTTCAAGCATTGTAAATGAGTGTGACTATAGGAAAAAAATAACTCTGATAAAAATAACAAAGAGTTTTTAAACTTGTCCAACAATGTTATGAAAACACTGTAACCATCTATACTGTTCAGAGAACTTTACACATATAGGTCTACACACTACCCATAATTCCCTCTCTCACTTATGGCCTAACCTCTCCTAAGGAAATTGTGCAAGGCATGTGTGTGATTTACATCAGAGTGCATTGTTTTTAATTATAATGATCCAACAGAAGCCAGGTGGACTGGTTGTCCGCTTTGACGCCTCACTCAATTAGAACGTGTCTAAATGTTTAGCATTTTATCGCTGCCACTGTAGTCACACAAAGCTCATTTGAATTGGAAGAGGCCGCTAAGGGTTACATGCTAAATTAGACCAATTCATCCACTTATGGTAACACAACATTGCTAAAAGCAAATATGATTGGAGATATGGACTATCCTGATAGCATACGGTCGCCGTTCTGCCTGTCCTTTCCACCTGCCTGCTCTTGCATATACAGCCTACCTTTAAAGCATCTCTTTGAGTAGCCTATTACATTTCAGTTCTTCCTGTGCCATCCAAATTTGTGCATAGCCTATTCAGTGGTCAAGTCGCTGAAAGGTTGCTAGCTAGAGTACGTAAAACCATGTTGTTTGTTATCAAACCTAAAGATATTGGATCGTGAGTAGTTTAACCCTCCCGTTGTCCTCCTATTATGCCTAGCACACAGTGTCACCCCGGGTCACCCTGTCCCGTCTTGGCTAAAGGCCCAGTGGGCACAAGTTTGACAGTATGCGTGTGAACAGCCTTTGCAGATGTATTTCTTACACCTGCAGCACGCGGTGTAGGTCTTGGCGTCCTTCTTGGGTGGGCAGAGCTGACACCTCTTCCTCTTACTCGCCACCGGCGGGGCGGCTGGGGCGGCGGCGGCCGGGCCAGCGGCTTGCTCCCGGGCTGGCGGACGAGCCTCGGCGGTGGCACTCTGTAGGACTTTGACAAGTGCGGACGCGGCTTGGGTGCGGGGGAGACGCTGCCTTCTTTGTATCAAGGGCTTCACGAGTGCCTTTCCGAGCTGCTCCAGGAACACCCTCCTCTTGTTCCGCTTCCCAGGCATCCAGTCGGGCTTGATCTCTCGCCATATGACAAAGGCGTTGTAGGAGGACACGTCGAGGATGTTGTGGAAGATGACCAGGGGCCAGCGGGCGGTCATCCGTCTGCAGCTGTAGGTCCCGACCACCTTGTCTAGGTTGTCCACGCCGCCCTTGTTGCAGTTGTAGTCTAGGATGAGGGCCGGCTTCCGGTCGCGGCGATCGCTAACGTCGGGCTCCGCGTGCAGCGTGCTCAGAAGTAGCACGTTCTTATTTCTCTTTGCCAGGTAGGACACTAGAGTGGCGGTGGGCGTGAAGGCGAACCTGGAGGACAGGACCTGTCTGCCCTTTGACTCGAGCAGGGCGGGCGGGAGCTCGGCCTTGTTCTTTCTCACCGTGCCCACCATGGTGAGGTTCCTCTCGAGGAGCCGCTGGCCCAGTTCGTAGGAGGTGAAGAAATTGTCACACGTGACGTTGTGACCGCCCGGCAGTCCCTCGGTCAGATCGAGGACGACGCTGGCGCCCTGGTTCTTCTCGGGGCCTCCGCCGGCCGCCTTGCCGGTGTAGACTTGCATCTTCCAAGCGTAGCTGGACTTGGCGTCGCAGGCCACCCACGACTTGATGCCGTATTTGGCCGGCTTGCTGGGAATGTACTGTCGGAAAGGACAGCGTCCTTTCGGTGGGAGAAGGGAGGGGAGAGGAGATTAGCAGCGTCATCGTTAAAGCGGGGGCACTGCGTTTATGTTACACAAATCAAATCAAATCAAATTTATTTATATAGCCCTTCGTACATCAGCTGATATCTCAAAGTGCTGTACAGAAACCCAGCCTAAAACCCCAAACAGCAAGCAATGCAGGTGTAGAAGCACAGAGCCGCCGCCGCCGCCGCCGCTACTGCGGATTGCTACTACTGCCCATTGCTACTACTGCCCACGCTACTAGTGCTACCTCTCTATGCTACAGGCACATACACAGATACATAGACGGTACCTCTGAACGGGACCAGTTGTTCGTCCACCGTCACATCGGGCCCCGGGTTGTAGAGGGCCGGCAGCCGCTCCTCCCACAGGTCCCATACCTCTCTTATGGCCGCCAGTCTGTCGGTGGCGAGTCTGGCGGGTCTCGACTGGCGGTCGTCGAATCGCAGCAGCCTCGAGTACTTGTGAAACAACTTGAGCGGCATGGTGGCGCGGAACACGGTCCTGCCGCTCTCGGCGTCCCACAGGCTGGCCGCGGCCTCGCCTCGGGACCTGTAGACGCCGGCTAGGATCAGCAGCCCTACGTAGGCGCGCAGGTCGGTGGAGTCCATGGGTCGCCAGCCGTCGCCGTATTTTCTCACCCCCTGCAGATTTGTCATGTCCACAATGATCCTTTCTATCGCCGGTGTGACAAACAGCCGGAAGGTGGACTCGATGTCGAGCGCCCGGTCCGGGCCGCGATAAGCCACGGAGGACCATTTGATTTTGCCGTTCTTTGACAGCAACGTCTCCCTTTGGGCTCGGGCGGCTGCCGCCGCGTCCTCTCTGTCTCGCTCTGGCTCTCTGGCTGTGTCTCGCTCTCGGGCAGCGGCCGTGTCTCCCTCTCGCTCTCCCTCTCGCTCTTCCTCCGAAGAGGAGCACGACCGTGAGGCCGAGTCGTCGTCGTAGTCGTCCGCATCACGCACGGGGTTGTATTCCTCACCGTCTTCATCTTCCGAAACGTCCTCCTCTTCGGATTCCATGTAGTCTTCCTCGTCTTCTTGGTCGACACTGGAGGATATCTGTTCCAGGACCTGAGCCGCGCTCAAACAAGGACTGCGAGGCGTCGTAGGCGGAGGGCTCGCGCTCGGCGGGGTCGTATTCCTCCTCATCATCGTCCTCATCATAGTCCTCATCTTCTTCTGCTTCTTCTTCTTCTTCTTCTTCCTGACAATATTAGTAGCCTCTGTACAGCCGGCTTACAGTCGTAGGCGGAGGGCTCACGCTCGGCGGGGTCGTATTCCTCCTCGTCGTTGTCCTCGTCTTCTTCTTCCTTCTTCTTCCTTCTTCTTCTTCCTTCTTCTTCTTCTTCCTGACAATATTAGTAGCCTCTCTACGGCGGCCTTACAGTGGCCACGTGAATGGGACGAGGCACGCGAACGGACGAGGCGCGCGGTCGGCCCTGTCTGCTCCTTCGGACCCTTCGGCCCATCCGGTACGCTTGGCTGGCCTCCCCGTGTGATTGCAACGAGGTCTTGCACTGAGTTCTTGCGGACAAGTGGTGCCAGGGTCACTCTGACCCGGCCCAGACACAGGGGAACAACTCTTTACACAGGGCCAGGGTCACTCTGACCCAGACCAGACAGTGGTAGGAGGGTTACAACATAAACCTTGCTAACGCTGCCGGGGTCACTCTGACCCACACAGACAGGGGGGAATCAACTCGTACCGCTGCCCGGGGTCACTATGACCCAGCCCAGACAGGGGTAGGAGGGTTACGACATACACCTTGCTAAGGCTGCCAGGGTCACTCTGACCCACACAGACAGGGGGGGGGAATCAACTCGTAACGCTGGCCGGGGTCACTATGACCCGGCCCAGACAGGGGTAGGGTATTGTAACAACAACCATACCCAAAAGGCACAATTTCCACAACCAAAGGAAGGCAGTGTAGCAGGGGGGCGTTTTTAGAATCAATACCCAAACTCACATGGGGCCCAAGGGCAGTACACGGGCCCAAGGGCAGTACGGACACAGGGCCCTTGACCGGAATGTGGCGGGTGTCAATTCTGGGGCAGGACCTTTGACTAGTGTCCACCAGATGGTAGTGTTGGGTCACTATGACCCAGACCAGACAGCGGTAGGAGGGTTACAACATACACCTTGCTAAGACTGCCAGGGTCACTCTGACCCACACAGACAGGGGGGGAATCAACTCGTAACTCTGCCCGGGGTCACTCTGACGTCACTATGATCCCGCCCACACAGGGGCGGGAGGGTTACAACATACACCTTGCTGTTTGACTAGTATCCACCAGGTGGTAGTGTGGGTCACATGACCCGGCCCAGACAGGGGTAGGAGGGTTACAACATACACCTTGCTAAGGCTGCCAGGGTCACTCTGACCCACACAGGCACGGGTGATCAACTCGTAACCCTGCCCGGGGTCACTCTGACCCACACAGACACGGGGGATCAACTCGTAACCCTGCCCGGGGTCACTCTGACCCGCCGAGACAACAGGAGGGTTAATACGACATGCGCACAAATCCACAGCAGAAAGGAAAATTATAGCTCCGGTAATATTGAGCATAACTTTTAAACTGTTATGGTGAGTGAATGAGGACCCAAAAGCGAACTAACTTAAACAGAGCTTCTTTAATAACCAAACATAGGTAGGCTCAGATAGACCGGCAGATTCCGACAGGACAGGACAAGGTTACAGCAAACATGACGATAGTCTGGCTCAGGCATGAAACACAACAAACAAGAATCCGACAAGGACAGGAACAGAAACAGAGAGAGATATAGGGACCTAATCAGAGGGAAAAAGGGAACAGGTGGGAAACGGGGTGAATGGGTAGTTAGAGGAGACAAGGAACAGCTGGGGGAAAGCGGGGGAGAAAAGGTAACCTAACAACGACCAGCAGAGGGAGACAGGGTGAAGGGAAAGGACAGAGACAAGACACAACATGACAGTACATGACATAAACGATTTTGTCTTCGCTGTCTTCAGCGATGTAAAAGGTGCAAACATTGACTGTAGCTGTGTTCCGTGTTGTGTTCTGCGCTTAAAAGGATCCATGCGGAAACAAGTGTGCTTAAAAAGGCAATATAACAGGAAATATAATTTATTATGATGAAGAGTAGTGTGTGCTCAATAATAATCACAAATCTCTAAGGACCAACTATTGTTATCAACCTTGTGTTGTAGATGATCTGTATGGGTCCACCTTCCCCTTTAAATCAGAGTATACACTCAGTGCACTGCTCTGTGCATGGTTGTGTGTAGCCAGATATAATTCCAATAGCCTGAGGGTAAATGGGCTGGGTGGTGGTAGAAGTTTTGAGGGTGGTAGGTATAGCAACTTAACTCATTCCTTGTATTGCCCTGTTGTTTTCTTTGCAATAACGCTGTAAAAATATAACATTATTGCCTCATTATACATCATTAAAGTGTGTTATATCTTTATGTACCATACTCCAGTTTTCCCTGAATTTCTAAATATCACTTCATTGTATATTCCTTTTATTGACTGTACCAATTTTATTTTTCACCTTTATTTAACTAGGCAAGTCAGTTAAGAACAAATTCTTATGCCACTTTTTCATTTTTTTTACGTGTTCTAAGGAGACAATATAGTATGTTAATACTGTATTGGGTAACACACTGTAGGGTAATTTGGATTGATATATATAGCAAACTAAGCTTGGTCAAACCTAGGCACGTGTTTCTGCTATGTATAGACAAGTGCAACGTATAGAATTGTCTGTTGCAAGGTTATTATAGTTTTGTGTTTTTATATTGTTTTTCTTTCTATTAGTGAAGTATTTTTTGGATTTGTATTTAAAAAAATACCTGGATAGGTACTTTATGTATCAGCTAACCACGGTCACGTTCCCCTGCTCAGACGTTGCATTGATCAATGGTTGCGTGCCACGTCATCGACTGAGCAGTAGGGCACCAGACTGCTATACCATATGATATGGTTAGCTGATATGTAAATATCCATCTAGAATTCATAAGATCTGGCATGTGTCAGCAACGTCTGAGAAGAGGAACACGGCCGACATGTTATAGCAATCTGGTGCCCGACTGCACAGTCGATGACGTGGTACGCAACCATCGGCTGCGCATGCAATGGCTGAGCAGGGGAAATGTACCAATATCTGCTGTGCTGCTCATGGCAACATTTCACGGTCTACTTTTAAAGTAAATGTCAACGTGACCTGCCAGATTCAGAAACTTGAAAACCCCATTTAAAATAAAATTTGAAAACTCCATAAATGTTTTGGTCCAAGCAAAAAAAAAAAGATAGAAAATAAAACAGAACATAATTCATATGTTTTTTATTTTATTTAGTTTTGGAGTCAAGCATAGTAGTTTCAGAATAGTTTTAGTTTTTCAAACAAGTTTGTTATTTTATTTCAGTTTACTAAATAGTTTTATCATTAGTTTTAGTTTACTATAATAGCCTTGGTCTGTGGTGAGTGTATACAGAAGGTGGTGAACTGTTTTACTGTAGTTTTGTTGGCACACAATGTATGTACAGTATGTCGGTAAATGTATACACTAGGTGGATCTGTGTTTGAGTGTATGGGTGTAGGGCAAACTACTTACCTTGTGTTCGTACATTTGTGCACCTCTGCTTTCACACATGCAACCTCACGTGCCAGAATGCCGCGCTCCATTCCATATCCTTGTGGGGACCTAAAATTATTGTTTACAAAATCCTATTTTCCATAACTCTTAACCCTTAACCTAACTCATAACCCCAGCACAAACAGAAACCCTCTTTAACCTAACCCCTTAACCTAATCCCAAAGATTAAAATAGTGGGGACGTGAGAAATGTCCCCACGAGGGAGAATGTTCCTTGTTTTACTATCCTTGTGGGGACTTTTGGGGATTTCAGGTACCCACTCGGATAGTAATACAAGCCCACACAAACAGAGGGGTCAAATTGCCAGAGCTACACAACTCCCACCCATTAGTGGCAGGATTCCAACATAACCATGGCAACCAGTCTTTCACCCCCGGGGAGACAAGCAGTAGAAGTGAAAGGCTCCATTCATTTTCCACATCCACCATGCACTCACACCCGTATGCAGACACCTCACTTAACACAGACACGCACTCAGACCACGCATTACGCACACACACAGAGAAACTCACACACACACATGCAGCACACTCTGACTCCACTGGGTTGGGCTGAAAGTGTTTGTTGGGGAGAGCGAACACACAACTATTACACGTTTAAGCATTGCACACAGAGAAACGTTGTATTATAAACACACCTCGCATTACACACACACTCCGACCACCAATTACTCACTTACACCACAACCACCACAAATACCTTGCTGATTAGACAGGCATTCGATTATCTTACTCTACTTAGTTGGCTCATATGCATAAATGATTGTACCAACGAGACATTGATATCCTATTTCACCTGGAATACGAATGTGCATCAAGTAACTATTATAGTCATTTTCCACAGTAGGGCTGTATTTCCCAATAATATCAAATTTTTCCTGAAGTGTGCGCTCCTTCACTACTTCACACAAATCTGAAAGCATTGGATTGGTGGAGGCAAGGGCTAGTGGGAGTTTCCACCAAGAATTATACCATTCATATACCACTAATTTCCTCTGAAATCAGTGAAGGGTAGTGAACAAGTGCACACTTTGGGCGGAAGGAGCGATAACTTGGTCATTGTCCTAGTCACATAAAACATACATTACAAGTAAGGATGTCAGTTAAAAATATATTTTCTCTCTCCCGCATCCATCTGTGTTCAAACAAATAACACATTTACAGTGCAACTCAAAGCTGCCGGAAAATGTATGGCGACTTTTTAATCTGGTGTGGCATCACAATACCACTTTCAAAGCAGGAGCACCGAACGTGTTTACCAGACATATTCATTAGTTCACGTCATAGAAATATGTAGTAAAGGTTTTGCAATGGAAAAGGAAGCAGACGTTTCTTATTTGACAAGTTGACATAAGAAATCCCACAATTTCAGCCCTTCTGCATCTGTTGGTCTAGTGAATACAACGCTGTCGCTGGGAATTCACGCGGTACCCACCACGTCAGCTGCGACAGGTGGATTCATCTGTCACACACAGTGGATAGGGTCAAAAGCTTCAAGTTCATCGTTTCTCACTGACATCCTGAAAAGGTCCCTTCACACAGACAGCGTGGCGAAGGCGCAAAAGCACCTCTTCAACCTCAAGAGGCTGAAGAAATTCTGCCCCTAGACCGTCACAAACTTCTAAAGATGCACCATTGAGAGCATTCTTTTGGGCTATATCACTGGCAATTGCACCGTCCGCAATCGCAGGGCTCTTTAGAGGGTGGTGCGGTCAGCCCAATGCATCACCAGGGCCGCACTGCCTACCCTCTAAGACATCTACAGCACATAGAGTCACAGGAAGGCCAAGGAGATCATCAAGGACCTCAGCCACCGAGCAATGGTCTGTTCACCCCGCTACCATCTAAAAAGCAGAAACAGTATAGGTGCATCAAAGCTGAGTCAGAGAGGCTGAGAAACAGTCACCACCAGCTGGCCTCCGCCCAGAACCCTGCCCTGACCTTTAGTCACTGTTCTAGCCGGGCTACCATCCCATATTTTACCCTGCACCTTAGAGACTGCCGCCCTGTGTATATCAAGTCATTGAAAACTGGTCACTTTAATAATGTTTACGTACTGTTTCACCCACTTTATATGTTTATACTATCTTGTGATCACGGCTTGTCCTACATACAGTTGAAGTCGAAAGTTTACATACTGTACACTTAGGTTGGAGTTATTAAAAGTACACTTAGGTTGGAGTCATTAAAACTCGTTTTAACTCCACACATTTCTTGTTAACAAACTATAGTTTTGGCAAGTCGGATAGGACATCTACTGTGTGCATGACAGAAGTAATTTTTCCAATAACTGTTTATAGACAGATTATTTCACTGTATCACAATTCCAGTGGGTCAAACTTGTACATACACTGAGTTGACTGGGCCTTTAAACAGCTTGGAAAATTCCAGAAAATTATGTCATGGCTTTAGAAGCTTTTGATAGGCTAATTGTGTCACGCCCTGACCTTAGAGAGCCGTTTTATTTCTCTATTTGGTTAGGTCAGGGTGTGATGTGGGGTGGGCATTCTATGTTTCTGTTTCTTTTTTTCTATGTTGTGGCCGACATTACCAAATAGAAAACAAGTTTTAGTGTAGGAAGAGTTGTACATGAGCATATAGAGACACACCAGAACACACACACAGACACACACAGTAGGTACAGGTAAGTCACAAACAAAACACCCTGTTTGAGGGTCTGCATCAGAGACATGGACTCACCGGCAAAGGAAAGGACAGACAAAATACCTGCAGAAATTGGACGATCCCCCGGAAAAGGAAAGACCTAGTCTCTGTGTGCTTGTGGTGTGTGTACATTTATCAGGTCTAGAGGCATACAGATGGTGTTTGGTGTGTATCATGTTTAACACACAGAGAGAGAGAGACAGAGAGAGACAGGGAGAGAGTTAGAGAGAAAGATAGCTAGAGAGAGTGCAAGAGAGAGCGAGAGGCAGGAAGAAGAGAGCAAGAGAGAGAGAGCAATTAACCCCCTAAGGTACAACAGAGAGAGAGAGAGTAAGAATGAGAGAGAAAGCTAATGCTCACTAGCTTCGTCCTCCTTCTCAGGGTAATGCTCCATGCTCTGAATAACTCAACTGGCTATTTTGCCTCTCTAAAAAGAAGGGTGGGCTGAACCCCTCTGGTTAGAAAATGGACAAATGTAACTAATGTCAACACGATCAAACTAGCAAAGGCAATGATAAAGTCAATCATATCGTGGGTAATAGTCTAGCATAAATATTTTTGTAGCAAGCTAAAAACATGGAGCCTTAAATTAGCTAGATGGCTAGCTCGCTAGCTGCTAGGAGAATGTAATGTCTTACCATTGGAGGAGTGGGTGAGTGACTGATTTTTTCCCCTCATTTCGTTTTTCGGTGGCTATACACAGCTAGAGATGCAGGTGTCATTTGTTTAGCTAGCAAGCACTTGAACGACTGTTATCCAGGTAGCTTATATTTTGCGTTCGCAAATTTACTCTGGCTATCTACTCTGATTTCAGAGCTCTCTTGGAGCGGGTCTAGGGTTTCCGGCATGATGGTGTTGATATGAGCCATGAACAGCCTTTCAAAGCACGTCATGGCTACAGACGTGCAGAACAACTGATTAATTTACGAATGCGCAACACCTGCTGAATATGATCAGTGTCAGTAAACATAGGCAAAAAACGTTATAGTTAGTCAAGAACGCTCTAGACAACATGTAAACGGCCTAACCAGCTCTGCTACGGCAAGTAAAATGGTCAGAGTGAGGTGTTCTCTTATTTGTGTCTGGAAGTACGACTGTGTGGCGACTGTGTGATCACGCGCTCCGTAGCAGATGTCAGAAAGACCTTTATACAGGTCAACATTCACAAAGCCGCAGGGCCAGACGGACTACCAGAACGTGTACTCAAAGCATGAGCGAACCAATTGGCAAGTGTCTTCCCTGACTGAGTCTGTAATACCTACATGTTTCAAACAGACCACCATAGTCCATGTGCCCAATATAGCGAAGGTAACCTGCCTAAATTATTACCACCCCGTAGCACTCACATCAGTAGCCATGAAGTGCTTTGAAAGGCTGTTCATGGCTCACATCAGCACCATCATGCCGGAAACCCGAGACCCACTATAATTTGCATACCACCACAACAGATCCACAGATGATGCAATCTCAATTGCACACCATACTGCCCTTTCCCACCTGGCATGGGTCCCCAGATCCTCAAAACGTTCTACAACGGCACCATCAAGAGCATCCTGACCGGTTGCATTACAGTCTGGTATGGAAACTGCTCGGCATCTGACTAAGGCGCTACAGAGGGTAGTGCGTACACCCCAGTACAGCACTGGGGCCAAGCTTCCTGACATCCAGGCCCTATCTTCTAGGCGGTGTCAGAGGAAGGCCCAAAAAATGGTCAAATACTACAGTCACACAAGTCATAGACTCATCTCTCTGCTACCGCACTGCAAGTGGTACCAAAGCACCAAGTCTAGGACCAAAAGTCTCCTTAACAGCTTTTACCCCCAAGCAGTATGACTGCTGAACAATTAATCAAATGGCCAACTGGACTATTGTACACTGCTGCTACTCACTGTTTATTATCTATGCATAGTCATTTTACAAATGACCTCGACTAACCTGCTATATAACCTGCTATATACCTGCTATATACAGGGGGTATATAGCCTCGTTATGTAATTTTCTTGTGTTTCTTTTTGATTACATTTTTTAACTTTAGTTTATTTAGTAAATATTTTCTTAACTCTATTTCTTGAACTGCATTGTTGGTTAGGGCTTGTAAGTAGGCATTTCACAAACACCTGTTGTTGTATTCGGCACATGTGACAAATACAATTGGATTTGAAGTTGCTAGCTAGCAAGCCAACCAACTTTAGCCAGTTAGCTTGGGTGCTTGGTTGGAACAAGCATGCATTGGCAGGCAAGCTGCAGAAGGATGAGAAAGCTAGAATTACCCATCATTTATCAGTTCAATTTTGATGCCAAACTAGCTGAAAAAGTTTGAGGGTTTGTCTAATGTTCCTTCGTTAGATTTGAGTTCACCTTGCTCTGGCTAGCATTAGTTGTTGAACTTCTTGTTATTGGTGTGCATAATTGAGGGAGAGAGAGCCTTCCTTTTCATAGTTGTTTGATCAATAGGAATGTAAAGTTCCAAAAATGTAAAAGGCATACATACAGTGGGGAGAACAAGTATTTGATACACTGCGATTTGGCAGGTTTTCCTACTTACAAAGCATGTAGAGGTCTGTAATATTTTATCATAGGTACACTTCAACTGTAAGAGATGGACTCTAAAACAAAAATCCAGAAAATCACATTATGATTTTAAAGTAATTAATTAGCATTTTATTGCATGACATAAGTATTTGATCACCTACCAACCAGTAAGAATTCCGGCTCTCACAGACCTGTTAGTTTTTCTTTAAGAAGCTGTCCTGTTCTCCACTCATTACCTGTATTAACTGCACCTGTTTGAACTCGTTACCTGTATAAAAGACACCTGTCCACACACTCAATCAAACAGACTCCAACCTCTCCACAATGGCCAAGACCAGAGGGCTGTGTAAGGACATCAGGGATAATTGTAGACCTGCACAAGGCTGGGATGGGCTACAGGACAATAGGCAAGCATCTTGGTGAGAAGGCAACAACTGTTGGCGCAATTATTAGAAAATAGAAGAAGTTCAAGATGACGGTCAATCACCCTCGGTCTGGGGCTCCATGCAAGATCTCTCCTCGTGGGGCATCAATGATCATGAGGAGAGTGAGGAATCAACCCAGAACTACACGGCAGGACCTGGTCAATGACCTGAAGAGAGCTGGGTCCACAGTCTCAAAGAAAACCATTAGTAACACACTACGCCGTCATGGATTAAAATCCTGCAGCGCACGCAAGTTCCCCCTGCTCAAGCCAGCGCATGTCCAGGCCCGTCTGAAGTTTGCCAATGACCATCTGAATGATCCAGAGGAGGAATGGGAGAAGGTCATGTGGTCTGATGAGACAAAAATAGCTTTTTGGTCTAAACTCCACTCGCCGTGTTTGGAGGAAGAAGAAGGATGAGTACAACCCCAAGAACAGCATCTCAACTGTGAAGCATGGAGGTGGAAACATAATTCTTTGGGATGCTTTTCTGCAAAGGGGACAGCACAACTGCACCGTATTGAGGGGAGGATGGATGGGGCCATGTATCGCAAGATCTTGAACAACAACCTCCTTCCCTCAGTAAGACCATTGAAGATGGATTGTGGCTGGATCTTCCAGCATGACAACGACCCGAAATACACAGCCAGGGCAACTAGGAGTGGCTCCGTAAGAAGCATCTCAAGGTCCTGGAGTGGCCTAGCCAGTCTCCAGACCTGAACCCAATAGGAAATCTTTGGAGGAAACTGAAAGTCCGTATTGCCCAGCGACAGCCCCGAAACCTGAAGGATCTGGAGAAGGTCTGTATAGAGTAGTGGGTCAAAATCCCTGCTGCAGTGTGTGCAACCTGGTCAAGAACTACAGGAAACTTATGATCTCTGTAATTGCAAACAAAGGTTTCTGTAGCAAATATTAAGTTCTGCTTTTCTGATGTATCAAATACTTATGTTTTGCAATAAAATGCAAATTATTTACTTAAAAATCATACAATGTGATTTTCTGTATTTTTGTTTTAGATTCCGTCTCTCACAGTTGAAGCGTACCTATGAAAAAAATTACAGACCTCTATATGCTTTGTAAGTAGAAAAACCTGCAAAATCAGCAGTGTGTTCTCCCCACTGTATTTGCAGAAATCAATTCAGGTGTATTTTGTTGCTTTTGGTCAATGTGTTCTAATGATCTAAAGTCACGCTTTTGCAAGTGCCTGTAAACACAGTCCAGTTCAAAGTGACTGATGGCATGCCAGTGTGGGAAATGGTTTGTTTGTATGATGGCCTACTGTAGCTCTGATTGTCGCACAGCATCTTTTCCACTCTATATTACTATACAATTTTAACAAATTCCTTAGTATACGTAATTCCCAAACATTCTAAGAATTTATGAAAACGTGAAAATGACCATGTGACTCACCACCTGGATTCGGTTTATGTAGCAAAATGTGAAATGGAGTTTGGATAAAAGAGACTCAGAGATACAAAATGCTATATCATAAACTGCATTTGAGGAACAATGGGAAAGTTATTCTGCTCTGAAAGTTGATCAACTTGTAAACTCACTTTTGAGAAAATCGCCTTTGAATGCTTTGGTATCTAGTGAAGAGCTTTTCTTTGTCTACACCCATTCAGCATCGTTCACACCCTCTTTTAAGCTTTAGCCCCACCCATCTCGTTTCGCTTTCAGAGCGTTCAGTGCACACACTTGAGGCTCTGGCCGATAATTTAGTTACCTCTGGATAACATGAAAACAGCCTAACCAGCTCTGCTTCTTTGCAGACGTTTACTGACACTGGCCATATTCAACGGGTGTTGTACACACGTCACGTAACGTTATCTAACAAGCCAGCCAGCTAATTTTAGCTAGTTAAACAACAATGAACGAAGTGCCAACAATGCCTGACATTATACTTTAACTAGAAAAGCAAACTGCTCTGGGAAATAAATAATAACGTCAACTAGGAAGCCAGCCAGCTAACGTTAGCTAACGGTATATTTTAGCTTAAGACATATAGCTAGCTAGCTAAACAACAAACCTATCTAGGTAAACAACGTTTAAGATCACACGTATCATATAACGTTAGCTAACGAGCCAGCCAGCTAACTTTAGTTAGTCAAACAACAATGAACAAAGTGCCAACAATGCCACAGTACTGGGAGCTAACAGCCACGTCCAATACTAGCTACTAGCGCACATTAGGCTCTAACTAGAAATGCAAACGGCTCTGGGAAACCAATAATAATGTCAGCTAGGGAGCCAGCCAGCTAATGTTAGCTAGATAGCTAACAATACACTTCAGCTTGAAATGAAACCACTTTCTGTCAAAATTAGAAATGTGTAATATCTGAAAATATAGCTAGCTAACGCTAGACTATCTTACCTGTATACATCATTATGCATGATGGATGCGTCTCCCTGTCAGAAATGCCATACCACGGTTGCCCTTAGTTTAAAGATATAATCCGGAGACAGGTGTTTTCTCCATCTCTTTAGCTATCACACTCCAATTCCACTGATTTCAAAACTTGATCCTTTTGAAAGTGGAGAGCAACACTTATGCAGTTTCTATCCACATTGAAGGGAAAGCAGTGGAGAAGGTGGGAAGTTTTAAGTTCCTCGGCGTACACATCACTGACAAACTGAAATGGTCCACCCACACAGACAGTGTGGTGAAGAAGGCGCAACAGCGCCTCTTCAACCTCAGGAGGCTGAAGAAATTCGGCTTGTCACCCAAAACCCTGACAAACTTTTATAGATGCACAATCGAGAGGAACCTGTCGGGCTTTGTCACTGCCTGGTACGGCAACTGCATCGCCCTCAACTGCAGGGCTCTCCAGAGGGTGGTGCGGTCTGCACAACGCATTACCGGGGCAAACAACTCCATGGCACCTACAGAACCCAATGTCACAGAAAGGCCAAAAAGATCATCAAGGACAAGAACCACCCGAGCCACTGCCTCTTCACACTGCTATCATTCAGAAGGCGAGGTCAGAACAGGTGCATCAAAGCTGGGACCAAGAGATTGAAAAACAGCTTCTATCTCAAGGCCTTCAGACTGCTAAACAGCAATCACTAACTCAGAGAGGCTGCTGCCTACATTGAGACCCAATCACTGGACACTTTCATAAATTGATCACTAGTCACTTTAAACTATGCCACTATAAATAATGCCACTTTAATAATTTTTAGATATCTTACATTACTCATATCACATGTGTATACTGTATTTTCTACCATCTATTGCACCTTGCCTATGCCGCTTGGCCATCGCTCATCCAGATCCTTATATGTACATATTCTCATTCACCCCTTTAGATTCGTGTGAATTAGGTAGTTGTTGGGGAATTGTTAGATTACTTGTTAGATGTTACTGCACTGTCAGAACTAGAAGCACAAGTATTTCGCTACACTCGCATTAACATCCGCTAACAATGTGACCAATAACATTTGATTTGATTTTACTTGTTTTAATGTGTTAAGTGGTTATGTTCATCCTGTTATCATTTAATTAGAAAGTAAATAAATAATTAAACCAATTTGTGTAATACTGAATCATAAGTAAGGCCATTTTTTTTCCAGATGCAGGAGGTTACGACTGTTCAGAATAAGGTTATAATTAATACGTTGACTGTTTTATGGACATGATAGGTAAAGACCTTTAGAGTTTAATTGTGGCGATGGTAACTTTTAAACAACCACTCGTGGTGCCCCAAATTCCTAATGAGTTAACTGTTACAGTGCCTTGCGAAAGTATTCGGCCCCCTTGAACTTTGCGAACTTTTGCCACATTTCAGGCTTCAAACATAAAGATATAAAACTGTATTTTTTTGTGAAGAATCAACAACAATTGGGACACAATCATGAAGTGGAACAACATTTATTGGATATTTCAAACTTTTTTAACAAATCAAAAACTGAAAAATTGGGCGTGCAAAATAATTCAGCCCCCTTAAGTTAATACTTTGTAGCGCCACCTTTTGCTGCGATTACAGCTGTAAGTCGCTTGGGGTATGTCTCTATCAGTTTTGCACATCGAGAGACTGAAATTTTTTCCCATTCCTCCTTGCAAAACAGCTCGAGCTCAGTGAGGTTGGATGGAGAGCATTTGTGAACAGCAGTTTTCAGTTCAGTTCTGGACTTTGACTTGGCCATTCTAACACCTGGATATGTTTATTTAAAAAAAAATAGTTTTATATCTTTATGTTTGAAGCCTGAAATGTGGCAAAAGGTCGCAAAGTTCAAAGGGGCCGAATACTTTCGCAAGGCACTGTACATGATTAATTTAAATCGGGTAACAATTATTAAACATAGTTAGTTGATTCAATTAATAACAGTCATCAGATTAATGAAAGTAAAGTCACATGCTACTCCTACACCAGTTAAGCTAACAAATTTAAAAACACACAGAATGGTCATGAATACAACTTTTATACTTTATATAATAATAAACTTTCTGCCCTTTTTTTGTCCTCCATCAAGATTCTAAAAGGCCTCACTGTGACATCAACATTATATGTTTACATTATATGTAAATAAAACACTATAAAGAGTTTATATAATGTGTCATTACATATCAATTTGAAGGTTTGTGTCGAATTTGAAATCGGGTTTTTAGGGCGGTGCTCAAGTGATCTTAGAAGTAAACAGCAGCTTTGAGAATGATGATTGCATGCAATGATGACAAAAAAATTACTAGGTTTCCCCCCCTTACCCCTGTCACTGTCCATTTCTTGGATGATAGAAGTGCTACACCTGGTGGAAAGAGATTGTCAGAAAGAGTTGCTTTATCAATGCTGTACATTTGACACATGACACGTCACAATGTAACGGAGGGTCCGTTTTTCAACTTTTCTCCAATACTATAGAGCGATTACCATGTCAATCAATGCTGAATAGAAACCTAGTTCACACCCCCGATTTTGAAGTCAACACAGTCACTACAGTCCATTAGTTTTCTTTGTAGCCTCGTTTGAATGTTGCGGTTGCGCACATTTGTACGGAATGGGGTGAGTTTACGTTACTATCTTTGTAGCTGCAGTAAATCATGTAAGAAGCTATCAGATTAATTATTTACCAACAGCTGCAAATTCCATTAAAACTTTGAAATTAATTTTCCTTGCTTTGTCTAGCAATACTATCATGAACCTAGCAAATAAGTTTTGTGGGTCAGAGTGCAGTATTTAGTTAATATTAAAGCACAAACGTACTGTAAGTTAGCATGTTTCTCACACTCTTTAGCCGTACAGGAGCAGTGTTGCCAAAGCTACTGTTGCCTAGCAACAATTGACTCGCAGGAATGAATGTCTTCATAGCTCTTCAAATTCCCATGATTTGTCAATCTGTTTCAGACCGAACAGCTAGCATTAAGATTTCAAATATTTCCAAGTCTGGACGACCTGGAATGATAAAGGGAAGATTTCTAACGCTTTCCAGCTTGCGTCCTCCTTTTGCAGGATCATGCTCTGTGCTTTAAATAACTTATCTGGCTAGTTTTCCTGTCTCTAAAGAGAAGGGTGGGCTGTACTCCTCTGATTGGATAGAGCAGATTACGAATATCTCCCTACCAATAAAACGTTACAGCTGTTTGAGTTGAGTGACAAAGTGTCTAGCTGTCTGCTAACAGCTCTCTGTGTCATCATTGAGCAGCCCAAACAGAGCCATTACTTTTATGTATACTCACAGACACAGAGGGAAAAAATTATGACGAGGGTGAAGAGTGACCACAACTATCAATCAATGTATTTATAAAGCCGTTTTTAAATTAGCAGATGTCAAAGTGCTATACCCAGCCTAAAACCCCAAACAGTAAACAATGTATATGTAGAAGCAAGTTGACTAGGAAAAACTACCTAGAAAGGTAGGAACCTAGAGAGGAACCAGGCTCTGGGGGGTGGCCAGTCCTCTTCTGGCTGTGCGAGACTATAAGAGTACATGGCCATTAAGGCCAGATTGTTCTTAAAGATGTTCAAACATTCATAGATGACCAGCAGGGTCAAATAACAATCACAGTGCTTGTTGAGGGTAAAACAGGTCAGCAGTTGAGTGGTCAGAAGGTGTGCGGTCAGAAGATGTGTGGTTGTGGTCAGTAGTTATATACATTTTAGGGCAAATGTAGGGGGGCGGGAAATAACTACAATAAAGTAGAATACAGTTTATATACATATGAAATCAGTAAAACAGTACGTAAACATTATTAATGTGACTAGTGCTCCATTATTAAAGTGACCAGTCTACGTTCAGTAGAAGTCAAAAGTTTACATACACCATAGCCAACTACTTTTAAACTCAGTTATTCACAATTCCTGACATTTAATCCTAGTAAAAATGCCCTGGCTTAGGTCAGTTAGGATCACCACTTTATTTTAAGAATGTGAAATGTCCGAATAATAGTAGAGAGAGTGATTTATTTCATCACATTCCCAATGGGTCAGAAGTTTACATGCACTCAATTAGTATTTCGTAGCATTGCCTTTAAATTGTTCAACTTCGTCAAACGTTTCAGATAGCCTTCACGCAAGCTTCCCACAATAAGTTGGGTGTATTTTAGCCCATTGCTCCTGACAAAGGTCATGTAACTGAGTCAGGTTTGTAGGCCTCCTTGCTCACACACACTTTTTCAGTTCTGCCCACATATACGATGAGGTCAGGGCTTTGTGATGGCCACTTCAATACCTTTACTTTGTTGTCCTTAAGCCATTTTCCACGACTTTGGAAGTATGCTTGGGGTCATTGTCCATTTGGAAGACCCATTTGCAACCAAGCTTTAACTTCCTTACTGATGTCTTGAGTTGTGGCTTCAATATATCCACATAATTATCCTTCCTCATGAAGCCAATTTTTTGTGAAGTGAATGAGGCCCTCCTGCAGCAAAGCACCCCCACAACATGATGCTGCCACCCCCATGCTTCACGGTTGGATGGTGTTCTTCGGCTTGCGAGCCACGCCCTTTTTCCTCCAAAAATAACGATGGTAATTATGGCCAAACAGTTCTATTTTTGTTTCATCAGACCAGAAGACATTTCTTCAAAAAGTACAATCTTTGTCCCCATGTGCATTTGCAAACCGTAGTCTGACTTTTTTATGGCGGTTTTGGAGCAGTGGCTTCTTCCTTGCTGAGCGGCCTTCCAGGTTCTATTGATATTAGACTTGTTTTACTGTGGACATGGATACGTTTGAACCTGTTTCCTCCAGCATCTTCACAAGGTCCTTTGCTGTTGTTATGGGATTGATTTGCACTTTTCGCACCAAAGTACGTTCATCTCTAGGAGACAGAACGTGTCTCCTTCGTGAGCGGTATGAGAGCTGCGTGGTCCCATGGTGTTTATTCTTGCGTTCTATTGTTTGTACAGATGAACGTGGTAGCTTCAGGCATTTGGATATTGCTCCCAAGAATGAACCAGACTTGTGGTCTACACCTGTTGTATTCAGCGCACGTGACAAATAAACTTTGATTTGGTTTGAATTGAATTGGTCTTGGCTGATTTTTTTTTCTTCCCATGATGTCAAGCAAAGAGGCACTGAGTTTGAAGGTAGGCCTTGAAATATATCCACAGGTGCACCTCCAATTGACTCAAATTATGTCAATTAGCCTATCAGAAGCTTCTAAAGTCATGACATCATTTTCTGGATTTTTCCAAGCTGTTTAAAGGCACAGTCAACTTAGTGTATGCACACTTCTGACCCACTGGAATTGTGATACATTGAATTATAAGTGAAATAATCGATCTGTAAACAATTGTTGGACAAATCACTTGTGTCATGCACAAAGTAGATGTCCTAACTGACTTGCAAAAACTATAGTTTGTTAATGAGAAATTTGTGAAGTGGTTGAAAAATGAGTTTTAATGACTCCAAAATAAGTGTATGTAAACTTTCGACTTCAACTGTATATTTGGTTGAGTTAGCAACTAACGTGAATTCAACATGACATCAACAGAAAAATTCACCATGTCATTGGATGTAGGTTAAAAGTTGGGTGAAAAATTAAAAGATGGGTGAAAAGAAATACGAAATTCCTTTACAGTGATTATTTTTGCAAGTCCAATCTGTTCTCCACGTTGACTCAACTTCATCACATAAAAAAATAAAAAGAATAACGTGGAAACATTGATTTAACTCAGTTTTTTCCCATTGGGAATTGTTACATTAAAAGTGTCCAGAGAAAGCCAAAGATACCCAATGCTGACTAAGAAGCTGTTGAATAAGAGAAGCCTGTGTCAGCCATCTCTATGGATATGCTGCTGAATTTGAAGCAGATATAGAAAAACACATCACCATTCAGTTGTGTGTGGGTGTGTCACGTTGGTGTGATAAGGTTGTGGTAAAACCTTGTTTCAAAGAAATCAACGTGTAATATTTGTATTAGTTTGCTGTGAATGATGTCACCTCGATGGTCACATTATGAAGGATCATGTTGGATAGGCTTTGGCAACCTTAAAAGTGTGGATCCGGCTGCAGTCGCCAAATTCAAAGTATCTAGAAGGATTGCTATTCGCATCAAGTTTTGAAAAATGACTGGTCCTACATTGTGCACACGCAATGATTGACAGAAAGACAATCAAAAATAAAGGTTTTAAAGCGGCAATCAGCAGGATGGGGCTGGAGAAATGTAACCCCTCTCAAATTCATAGACAGAGCTATCGGTGCAAGGACTGACCATCTATGATATCAACATTGTAGTTTAACCATGTGAGGCATTTATAAGTTATATTTCTATGAATCAATGTGGACACGTCATTCATTTATAAGTCCAAAAATGGATGTAACAACTGCAGATTGCCCCTTTAACATTTCAGAAAGCAATTCACATAAATAATCCATAAAACAATGACCCAAATAGGCTATATGTCCACTTGGAGTGTGTGTGTGTGTGTGTGTATGTGTATTGTGTGTGTGTGTGTGTGTGTGGACCATCCTGTGTTTTTCCATGAGGTCAGTAGCCGGTCTCTCGCTGTGTGTGTGAGCAGTACACCCAGTGGACCTTCAGTGGCAGCTAACTCAGGTATGTTCTCCAGCCTAACCATCTTTATATTGAACAAGAACCATCTTCTTGTTTCCTGTGGACGCGCGCACAGCACAGCACAGCACAGCACATTCAAAATACATCTGTCAGCTGTATTTCACTTCAGATAAATCATGTCATGATAGGCCCAGACCCAGAAAGTGTATCAGAGGATGAGTGAGTCAACCATAGTGGAAGTCTTAAATGTGACAAAAAAGAGAGTTAATCCTGCTACGCGATGGCGAGGGAGACCACCTCACATCCTGTCTCAGGTTTGGGGTGAAGCGCTTCCTCCTGAAACCACTGAAGCCGTAAGCATTTGGTTTCTCTTGCGCCACGGCTGCAGCTGCCTCAGTTCCTTTGTAGACTGTGTGTTTTGTGAAAAGAAACACAAAAACGAAACATGTAAAGAACATATGTGTTAACAAGGCAAACTAGATGTGATTCTCAACCCCGACATGTAGCTACTTTACATAGACCTCAACAGTTGCCTGGTTATGTCATACCCCAATGACACAAACTGTTTGGAGGGGAAATGACATTCGCATTCATAATTTTGAAGTATTTTTAAAATCTGAAGAAAAGCACAAATGCTATATTAATCAGTGTTCAGCAAAGCCATGGCTGGAACACAGACGTTGTCATCGACATTGGACTTGATGACCCAAACCTAGGTTGAAGTAGTATTTGTTTTTGATTGAGCCTGTCTGAAATGCTAGATGGAAGGGCTTTGCATTCTTGGGATTGCTCCATCGGTTGATTCAAGCTTAATCAAGTTGAAAAATAAAACATGAAAAACTTGTCCGTTCCTCCCATACGGCTGCCCCAATATCTCCCCTTTGCCCTCCTCAACTATGGTGTGTGGTTTGTAAGAAGATAGTTTGGGAACTGTGCTATCTGTCAGTCTGTCTGTCAAAAGGGCGACATCCCATTGGAACTACATTTCCTGTCGTGAAATGACAACACATCCACACATACAGGACCCAAACATGTATGGCTAAACAGTCTCATAAAGTTAATCTGTGCCAGTGAAGTTTGTTTTCAAATTCAAATAAATTAAATCCATTGTCAGAATCCTCTCAATTTGTTTGTAACCACTGTCTCCCTTTCTCTGTCTATTCTCCAGAGTCTCTCTCTCCAGACCTCCAGATCGGGCGCCTTTCCCCTTCTCTCCTCGCCCAATCAGGGCTCACTGGCAGCAGACTTGGACTTGCTGTTTGGCCAGGGAGGAGCGCATGTGCTGAATAGTCTTCTGGTAGGACTGGCGCTCCTGCTCAAGCGAGCAAATCATGTGCTTCATCTTGGACTTGCGGGACAAGAAGTTCTCCATGTTGGAATCCAGGCTCTGGATCTGGGAGGAAAAAAAGGAGAACGGATGGTTTTAGACAATCACATGGGGTAGGTGGATACAGAGTGCATCAAGACAATGTTTTTAGAAGAATAATGATATAGGAAAATATAGTAGGTGAATGATTGACTGAGTGGTTGTGTGTGTGTGCGGACACACGCATATCTACTTGCTTGTGTGCCTGTGTAAAAAGAGAGTCAAAACATTTCAAGACCATATATGTTCCCTGATTTCCTTTAACATTAACTAGGGGGTCTCACCAAATCTGGGTCATTCCTAAATCCCTGTGATCCCTCAGATCTGACCTCAGCTCACAGATTTTTACTGGCCTACATTATGGATTAATGACCACTGGGCCAAAAAGTGAGAATTCCTTGGAAGGAAAAATGTGCCTTATTTTGTCTTTCTATGCCTGTGTTTGGGGTTGTGTTCTGGCGACATCTACTGGCAGACCAGTGCAATTCAACTCCAAAACGTGTTTATGTCTGTGTTCTGTGTCTACTGTATATACTGTGAGGGCAGTACCAGACGTGCTTCAGTGCAGCTTACATAAATAGGGAAATAATGCCCAATTGAGGGACATATTAACCGAAGACACTTAACCTGCGTGTAGGGGGCAGTATTTTCGTTTTTGGCTAAAAAACGTACCCATTTGAAACTGCCTATTTCTCAGCCCCAGATACTAGAATATGCATATAATTGTCAGATTAGGATAGAAAACACTATAAAGTTTCCAAAACTGTAAAAATATTGTATGTGAGTATATCAGGCGAAAGCCTGAGGAAAATCCAATCAGGAAGTGGCTTCTATTTTGAAAGCTCCATGTTCCATAGCCTGCCTTCACTCCATTTAAAGGGATATCAACCAGATTCCTTTTCCTATCGCTTCCTCAAGGTGTCAACAGTCTTTAGACATAGTTTTGGGCCTTTATTTTGAAAAATGAGCAAGAAAGATATTGCGTCGGTGGATAGCTGGGTGTTCTCATGAGTTTTGCTTGCGCAACACAGTGGGGCAGCCATAGACTCTCCCTCTCCTACTGAAAAAGAGACAGTGCCGGTTGATATATTATCGATTATATATTTTTAAAACAACCTGAGGATTGATTATGAAAAACGTTTGACATGTTTCAGCTGACATTACGGATACTATTTGGAATTTTTGTCTGCGTTGTCGTGACCGATCGAGCCTGTGGATTTCTGTACATAACGCGCCAAACAAACGGAAGTATTTTGGATATAAAAATAATCTTTACGGAACTAAAGGAACATTTATTGTGTAACTGGAAGTCTCATGAGTGCAAACATCTGAAGAGCATCAAAGGTAAGTGATTCATTTGATTGCTTTTCTGATTTTCGTGACCAAGCTACTTTGATGCTAGGTGTTCATAATGTTTTGTCTAGTGATCGATAAACTTACACAAACGCTTGGATTGCTTTCGCTGTAGAGGAGATTTTAAAAATCTGACACGCCAGCTGGATTAACAACAAGCTAAGCTGTGTTTTGCTATATTGCACTTCTGATTTCATGAATATAAATATTTTTTGTAATATTATTTGAATGTGGCGCTCTGCAATTCAGCACTAACGGGATGGGTTGCGTCAAGAAGTTAAGGCTCACTCTCTCTCTCTCTCTCTGTCTAGATATCTGTCTACCCCCCTCAAAAAGTGTGTGAGCCTGTGTGGGTTGTGTGTGCGTCTCTACAATTGTGCTTGTGTCATTAGCACACAGGTTGTCGTCAAACACAGCAGGTGTTATTTCCTGGGCTGTAGGGGCTCAAAAGGTATCCGCCATCCGCCATCCCTGTACACATCTAGACCGCCCTCTGGGTTTAAAAACAATGTTATTTCTAATCAACACCAGTACTAGTGGTTCAGTATGCATACAGGGTGTCACTAAAGACACCCCCAAGCTGTTTCCCCTGAGGATTTTGGAAGTAAAAGGCAATCCAGCCAGCCAGAATATGTCTAGACCGACCTCTGGAGTTTTATAGCATTGTTTTCTTCTCTAAACAATACCGTTACTATCGGTTCCCCCACCCCAGTCTGTAAATTTACCGTGGAAAAATGGATCGGCGATGGCTTGAAGAATGGCGATGTGGACCGCCGAGCACCGCCCGAACAAGGAGAGGCATTGACTTCGGCAGAAGTCATGACAGTACCCCCGCCCCGGATGCGCGGTTCCAGCAGCGCGTCAACACCGGCCTCGGGGACGACCCGGGAGACGAGGCGCAGGGCGATCCAGATGGAGACGGTGGAACTCTCACAGCAGGGAAGGATCCAACACGTCCTCCATTGGAACCCAGCGTCTCTCCTCCGGACCATACCCCTCCCAGTCCACGAGGTACTGAAGGCCCCTCGCCCGACGTCTCGAATCCGGTATGGAACTAACGGAGTATGCCGGGGCCCCCTCGATGTCCAGAGGGGGTGGAGGAACCTCCCGCACCTCAGACTCCTGGAGTGGGCCAACCACCACCGGCCTGAGGAGAGACACATGGAACGAGGGGTTAATGCGGTAATTGGGAGGAAGCTGTAACATGTAACAAACCTCGTTCACTCTCCTCAGGACTTTAAATGGCCCCACAAACCGCGGACTCAACTTCCGGCAGGGCAGGCGAAGGGGCAGGTTTCGGGTCGATAGCCAGACCCGGTCCCCCAGTACGAACACCGGGGCCTAACTATGGTGACAGTCTGCGCCAACTTCTTGACGCAGCACGGCGCGCTGAAGGTGAACATGGGCGTCGTCCCATGTTTCCTCCGCACGCAGGAACCAGTCGTCCACCAGGGTGAAACCCTGAGGTACTGACCGAAACCCCCAGATGTTCCATGAAGCCTTCCAGACCCTTGAAGTGAACTGGGGACCTCGATCAGACACTATATCCTCAGGCACCCCGTAGTGCCGGAATATGTGCGTAAGCAAGGCCTCCGCAGTCTGTAGGACCGTAGGGAAACTGGGCAGAGGGAAGAGACGGCAGGACATAGAGAAACGATCCACAACGACCACGATTGTGATGTTTCCCTGTGATGGGGAAAGATCGGTCAGGAAATCGATTGACAGGTGTGACCATGGCCGCTGTGGAACGGGTAAGGGGTGTAACTTAGGAGAGTGACATGTGGGCCCAATAAATCAGCCGGTCATGGACAGCAGACGGAAT
The DNA here is from genome assembly GCF_013265735.2 of Oncorhynchus mykiss. NCBI lineage: Eukaryota > Metazoa > Chordata > Actinopteri > Salmoniformes > Salmonidae > Oncorhynchus > Oncorhynchus mykiss. The sequence goes on from NC_048567.1 coordinate 38,567,147, forward strand.
GTACAGACGCCCAGCGGGACACTGAAGGGGAGCGGGCTCTGTACGCAACGCCCGCTCAATGTCCGCATCCAGCTCCCACACTACCGGCACCACCAGGCAGGAGGCCGGGAGTATGGGAGTGGGTTCCATGGGCCGTTCCTCTCTGTCATACAGCCTGGACGTCTGCCTTCACGTTCTGGGAACATGGTCTGTAAGAAAGGGTGAAAACAAAACAGGTGAAAAACATGGCCCACTTTGTCTGGCGAGGGTTCAGTCTCCTCGCCCAGATTGCGAAGGTCAGTCCAGATGAGAAAAGGGTGTTTAGCCCCCTCAAGCCAAAGTCTCCATTCCTTCAAAGCCTTGATAACAGCCAACAACTCCCGGTCCCCCACATCATAGTTTCGCTCTGCCGGGCTGAGCCTCCTCGATTTGAAAGCACAGGGGTGGAGCTTCGGTGGCGTACTCGAGCGCTGAGAGAGCACAGCTCCTATCCCAGCCTTGGACGCTTCCACCTCGACTATGAACGCCAAAGAGGGATCCGGATGAGCCAGCACGGGAGCCGAGGTAAACAGAGCTTTCAGGTGTTCCACTGCAAGCGCACTGGGCCCCTCTTCAGCAGTGAGGTAATGGGAGCCGCTACCTGACCAAAACCTCGGATGAACCTCCGGTAGTAGTTGGCAAACCCTAAGAACCGCTGCAACTCCTTTACAGTGGTGGGAGCCGGTCAATTACGCACGGCTGCAATGCGGTCATTCTCCATCTCCACCCTTGAGGTGGAAATGCGATACCCTAGGAAGGAGATGGACTGTTGAAAGAACAGGCATTTCTCAGCCTTGGCGTACATGTCATGCTCCAACAGTCGACCAAGCACCTTGCACACGAAAGACACATGCTCGGCGCATGTAGCGGAGTATATCAGAATGTCATAAATATACACCACTACACCCTGCCCGTGCAGGTCCCTGAAAATCTTGTCTACAAAGGCTTGGAAGACTGATGGAGCATTCATCAACCCGTACGGCATGACGAGGTACTCATAGTGCCCAGAGGTGGTACTGAAAGCAGTCTTCCACTCATCTCCCTCCCGGATACGCACCAGGTTATAAGCGCTCCTGAGATCTAGTTTGGTGAAGAAGTGCAGCCCGTGCATTGCCTCTATCACTGTGGCTATGAGTGGTAGCGGGAAACTATACCTCACAGTGATCTGATTCAGACCCCGTTAGTCAATACACGGGCGCAGACCTCCCTCCTTCTTCTTCACAAAAAATAAACTCAAGGAGGCGGGTGAAGTGGAGGACCGAATGTACCCCTGACGCAGGGATTTGGAGACATATGTTTCCATAGCCTCCGTCTCCGCCTGTGAGAGGGGATACACGTGACTCCTTGGAAGTGCAGCGCCTACCTGTAGATCTATCTCACAATCGCCCCGTCGATGAGGTGGTAATTGAGTGGCCTTCTTTTTAGAAAAGGCGAGAGCCAAATCAGCATATTCAGGGGGAATGCGCACGGTGGAGACCTGGTCTGGACTCTTCACCGTAGTGGCACCAACAGAAACCCCTAAACACCTACCTGAGCACTCTTGTGAGCACCCTGTGAGAGCCCTCTGTGGCCAAGAAACAGTGGGGTTATGACAAGCTAACCAGGATAGGCCCAGCACCACGGGAAACGCAGGAGTCAATAATAAAAAGACTAATTCTCTCCGTATGACCCCCCCAAGTCACCATGTCCGAAGGAGTGGTGACCCCTCTAATCAACCCTGACCCTAATGGTAGACTATCTAAGGTGTGAACGTGGAAGGGCACATCCACGGGAACGATTGTTATCCCTAAACTATTGTCACGTTCTGACCTTAGTTATTTTGTTATGTCTTTGTTTTAGTATGGTCAGGGCTGTCCATCGTTGTCCCTGATTGAGAACCATACCAGGCCAAACACAGAAATAGCAAATCATAGAAAACCTAACATAGACAACCCACCCAACTCACGCCCTGACCATACTAAAACAAAGACCCCCCCCCCCCCCCCAAAGGTGCGAACTCCGGCTGCAAAACCTAAACCTATAGGGGAGGGTTTGGGTGGGTGTCTGTCCGCGGTGGCGGGACGTGGACCCCACTCCACCATAGTCCTTTAGGTAGCCTGTTTTCTATTGTGTTTCGTGGGTGATTATTTTCTGTTTTCACAATTTTCTGTTGTGTGTCTGCACCAGCCAGAACTGTTTTCGTTTGTTTCTCTTTGTTATTTTGTTATTTCTGTTTTAATTTTAATAAATATGGACACGTATGACGCTGCACCTTGGTCCTCACCTTCTTCCACCACCAATGACCATTACAACTATGGGCAAATGATCTATCAATGAAATTCCCAGCCGCGCCTGAATCAATGAGCGCCTTATGTTGGGAATGCAGGGAAAACTCATGAAAAGTAACAAACAAAAACATGTGTGCAACAGAGGGCTCTGGGTGAAAATGGTGCCTTCTCACCTGGGGTGACGCCAGAGTGCCCTTCCTGCTGCCTCGAACCCTAGAGGAGCCAACACGGCACCGACCAGCAGTGTGACCTCTGCAGCCACAGATGGTACACATGAAAGCCCCTCCTCCGGTCTCCCTGTGCGCAGCACCTCCCAGCTCCATAGGCACCGGAGCGGTGGTGCTGGGAAATGGAATCGACAGAGCCCTCTCTGGACGTCCGCGGGTGACCAGCATGTTATCCAGCCGAATGGACATGTCCACCAGCAAGTCGAAGGTAAGAGTGGTATCCCTGCAGGCCAACTCCCGACGGACATCCTCGCTCAGGCTGCAACAGTAGTGTTCGATGAGGGCGCTCCATCTCACTCCGGCGGCCAAGGTCCTAAATTCCAGTGCAAACTCCTGGGCGCACCTCGTCCCCTGCCTCAGGTGGAACAGATGTTCACCCGCCTGGTGAATTCAGGGGTGAATTCCATGAAGTCATCAAATGCCGCATCTCTTCTCCCCACACGGTGTTGGCCCACTCCAGAGCTCTCCCTGAGAGGCACGAGACGAGGGCGGACACCCTCTCCCTCCCGAAGGAGCTGGATAAATGGTGCCCAGGTGGAGTTTCAGCTGTCGTAGGAAGCCTTGGCACCGTGCCGCCGTCCCATCATACTCTCCGGGAAGGGGGAGATGCATCCCACTGGAACTGGGTACAGGAGGGACGGGTAGTGAGGACCCCTGTTGTGCTGGAGGAGGTACTGGAGGACCTCCCTGTCTCTCCCAATGATCCATCGTCTGACAGACGCGGTCCATGGCGGTGCCGAGATGGTGAATCAACGCCGTGTGCTCCTGTACGCGTTCCTCGAATCCGTTACCATAGGTTTAAAACACCAGGGGTCGGTCTACACATATTCTGGCTGGCTGGATTGCCTTTTGCTTCCAAAATCATCAGGGGAAACAGCTTGGGGGGTGTGCACACGCACACACCCGTCTTTCCTGAAAGCCTTTTTTTCTCAGACAGGCTTTTACGGTGAGATACAATTTTAAAAACCTAGATTTAATTCAAAATATTTAGTACAGACATTTTAAAACATGCTATAATTAATACATACAATTTTACTATTCCATTCTTACAGATAATGGTATAGCCCTGACATCCATCCGCTTCCAATTCACTATCGTCAAGACCGGCTCTCTTGATCGTTAGATATCCCACCCATTCCATGTTCTGTAAGTTTTCATTCCTTAGATAGATCAAACATCTTGCATGTAGACCATGGGTATGTCTTAAGGATAGAAGCACCCAGCAACGTAATTGATCACGATTTTGGAAATGATTGTCCAGCTTTTTCATCATGGTTAGGAATATACGATAATCATCCCCACTTAAAGCTAAAGACAGTCATAAAACAGTTCACATCCTTGAAGGCTTTGGAAAATGCATATGAACTAACAGATTTTGTGGCATTTGTCCTATTGTTCACATGCTAAAATTGTCACTTTGGAGTCGGGGCTACATGCCATTGAAGAGATTCTTATGGCTTTCAAATTATTGCGCCCGCACACCTCCTCATTCCAATGCGTAGCCGGGCAGGGATGTACCACTCAGGACTTGTTCAATCTGACATAGCACTAGCCGTATCTTAAACCATTCTCTCATACGCAGCGCAGGAGAAAATCTCCAGGGATTTGCTTGATAAAGGGGGTTGGGGCCGCTGTCTGTGAAAATCTTCACAGTTGAATCCTCCGGTTGGAACATATAAGACATGTTTCCATCACTCGTATCCAAAACTCCTTTAAAACATTCAGGGGCCGCACACAAAATGTTCTTGATACTTTTGTCATTGGGTTCTTGACACGAGGCACATAGTACACCCAGAATTGGCCTAGGAGACATCATTTATGGTTTAATGTTCTGGATTTATTTTACATTTCTTGTTTAGTGTTTTGGGTTTAGTTTTAATTTATTGTTTAGTGTTCTGGGGCGCTTGTGCTGTTCTGGGGCTTATTTATAATGTGTCTGGTCCCCCCAATACCCACGGACATTCCTGTTTCATAGACAACAGACCTAAGGTCAATAAAACAGGGGGTGGGGGCCATACTCTTTGAAATGTTCAAACACATCCCCCCCAGTTCAACCAGAAATGTTCCTACACATCAATCATCATGACAACTTCAAAGGAATAGATGCAATATATGCATAAATTAACACACACTCTAATGTGTGAGAACAGGAACAGGATGCCGATATATGGGCATAACCACGTGATAATTTCCCGCCAGGATGTTCTGACAGGATTGCCATATATAGGCATACACACGTCACCCGGACATAGGGTCATAAATCACACGTTTGACGTGTGCCGTCTACTGTATTCTCTCTCACATCACTATCTTAAAAGATATATAGCTTTGATTCATATCAAATTAAATTATTGTACCTTGCCACAGCATACCACTTCGAACTTCTGGGAGTTATAGAAAGCCCCGTCAGTATCCTGCTTGGGCTTGGAGTCCTCCTTTAGGGCTGACTTTGACACCGCACGGACACTACTGATCACTTCCTCTACCTGGGAGAGGGAGGGAGAGAGATGGAGGGAGGGAGATATTAGAAGAGGGGTGGGAGGAGGGGAGAAAGGGAAGAAGTTGGGAAAAGTGGTAGAGAGGATAGGAGAGAAAAAGAGGAAGGAGAAGGAGTGATAAATAGAAGGGGGAGAGGGGGAAAGTGTGTCATAAAGGGAAGACCGGGAGGATGGGAACAGAGTGGCATCTCAGTCAATGAAGTGATCAACATTATGAGGAAGGTTCAACAACATCAACAACATCTCAGCCATTAAACTATCAGCTAGAGACTTCATAGCAAAACTAATCAGAAACTAGCTTATTCATCAATCTAAATGACAAATGAAATGGTGTTGCCTGCTGCTGAGAAGCAATGTGAGCTCTATAATATTATATACATGTGTAGGTGTGTGTAGGTTAAATGGCAGAAATCAAGACATTATAAACCAGCTGTATGATTTCTAAGTAAAGTACTTGTCAAAAATGTAGACACACCTACTCATTCAAGTATTTTGATATTTCCTATTTTCTAAATTGTAGAAAAATAGTGAAGACATCAAAAGGATCAAATAACACATGGAATCATGTAGTAACCAAAGTGTTAAACAAATCAAAATATATTTTATATTTGAGATTCTTCAAAGTATCCACCTTTTGCCTTGATGGCAGTTTTGCACACTCTTGGTATTCTTTCAACCAGCTTCATGGGGAATGCTTTTTTAACAGTCTTGAAGGAGTTCCCACATATTCTGAGCACTTGTTGGCTGCTTTTCCTTCACTACGGTCCAACTCATCCCAAACCATCTTAATTGGATTAAGGTCAGGTGATTGTGGAGGCCAGGTCATCTGATGCAGCTGATGGTAAAATAGCCCAGCCTGGAGGTGTGTTGGGTCAATGTCCTGTTGAAAAACAAATGATAAACCCACTAATCGCAAACCAGATGGGATGGCGTATCGCTGCAGAATGCTGTGGTAACCATACTGGTTAAGTGTGCCTTCAATTCTAAACAAAATTGCAGACTGTGTCACCAGCAAAGCACCCCCACAACATCACATCTCTTCCATGCTTCACGGTGGGAACCATACATGCGAAGATAATCTGTTCACAAAGACACGGCGTTTGGAACCAAAAATCTCAAATTTGGACTCATCAGACCGAAGGACAGATTTGCACAAGTCAAATGTCCATTGCTCATGTTCCTTGGCCCAAGCAAGTTTCTTATTATTATTGATGTCCTAGTAGTGGTTTCTTTGCATCAATTGGACCATCAAGGTCTGATTCACGCAGTCTCTGAACAGCTGATGTTGAGATGTGTCCGTTACTTGAACTCTGTGAAGCATTTATTCAGCTGTAATTTCTGAGGCTGGTAACTGTAATGAACTTATCCTCTGCAGCAGAGGTAACTCAGGGTTTTCCTTTGCTGTGGCGGCTCTCATGAGAGCCAGTTTTTACGACTGCGCTTGAAGAAACTCAAAGTTCTTAACATTTTCCAGATTGACTGAACATGTCTTAAAGTAATGATGGACTGTTGTTTCTCTTTGCTTATTTGAGCTGCTCTTGCCACAATATGGACTTGGTATTTTACCAAATAGGGCTATCCTCTGTATACCAACCCTAACTTGTCACAACACAACTGCTTGGCTCAAACGCATTAAACAAATCAAAATATATTTTGTATTTGAGATACTTCAAAGTAGCCACCATTTGCTTTGCACACTCTTGGCATTCTCTCAACCAGCAACATGAGGTAGTCACCTGGAATGAATTTCAATTAATAGGTGTGCCTTTTTCATTTGTGGAATTAAGGGGGCAGTGTTTGGAGGTTTGGATGAATGACGTGCCCAAGGTAAACTGCCTGTTACTAAGGCCCAGAAGCTAGGATATGCATATAATTGGGTGGAAAACATGCTGAAGTTTCTAAAACTGTTAAAATAATGTCTGTGAGTATAACAGAACTGATATGGCAGGCAGAAACACAAGGAAAATCCCTTCTGAATTTTCAATGCTATTTCAATGCTAGTCTATGGGATATACAAATAAATAGCTCCCAGATTGCATTTCCTATAGCTTCCACTAGATGTCAACAGTCTTTAGAAAGGGCTTCAGGCTTGTTTTTTGAAAAACAAACGAGTAGTTGTAGTTTTTCCAAGGTGTCTCTCATTAGAAAAGTAGTCTTGTTGCGCACGTGAATGAGGTGCGCGCTCTTCGTTATTTATCTTCCCTATAGAACATACTATTCTCCGTCTTAAATGGTATTGTTTATTTAGATATTAGAGTAGCTGAGGATTAATTAGAAACAATGTTTGACTTGTTTGGACGAACTTTACCAGTGACTTTTTGGATTTGTTTGTGTGCATGTTGAACGAGTGGATTACTGAAATCAGAGGCGCCAACTAAACTGACTTTTTTGGATATAAAGAAGGACCTTATCGAACAAAACGACCATTAATTGTGTAGCTGGGACATTTGGGATTGCAAACAGAGGAAGATCTTCAAAGGTAAGTGATTTATTTAATTGCTATTTGTGATTTTTGTGACGCCTGTGCTGTTTTGAAAAAGTATTTTGATGTGGGGCGCTGTCCTCAGATAATAGCATGGTATGCGTTCGCTGTAACGCTATTGGATTAACAAAAAGTTAAGCTTTTAAATGATGTAGGACACTTGTATGTTCATGAATGTTGAATTTTACTATTTTGACATTTGAATTTGGCACGCTCCAACTTCACCGGATGTTGTCGATTTTGATCCCAGTAATGGGATCGGATCCTTAAGAATGATGGAGGCTACAGTGTACTTGTGGACCTTTAATGCTCTAGAAAATTTTTGTTACCCTTCCCCAGATCTGTGACTCGACACAATCGTGTCTCGGAACTCTATGGACAATTCCTTTGACCTCATGGCTTGGTTTTTGCTCTGACTTGCACTGTCAACTGTGGGACCTTTTATATAGACAGGTGTGTGCCTTTCCAAATCATGTCAAATCAATCTAATTTACCACAGGTGGACTCCAATCAAGTTGTAAAAACATCTCCCGGATGATCAATTGAAACGGGATGCACCAGAGCTCAATTTCGAGTCTCATGGCAAAGGGTCTAAATACTTATGTAAATAAGGTATTTCTGTTATTTTCAATACTAAAAACATGTTTTCACTTTGTCATTATGGGGTATTGTTCATAAATTGATGAGGAACTGTTTTATTTAATCCATTTTAGAATAAGACTAACAAAATGTGGAAAAAGTGAAGTGGTCTGAATCATTTTCGAATGCACTGTATATTCTTATTGCATGTACAACTATATATTATTACTGTCATATGTATATTTTCCTTTCCTTTAGAACCACAAGTCCATTGCTATTTGTAACAGGAAGATCACTTTGTATGCGTGTGCGTGTGTTAATGTCTGGTGGTGAGCAAGAGCCAATAAAACTCTAGCTATGGACACATCTGCCTTGTTCTTGCCAGACATCATGTCGTGAGTCAGAACCTTAACAATCAGCATTAAGTACTAGCAGGTGATTGCTCCGATAGCGCCAGCTAGCTGTTTTTACATGGTCCTTGTATCGTTGGATTCTGACCAGCGAGTAAGAATAAATCTATTTAATACACACATCATTATAAATCCATAATTTGTTTATAGCATCTTATGAAAGCTTCATAAAGCCTTCATATAGGCTTCATAAGCACTACATAAATTCTTCACAAATCATCTATAACCGTATATCATGCTCTATAAAGATTCTTAATGTGGCATAACTGACTTTACCATACATATATTAATCCTTTATAGAGCATGAAATATGGTTATAGATCATTTGTAACCATTCATGTAGTGCTTATGAAGCCCATATGATTACTTTATTATGCCTTCCTAAGATGCAATTAAAATAAAGCTGGACAGGGAACATAATATGAAGAAGAACCAAATGAGCCGGCCTACTTTATGCGCCATGACATAGGCTAGTTCGTTTAGCAGAAAATATATGCTTATTAGTCCCATGCCATTATTTTATATTATGTTTTTATAGTAAGAAGAATATAATTGAACTTAGCTGAATAAAATATAAAGGACATTTTTCCCATTCCAGTGCAAGTGTGCATATGAAGTGGCTATGTTGAGCGTAAAAGTGATCATTTGAAACATGTTCCATACGCTAGATTTAGAGTTTATTTGGCCCAAAAAATACAAACCCTAGAATGTTTTAAAAATCTAAACTTGACATTAGGCTGTTGAATATTTGAAAAAGTCTAAAAAGCTTGCGCTCTGTTCCTTGCCTCAGGCTGCACAAGCTGTTCTTATTTTCACCCAGACTTTTCTCAATTTCATATGTTTTTACTAATATGGAAAATTAGATCAGAATGGTCCATTTTATAAAAAGTTTAGGAAAGGGGTCAGGGGAAAAATACATGTAATCTGTATTCACTCGAATGGAGTATGCACTTGAATAGATAATGGAGGCAGCTTTCCCGCAGTTAATACATGCCAGGTAGGCTTCTCTGTTTTTATAGAGGAGCATGTGCGTAATATTAGCAGCTGAGAAATAAATATAGTCTCAGCTGGAAGACTCTTTTTTTAATGGCAACGATCAAAATTCTGCTTTCACACAGATTGTATGTAGTTGTCACGTTCTGCCCTTTATTCCTTTATTTTGTCTTTATTTAGTATGGTCAGGGCGTGAGTTGGGGTGGGCAGTCTGTTAGTTTTTCTATATTTTCTATTTCTGTGTTTGGCCTGATATGGTTCTCAATCAGAGGCAGCTGTCTATCGTTGTCCCTGATTGAGAACCATATTTAGGTAGCCTGTTTTCCTTTGTGTTTTGTGGGTGGTTATTTTCAGTCTTTGTGTGTCTGCACCAGATAGAACTGTTTCGGTTGTCACTTTGTTGTTTTGTATTTTTGAAGTGTTCAGTTTCTTATTAAAAAGATGAACACTAACCACACTGCGCTTTGGTCCTCTCCTTCTTCCACAGACGACAGCCGTTAGAGTAGTAACGTCTGGGCTTATGAGAACATTTATTTCATGCATCAAACACTTTTCAGGAGCATTCAGCCTCTCGCTGTGCGACAGGTGATATTCCGCCAAAACTCTGTATGCCATGGGCTCTCCAACCATGTTCCTGCAACCAAATCTGTTCGGGAAAATCGATAGTAACATGTTTCCACAAAAAAATATTTTATTAAACTCTGCGCGCTCAAGGAAGGAATGAAGGAGAGCGAGGTGGTGAGATTCTGTAGCATTAATGTGTCAGCCTATTAATTATGAAAATATAAAAAATTCCCTCTTACTTCACTATTCAAAATCAAATACAAATTCACTATAATTGTAGGCTAACTCTCTAAGCCACCCTACAGCATCAACGAACCAATATCATTGCTTAGGCCTATACGTTCTCTCGCAGACTGAGTGTGGACTGCATAATAATACAGTCCACACTCAAATGCGAAAATTTAACTTATTCTAATTATGGAGTACAGGCTAGACAAATGATATGCCAAAGACATCTTAAATCTTTTTTTTTTTTATTCTGCTGTGCATTATTTGTGGTAGGCTATGTTTTGCATAATGGCACAATCATTATTTTAATTCAGGGTTTTTTGTGGGGCTTGGGTTCATGATGTATACAGGCCTATGCATAATCTCTAATATGGATATGGGTGTTCTAAATGCAACGTCTTAAATTATTTGAATTAATCATCACCTTAGAAAGCGCTTCCCATTTTGTGGTTTGGCTTTGAAACAATGACCATGTTTTCCACTCTGTCGTCAACCTGTTCAAATTGATAGATCACATTGAGGTGAGTTTTTAAAGCCTGATACTGTTTTGATGACAACTGTTTTAGATGTGATTTTCGATTGTATTTCCATTGATGAGGGACGGTTAGGGACGGTTGTTAGCCAGTTGGGTTCCCCCAAGCATGTCCAGAGTGCATAAGAGGAGAATAACGTGACTCAATGGTAGTACAGTCACCGCAACAGCCCTAGTTTTACCACGAGATGCCTGTCAACACACACATCAGCCCACACCGCTACATGAAGCTGTCATGCACCTGAGGAAGATGAGCTGCGAGGCCTTGCGCAACTCTCAAATCTAAAAGACTACTACAAGCCCTGCTCCAGGGAGTGACCATACCCACACCAGTTGGGAGCTGCTGAGGGACTACGAGACGCTACTCTGTAAGAGAGAAGAGATCACAAGGGTGTTCTCTAGGCCCTCCCAGGTCAGTCGCCCCCACGGGAGCATCAGTACCGCTGCTACTCTCCTGACCACCACCAATCTGGGCCCTACCAGCTAGATCCACTGTCACCGTGTCAGGAGCACCACCGTTATTCCCAGACTCAGACAGTCTACTTCCCCGAGAGACACTACCCCATGCCCCCCGGCCAGAGCACCTCCACGGGACAGTTAGGACTTTCACAATGTCTCGATGTGGCACAGTTATTCAGTAGATCTTTGTCGCTCCTACCCCCCCTCAGCTGGAGCCCACGTCGTATCGACCACAGCGGCCCAGCTGCTCCCCCAACCAACATACCGTGGATCTGCACCCCGCTCAGCCAGAGCCTCAACTAGCCATTGAAGAGGCGATACCCACTCCAATTGTGGAGCCACAGCCAGCCTCTACCATGGGGCTCATTCTGGTTGCTGTTGCGGAGTCGTTCTCTCCTCCCCGTAGGGATGCCTTGCTAGATGAGGCAGATGCTCGTGTTCCCAAGGTTCCACTGTCTGCTGCCCTGGAACCTTTAATCACAAAGTCACCACCTGCCGCTTCTGGCCCGGAGCCCAAGCCAGTGGGGGATTCTTCACCTGCTCACAGGATTGAGCTGCAGCTGCAGATGTCAAGTGCAGCCAGGGAATTGGGGCCTCTCCAGCCCTGCCTGCCAGCGCCGTGCTAATTCCAGCCCGAGGGTCCTGCTACCTCCAGACATTCCAGACCACGCCTCAGGGGACCCACCAGGCATTGCCCCGGGTGACCCACCAGAGGTCGCCCCCGACCTTGATGTTAATTTCCCTGCCCCACGGTAGGATCAGAGTTTCTGTTTCCTGAGAGTTTCCATTTTCTGTAGAGCTGTGGAACTCATTGTGCGGGCCGTGAGCCCTTAATTTGCGGCTCGCAGTGATTTTCCGATTTTCCGTTCATAATAGATAACAATGATACAATTTCAATTAAATTTGTTTAATGCAGGCCTGAATCACTTCATTGAAATATATCTATTGTTCCCTGGATGGCAGATAGATGGCTGAATAGCGCAGCTGTTGAACAGATAGGCCGAAATAGAACGTTTGCCGAAATAGAACGCAACTGCTCAGCTATAGTGACCGACACACATCAGTTTGCTACTAGCTGATTTTGCAGTATGATATACATGGATCAATTTATTGTAAAAAAGAAGCGTAAATCTATTGACAATGAAAATTAGGGGGACCCGATTTAACCAGTTTTAGAATCTTCAGAGTGTTTTCTATCCACACATACTTATCATATGCATATACTATATTCCTGGCATGAGTAGCTGGACTTTGAAATGTTGCGCGATTTTTAACAAAAAGCTGCGAAAATTCGCATCATCCATAACAGGTTTTAACCTCCACACATTAACAAGTCCAATAGCTCAAATGAAAGAAAAAAACCTTGTTCATCTAGCCAGCAAGTCAGATTTCTAAAATGTTTTACGGCGAAAACATAGCACATATATATGTCAAACCACCACCAGACACAGCTCATTTGAATAGCCAAAACATGCAATCAACAAACGCAGGATTAAAAAATAAATCATGCACTAACCTTTTGAAAATCTTCATCAGATGACAGTAATAGGACATGTTACACAGTACATTTTTTTTTTCAATAATATGCCATTTAAATCCATAAATGTCCATTTACATTGAGTTCATGTTCAGAAATTACTCAAAAATGTCCGCAGGAAATCTAGGTAGCGCGGCAAGATAACGTAAATAGACATCATAAACTTTGACTAAATATACATGTTCTACATATAGTTAGAAAGATACACTGCTTCTTTATGCAATCGCTTTGTTACATTTATTTTTAACGTTACAGAAATCGCACACTATTCAATATTCTGAGACGGCGCTCAGATATAAGCTACATTTCTCCGTAATGTTGGAGTCAACAGAAACACAGATTTCAGCATAAATATTCCCTTACCTTCGATGGTCTTTGTTCAGAATGTTCTGGAAAGGTTCATACTTACCCAATACATCGTTTGGTTTCAAGTCTTGCGTCTTTGTATTAGCTACTGCTAATAACATCAGCTGAAATGCACCCAAAATGTCCTCTGGTCCGGAAAAGTTGCGCATCAAAACTTCAAAATTACATATTATATGTCGACTAAACAGGTCAAACTAAGTGCAGAAGCAAGCTTTATGATGTTTTAAACACACAAAACAAATTTCAATTCAACCGGTCATCATTAGCTCTTCCCAGGAGTGCTGGAACAAAGGAATGACCGGGACCAATTCGCGCCCCAACGCACAACATATTTTCTCATGGCACACACTAATTTCACTCCCATAGGGCCAATTCTCGCGGGATTTGAACGATTAAAAGCTCTACTGAATGATGACATCTAGTGGAAGACATAGAAAGTCTCCCCAGATTCATAACTGGTTGGGAAGGGTGGGGGCGATGACGTCAAAGTTGCTCCAACTTTCATGACCACAAAAAATAGTTTGGAAGAATGCCTGCCCTGTGAGTTCTGCTATACTTACAGACATAATTCCAACGGTTTTAGAAGCTTTAGAGTGTTTTCTATCCAATAATAATTATTATATGCATATATTAGCAATTTTTGACAGATTTTTTTTTTAGTTTACTAGGGGTACCCAATTCCTCCAAAGGGGGCATAAGTCAGCCATATCCTCAACAGGCTTTAGAGTCACAGTAGGACCCACAATGTAACGATGTGCGCTGACAGTCGGGAAGCAAGTTCAGGGAGTGAGTGTTTTTGATAAAATAAATGGAGCATAATACAAAAAAAGAAACACTGACAGCACACAGACAGGAAACAGAAACAATGACTCCTGGGGAAAGAGTCAAAGGGAGGGACATATATAGGGCAGGCAATCAAGGAAGTGATGGAGACCAGGTGAGTGACGCGCAGGTGCTTGTAACGATGGTGACAGGTGTGCGCCATAACGAGCAGCACAGTAACCTAGAGGCCGGAGAGGGAGCAAACGTGACACATAATCAGTGCTCGCCCTTGCACTGGTCTGGAGCAATGAAGTGGTGACGCAGGGTACCGTACCTAACCACAAATTACCTCTAAATCCCGCAGCAAAATCACAAAACCTTTAGTTGAGAAAACACTATAGCAGGTGTGGGTTCCCTCTGCAGAGCCTGGTGGCTGTCCACGTCTTTGTCCCAGAGCACATTATACATTTTTCCAGAGGGTGGAATGAGGATCGGGATCGGAACCTCAGGATCGGAAACTCTCCCAAATTGGGCTGACAGGAGAGAGCATTGGCTTTGATGTTCTTAGAACCTGGGTGATATGACAGGGTGAAGTTGAATCTAGTGAAGAAAATAACCCACTTTGCTTGGCGCAGATTCAGCAGCCTCGCTGAAGATGAAGAATGGCTCCTTGGCGCCCTCCATTCAGTGTCTCAACTCCTCTGCCAACTTGACAGCCAGCAGCTCCCCATCGTCAATCATAGATCCTCTCGGCAGGAGACAGTTTATTTTGAGAAGTATGCACATGGATACAATTTCTCTGGGATACCTTGGCTTTGGGACAGGTGACTCCCACGCCCACTTCTCTAGCGTCCACCTCCACCACAAAGGGCAATGTAGGATCTGGTTGTTTCAGCAATGGGGTGAAGGTGAAACGACCCATCAGCAGGCAGAAGGCCTCATTGGTTGCAGGACTCCACACCAACTTATGAGGACTACCCTTGAGGAGAAGTAAAAGGAGAGGCAATAGAGCTGAAGCGGCGGTAGAAGTTGGCAAACCACAGACACCTTAGGAGCCCCTTTATGGTGGTTGGGACTATCCATGACCTGACTGCTTCGACCTTCCTTTCATCCATACTCAGGCTGATCCAGTACCCCAAGAAGGAGACATAAACCTGATGGAACTGGCACTTCTCCGCTTTAATATAAAGGTGTTTATCCAGGAGGCGTCTCAGGACTACTCGGACTTGAGTGATGTGATCCTCAAGGTGGCCAAGTAGACCAGGATGTTGTCGATATACACAACCATCTGGCGCCCGATCATGTACTGGAACACCTCATCATGAATGCCTGAAACACTGACGTAGCATTTGCTAGTCCAAAAGGCATCCCCAAGTACTCGTAGTACCCAGACGTCATGCTGTAGGCCGTTTTCCACTCATCCCCCTCGCGGATGCGAAAAAGATTGCAGGCACTCCGCAGGTCTAGCTTCATAAAAAAAAGCAGGCCCCGCAGAGCTGTTCAATAGCGGGAAAGGATAGGGATACTTAGTGGTGTTGGAATTGAGACCTCTGTAATCAATGCAGGGGCGCAGACCCTCATCCTTCTTAGTCATGAAGAAGAAGCCTGCCGATGCAGGAGAGGTGGATGAGCAGACAAAACCCTGTTGGAGAGGCTACTGGATGTACTCCTCCATGGCCTCAGTCTCAGCCACCAACAGAGGGTAGACACAGCTGCTCATACATAGCCTTCTAGCATGTCGATGGCACAGTCCCTGGGGCGATGAGGAAGGAGACCGGTGGCTTGGGTCTTGGAGAACCCCTCCAATAGATCCTGGTACACCTCTTGGATGGCGGGCAACCACAGGACACTCAACCAACGTGGAACCGCTGGGCAAGGGAAAGCTGGTTCTTCGGCATCCGAGTGCCGTCAGTGATTTCCATCTTCGACCAGGAGATGGTGGTGTCATGACGTTGGAGCCACGGGACGCAGAGGATGACGCTGTGCACTGGTGTGGTGATGATGAGGAAGGGAAGGCTCTCCTGGTGCATGGATCCCACGGTGACGTGTGTGATAATGCCAGATCCCACTGGTTTATTATACAGGCCATGGATGGGAAAAGAAGAGGCGAGTGAGTACAAGGAGATATTCATGGAGGAGATGAGTGCCTGGTTGATGAAATTCAGCACCAGAATCCACTAGAAAGGTAGAATCAATTTGAGGGACAGCCAACCAGTCAACTGGAAATCAGGAACGTTTAGGCGGAAAAATGTTGGAATGCCAACGCCTTTGCCGGGAGACGGATGTTGACCGGGCCGCCCCTCAGCTCTCATGGATGCACCAGACATCGCTGAAGCTGGTGCCCTTCCTGGCCATAATAGGGTAGAGCCCCAGTTGTCTCCGGCTACGCCGTTCTGCCGTGGGGAGGTGTGGATGCTATCTCCATGGGCTCTGCCTCAGGATGGCCAAAGGAGTGAAACGAGTGGTGAGGTGGGCACCGGCTCTCCTGAAGAATGTTATCCAGATGGATGGCCATTGCGATGAGGACGTCCAAGGAAAGTACATCCCAATACGTCAACTCTGGACCTCTTCGCGCAGTCCTCTCTGGAATAGGGTGTGGAACGCCGGCTCATTCCATCTGCTGTAGACTGTCACAGGTAAAGGTGAGGGCATACTCCGCAGCGGTCTGGGCACCCTGATAGAGTTGAAGTCACTTACCTACTTATCTGGTGGGTGGTCGAAGAAGAACCGCCTCTCCTCTCTTCCAGACAGCCGTAGCCCACTCCAATGCCCTCCCGTACAGCAGGGAAATGACAGGGCCAACCTTGGACCTCTCGGTGGTGGGGGCTCCCGTTTGATGGGCGAAATAGAAGGAGCACAGGAGTAGGAAGCCACAGCGTTTCAACAGAGTACCATCGTTTCAACACAGTACCACTTCTCCGGAAAGAACAGTTGGGCATTGCTGACCTGGGCGGACTGCTGGGTAGGCTGGGGGACTGGCTCACTGACAACCCGTGGTAGGAGGCCCTCTGATAGTGGTATGAAGATCGTCTCTGGTGGTGTCGAGGTAGTGGAGAACGCAGAGGACCTCCTTCATAGCCGTACCCAGTTGCGCCAGCTGGTCGTGGTGCTGGTGGAGTAGATGACTCTGTTCTTTGACGGTCTGGAAGATGGTTTTATCTTCTGCTGCTTCCATATGTGGAAGTAGTATTCTATTTACACATATGCCGGGAGTCAGGATGCAGGTGCAGAAGGTGAGTTTAATAATAAATAAATGCAGATAAACAAAACAACAAGGGTACAGAACGTGACTCAAAACAATGCTGCCTAGTGACTGATGGCTAAATAAAGGGAGAGTAATCAAGAAAATAATGATGTCCAGGTGTGTGTAATGATGGGGAACATCTGGATAACAGGTGCAGTTAATGATGGTTGCTAGGGCCGGTGATTATCAGACTGATGATGTCGAACACCGGAGTGGAGGTTGCCGTGACAATGGGCTAAGAAACCAAAATAAAACAACATTAGCTGACATAGTCTAGTTGAAAAATTTAAAATGTAATTATTATGCGACTTGATGAGCACGTTTTTACTCCTAAACTTCCACAGCACAGGGATTGAATACTTATTGACTCAAGACACTTCAGCTTTTTTTTTGTATTAATTTGTAAAAATTTCAAAAACATAATTAAACTTACATTATGGGGTATTGTGTGTAAACCAGTGAAAAAACTTTATTTTTTATTTTTTTACATTTATTTTAAATGATTTATTACAAAAAACACAAGGAAGGGGTAACATTAAAGTATTATAACATGAAGGACAAACAATACAGCACCAAGACACTATCAAACATGTATCAGTCTTTCCGTAACAATTTAATACATTTTAAATTCAGGCTGTAACACAACAAAATGTGGAAAAAGTCGAGGGGTGCGAGGTCCAGGACCAGAGAGGTCCAGGACCTGAAGAACAGTTTACAGTTCTCCCAGGGTCAGCTTGATTGAGAGAGCACATCAGAGAGCACATCAGTTCTGTGTGTGAATCCTTGATAACAAAGTCAATGGAGGGACAATCAAGGCGGAACAACTTGGTTGTGGACGGAATTGCAGAATATCTACATGAGACCTGGATGGAGTCTGAGGACAAAGTGAGGGAAATTAACTCAGAGAATTTGAAGACAGACCACAGGAATTGCGCCGAAGGAGATGACTGACGTTTTATGATCCCGTAACCAATTGTGCTATTTTAGCGTTTTGTACGTAAAGTTTCTGCCACCGTGTCTTATGACCGAAAAGATTTTCTAGATATCATGACAGCAATTACTCACCCCGTACTGGAGGAAAACTTTTTCTTCAATGAGTTGGACAGGAAGGATTAACTTCAGACGCCCGACGAGGCCCTCATTCCTGTCATTCGCAGGAAAAAGAGATGGAGATATCGGAGACGAAGGTCTGGTAGCCTTGTAAAGATCTGCCGCCGAGAGGGTAATCTATTTTATACAGTTGAAGTCAGAAGTTTACATACACTTAGGTTGGAGTCAATAAAACTTGTTTTTCAACCAATCCACACATTTCTTGTTAAGAAACTAGTTTTGCCAAGTCTGTTAAAACATCTACTAATCTAATTTTTCCAACAGTTGTTTGAGACAGATTATTTCACTTGTAATTCACAGTACAACAATTCCAGTGGGTCAGACGTTTACATACACTAAGTTGACTGTGACTTTAAACAGCTTGGAAAATTCCAGAAAATGATGTCATGGCTTTAGAAGCTTCTGATAGGCTATTGACATCATTTGAGTCAATTAGAGGTGTACCTGTGGATGTATTTCAAGGCCTACCTTCAAACTCTGCCTTTTTGCTTGACATCATGGGAAAATCAAAAGAAATCAGCCAAGACTTCAGAAAATAATTGGAGACCTCCACAAGTCTGGTTCATTCTTGGGAGCAATTTCCAAACTCCTGAAGGTACCACGTTCATCTGTACAAACAATAGTACATAAGTATAAACCCAATGGGACCATGCAGCCATCATACCGCTCAGGAAGGAGATGTGTTCTGTCTCCTAGAGATGAACGTACTTTGGTGCGAAAAGTGCAAATCAATCCCAGAACAATAGCAAAGGACCTTGTGAAGATGCTGGATGAAACAGGTAGAAAAGTATCTATATCCACAGTAAAATGAGTCCTATATCAACATAACCTGAAAGGCTCTCAGCAAGGAAAAACCCACTGCTCCAAAACCGCCATAAAAAAGCCAAACTACGGTTTGCAACAGCACATGGGGTTAAAGATTGTACTTTTTGGAGAAATATCCTCTGGTCTGATTAAATAAAAAATAAAACTGTTTGGCCATAATGACCATCGTTATGTTTGGAGGAAAAGGGGGGAGGAAAATGTCAGGAATTGTGAAAAACTGAGTTTAAATGTACTTGGCTAAGGTACACTTCCGACTTCAACTGTATATCCTACCAAAAGGGACATAAAAAACTGTAATATCTTATGTTTCACCGAGTCGTGGCTGAACAACGACATGAATAACATACAGCTGCCGGGTTTAAAGCTTTTTCGGCAGGGTAGAATAGCGGCCTCTGGTAAGACAAGGGATGGCGGTCTATGTATGTTTGTAAACAGCTCGTACACGAAATCTAAGGAAGTCTTGAGGTTTTGCTCGTTTGAGGTAGGCATTAATACTGCACTCAATGAGCTGTATATGGCCGTAAGCAAACAGGAAAACGTTCATCCAAAGGCGGGCACTCCTAGTTGCCGGGGACTTTAATATAGGGAAAGTCAAATCCGTTTTACCTAATTTCTACCAGCACATTAAATGTGCAACCAGGGGGAAAAAACTCTAGACAACCTTTACTCCACACACAGAGACGCGTACAAAGCTCTCCCTCACGCTCCATTTGGCAAATCTGACCATAAATCTATCCTCCTGATTCCTGCTTACAAGAAAAAACAAAAGCAGGAAGCATCATTGACTTGGTCATTAAGAAAGTGGTCAGATGAAGCAGATGTTAAGCTACAAAACTGTTTGCTATCACAAACTGGAATATGTTCCAGGATTCGTCCGATGGCATTGAGTACACCACATCAGTCGGAGGCTTCATCGATAAGTGCATTGATGACGTTGTCCCCACCATGACCGTGCCTACATACCCCCATCTAGAAGCCATGGATTGCAGGCAACATCTGCACTGAGTTGAAGGGTAGAGCTGCCGCTTTCAATGAGCGGGACTCTGACCCAGAAGCTTATAAGATATCCTGCTATGCCCTCCTACGAACCATCCAGGCAAAGCATCATTACAGGACTAAGATTAAATCGTACTACACCGGCTCTGACGCTTGTCGGATGTGGCAGGCTTGCAAACTATTACAGACTACAAATGGAAACACAGCCGCGAGCTGCACAGTGACACGAGCATACCAGACGAGCTAAATAACTTCTATGCTCGCTTCAAGGCAAGTAACACTAAAGCATGCATGAGAGCACCAGCTGTTCCGGATGACTGTGTGATCACTCAGTAAGACCTTTAAACAGGTCAACATACACAAGGCCGCAGTGCTAGGCGGATAACCAGGACGTGTACTCTGAGCATGCTCTGAACAACTGGCAAGTGTCTTCACTGAGGTTCTCAACCTCAACTGAGTCTGTATTACCAACGTGTTTCAGGCAGACCACCACAGTCACTGTGCCCAAGAACATTAAGTTAACCTGTCTAAAATGACTACCGACCCATTATCCCAGAAACCCTAGACACACTCAATTTGCATACCACCCCAACAGATCCACAGATGATGCAACCTATTGCAATCAACACTGCCCTTTCCAACCTGGACAAAGGAACACCTATGTGAGAATACTATTCATTGACTACAGCTAATAGTTCAACACCATAGTGCCCTCAAAGCTCATCTCAAAGCTAAGGACCCTGGGACTAAACACCTACCTCTGCAACTGGATCTCGGACTTCCTAAAGGGCCACCCCAGGTGGTAAGGGTAGGTAACGACACCTCCACCACGCTGATCCTCAACACTGGGGCCCCTCAGGGATGCGTGCTCAGTCCCCTCCTGTACTCCCTTTTCACTAATGACTGCATGGCCACCCATGACTCCAACACCATCATCAAGTTTGCTGATGATTTAACAGTGGTAGGCCTGAACACTGAAAACGATGAGACAGCCTATAGGGAGGAGATCAGAGACTTGGTAGCAGTTATTTATTTTTCCTTTGCCTCCAACCCCCTTCGATGTGTAGAACGGATGTGGTGGGAGAGGCTAGGTCCACATAATGGTGCAACTTTCAAAAAATCCCAAAAGCTCTGACGAAGGCCGTGTGGCCGATACTTAGCTTATTAAAGATCAGTGATACTATCAAGAGCAGTGTGCAGTTTCCTTTTCCCTTCAATTTAGAATTATATAAAAGCACGTTGGCTATTCTCACATATATATTATTAACCCTGCTTTTAGCTGGACAATATAAATTGGTCATTGCTCCCGAGTGGCGCACAATGGGATTGCCTTGCAGTTCTCCAGCTGTATCCACTGAAAGCACGCAAGGTTCAAGGCACGAGGGCAGGGGGCACTGGATGGGCTGCAGATCCCGTGGACAGAAGACCGACCTAGCCCATGGGGAAGGGAGGACGAGATAGGGGGAGGAGGGGTGGACTCTCCACACTGGCAACACTTTAAGGGCCATTGCACTTATAATGGCGCTGACTAGGGAAACGTTCCGCTGTTCTGTTCTTAGTGCCAGTCTGCACGTTCAAACTAAAACAATGTAACTAAGAAAGGCATATTCATGCTTTCGTTAATAAAATAATGATAAAAATACTCTTTCAAAATGCCGAAGTGTATTTAGTAATGGATCCATAACGAATTATGGGAACTATGGGAATAAACATCTCTGAATTACAGAAATATCCTCCAATCCTCTATATGTTAATTATTAGGGGAAAATCACGTCATATTTTTCGATATACAGTAGGCCTACCGTAGGCGACATGAGTCTCACTAGTGTTGAGTAATGTGCTATTTAAAGGGTGTAGGTCTTAATTATTTGAAGAGCATATTGAAGTTTGCAACACAAACCCAGGTGGCAGTGTGTTTAGGGTCATTGTCTGCATTTGGAGAAGAGAAAAATAATTTTAGCCTAACAGCCAAAATTAGGGACAATACTAGAAATATACATGTCAATAGGCCTAAACATAACAAAATATTGCTAGAGTCCTACCTTGAAAGAAACGATGTGGTCCCAGAAACACCTCTCTGACATAGGGTCCACCATATCTCTTGAGGATTTCTTCCTCAAAGAAATCTCGAGCTATGATACCTGAAAAAGGAAGCAACAGTGAATTATTGTGGAACACATAGCAGTCCGTGCGGTGTAGGCTACAATATTTTATGTACCTTTTGATTTGTAAATAGCTAAACCTACTATCAAAAATGAAATATGGGCCTGGTCTCTGGTGAGAAATTGCCCCCCACAAAGTTTGAGCGGATGTTTGGGACTCGGCTTGCTTGACCTTCTTCCTTTTTTTCTGTAGCAATTTTGAGCAAATTGCTCAAGGCCCACAGTTGATTCCTCTGTGAAGATGACATCATTGAATGTCTCGCCAGCTTTAATCCATGCCTGGGCCTGCAGGATGCAAAGTTCTTTGTTTGTCAGACGAATCGTTGGGTCGAAACTACAGAACAGTTAATGTTATGAAAAAAAATATATATATATATATATATATATATATATATAAAACATGTCTTATCGCGGTTTCCATAAATCCACACAACTTTCTTCAACTGTCTTCTGATTGTGATTAGAGTGATGTTGTGCCGTGATGCCAGCAGATTACAGATGGCCTTTGCCGATCAGTCCTCATATTTTTTTGAACACAAAATAGCCTCCAAAATATTGTTATATATTATCAAGTTGATGACAGTCATATAGTCCGGCACCAACATAAAGCTGAGTGACTTACTCATTCATGGCCTTGGATTAAAATAAATATGTACCAACAATCTTTCTGATAGTCTTTAGTAAATAAATGTTTGGTTATCCTGACCTGGATACCATGTACAGTATGGGCTATTAGCATTATAATATACTTTTACCAACACCTCCCGCAGTGCAAAATGTTTTGCTACAGATGCTGGTTTGATACCCATATCGGCCGCAGCTGGGAGACCCATAAGGTGGCTTTTGGTTTTAATTTAGAATCCTCCAATCCTCTATATGTAATTATTGGAGGAGAGTCACGTCATATATTTAGATATACTGTAGGCCTACCGTAGGCAACATGAGTCTCACTAGTGTTGAGTAATATGCTGTTAAAATTGGGGTAGGTCTTATTTATTTAAAGTCCATATTGAAGTTAGAAGCAAATGGATTTGAAGCAATAGCCTACAACTATTTTAGCACCGTTTCGCGCTGCTCTGAGACAACATTGGGACTGGTCTTGGTAAATCAATGACATTTTTATTTGAACTGATTCTCCGTTTGGGTATTTGGTTAGAATATAAATTGAAAATTAAGGTGTAAAAATGTTATTCTCTTAGTGTAACCTTTATTTAACTAGGCAAGTCCTTTTAAAAAAAAATATATTTACAAAGACAGCCTACTCCTTCCTCCCCATCAGGGAAATGAACCCCAGTCTCCTGAATGCCCGCATGACATGGGGCCTCTTTAGCTAAATAGCCCAGAGGGTTTTTCATGTTTTTTATTATGGAAACACCATAATATTAATCAAGCAAAAGGTCTTAATCAATCCCATATACTAAGTTCTTACAAAAAGGGTTTAAATACTCTAGGAAAGCCTCTATTGAAGGCTATCAACTGAATCTCAAAAATGCCCTCTGGTGGTCAAACTAGCATTAATGGTACCAGTGGTCCACACTTAAAATAACGTGCCATAGAATTCTCCAGCACCAAGCAAGCTGCGCCGCATTACGCTGCAACTTTTAAAGGACGAACCTCTGAGCATTTGTTGGATGCGTTTCCTTCACCTTGCGGTCCATCCCAAACCATCTCAATTGGATTGAGGTCGGATGATTGTGGAGGCCAGGTCATCGGATGCAGCACTTTATCACTCTCCTTGGTCAAATAGCCCTTACACAGCATGGAGGTGTGTTGGGTCATTGTCCTGTTGAAAAACAAACAATAATCCCACTAAGCGCAAACTAAATGGGATGGCGTAATACTGCAGAATGCTGTGGTAGCCATGCCAGTTAGTGTGCCTTGAATTCTAAATGAATGACAGTGTCACCATCAAAGCACCCCAACACCATCATACCTCCTCCCCATCATACCTCCTCCCCAATGCTTCACAGTGGGAACAACACATGCGAGATCATCCATTTACCTGCTCTGTGTCTCTCAAAGACAAGGCAGTAGGAACACAAAATCTCAAATTTGGACTCATCTACACTAAATGACACAGGTCTAATGTCCATTGCTTGTGTTTCCTGGCCCAAACAAGTCTGTTCTTCTTATTGGTGTCCTTTTAGTGGTGGTTCTTTGCAGCAATTTGACCATGAAGCACTGATTCACGCAGTCTCCTCTGAACAGTTAATGTTTAGATGTGTCTGCAATTTCTGAGGCTGGTAACTCAAATGAACTTAGCAGGGTCTTCCTTTCCTGTGCCGGTCTTTATGAGAGCCTGTTTCATCATAGCGCTTGATGGTTTTTGTAACTTTGCAGTTGAAAAACTATCAAAGTTCCTGACATTTTCCAGATTGACTGACCTTCATGTCTTAAAGTAATTATGGACTGTCATTTCTCTTTGCTTATTTGAGCTGTTCGTGCCATAATATGGACTTGTTATTTTACTAAATAGTGCTATCTTCTGTAAAGACACCTACCTTGTCAATACACAACTGTTTGGCTCAAACACATTAAGAAGGAAAGACATTTCATGAATTCACTTTTAACAAGGCACACCTGTATATTAAAATGCATTCCAGGTGACTACCTCATGAAGCAGGTTGAGAGAATGTGCAAAGCTGTCATCAAGGCAAAGGCTGGCTACTTTGAAGAAACAATCATTTAATTTGATTTGTTTAACACTTTTTTTGGTTTGTCAAATCATATAAAATGTTATTGGTCACATACACATGGTTAGCAGATGGTTAGCAGTTCCAACAGTGCAGTAATACCTAACTAGTAATCTAACAATGTCCGAACAACTTCCTAATACACTCAAATCTAAAGGGAATATGTACATATATTGATGTACATATATATAAATGCATGTACATATATATAAATGAGAATATGTACATATAAATATACGGATGAGCGATGGCTGAGCAGCATAGGCAAGGTGCAATAGATGGTTTAAAACACAGTACACCTGATATGAGTAATATAAGATATGTAAACATTACTAAAGTGGCATTATTTAAAGTGGCATTGTTTAAAGTGACTATTGATTCCATTATTAGTGGCCAACTTTCATTGTTGATTTGTTATTTCATAGTTTTGATGTCTTCACTATTATTCTACACTGTAGAAAATAGTGAAAATAAAGAAAAATCCTGGAATGAGTTAGTGTCTCAACTTTTGACTGGCACTGTATATACATTGTATATGTGACCGGCCGGCACAATTTGGTCTTATGTAGCAACATTTTTTATTGTATTTTTTTACATTGGATAAAAGTAAAATGGTATATCACACACTGATTGAACGAATCCTCACTATCAGTATCTGAAATTTGGAAGTACGCCCAGACCCTTGTTTTGAGAATGAAAGATATGTCAATTTCAAGGTCTCAACTTAGAGAGAAGAAGCCTCGTGAGGTATTGATACAGTGGTTCCTCCTTTAAAAGCTGCGTCATACTACGGCACACTTTGCAGGCTGCCTCAGCATTCTGTGGCACGTCATTTAATTGTCAGCCATTTTTTCGGTTAAAGCAAGTTAGTGCTAGTTTGAACACCAGAGGGCATCTTTGAGAAGCATTCCATAGTCCTCCATATTGCAGGCATGTGGGAGACCGGGGTTTACCACCCCGACTAGGAGGAAGGAGAAGGCTGTCCTTGTAAATAAGAATTTGGTCTTAACTGATTCCATATGTTATTTCATAGTTGTGACGTCTTTACTATTATTCTACAATGTAGAACATTTAAAAACGTCTCTGGGATATGTGACTAGCCAAAAGCCAGTGAAATTACTATAAAAATCTAACTTTCATGAAATCACACATGCAAGATATCAAATTAAATCTACACTTGTTGTGAATCCAGCCAACGTGTCAGATTTCAAAAAGGCTTTTCGGCGAAAGCAAATTATGCTATTATCTGAGGATAGCACCATAGTAAACAAACACTGACAAGCATATTTCAACCCTCCAGGCGCGACACAAAACACAGAAATAAAGATACAAGTCATTTGACGAGCTTCTTTTGTTGGCACTCCAATGTGTCCCATAAACATCACAAATGGTCCTTTTGTTTCATTAATTCCGTCGATATATAACGTAAACTCACGTAAACCCGTACAACACCTTGGTCCGTACAATTGCCCTTATTTTAGCGCCCCAAAAACATAATACTTCCAGATCAACTGTAATGTCAATACCATTGTAAAGCACAATTTCTCCCCTTTCCAACATAATCAATTACATGACCTAAACACTGCCAGTTTCTGCATAATTCAAGCAGGCAATGAGCCCCCTCGGGTCTTTTTAAAAATGGCGGGTGGGGAAGCAAAACTAATGTGTGATGGTGAGAAGGAGAGATGTCGTGTGAGAAAACGCCTTTTTTTCACTCGATCTGTCCAAATTATTACCTTATCGTCTCTAAAATGTAAATAAAACACTATAAAGAGTTTATATAATGTGTCATTACATACCTATTTGAAGATTTGTGTTGAATTTGAATCAGGTTTTAGGGCTGTGCTAAAGTGATCTTAGAAGTAAACAGTGGCTTTGAGAATGATGATCGCATGCAATGATGACGCAAAAAATGACTAGGTATCCCCCTTACCCCCGTCACTGTGCATTTCTTGTTTTTAAAGGATGAGAGAAGTGATACACCTGTGCTACGAGTGCTACAACTCTTGAATAGAAACCTAGTTCATACCCCCGATTTTGAAGTCAACACAGTCGCTACAGTCCCATTAGTTGTCTTTGTAGCCTTGTTTGAACGTTGCGGTTGTGCACATTTGTACGGAATGGGGTGTGTTTACGTTGTCCAAAATGTCCATTTATTTGGCGCGTTTGATTCAGAAAAACACCAGTTCCAACTTGCGCAACGTGAATACAAAATATCTCAAAAGTTACCTGTAAACTTTGCCAAAACATTTCCAACTACTTTTGTAATACAACTTTAGGTATTTTTTAACGTAAATAATCTATACAATTGAAGATGGGATTATCTGTGTTCAATACCGGGGGAAAACAAACTGTAGCTAGCTTTCAGGTCACGCGCCTCTAACAGAGTCCTCTTCACTCTTGCCTCGTTCTGAACAGTGTTACTTATTCATTACACATAGGAAAAACATCAACCAATTTCTAAAGACTGTTGACATCCAGTGGAATCGGTAGAAATTGCAAAAAGGTCCCTTAGAAATCTGGATTCCCAATGAAAACCCATTGAAAAGAGAGTGACCTCAAAACAAATCTGAATGGTTTGTCCTCGGGGTTTCACCTGCCAAATAAGTTCTGTTATACTCACAGACATGATTCAAACAGTTTTAGAAACTTCAGAGTTTTTTCTATCCAAATAATATGTACAGTATATCTTATCTTCTGGGGTTGAGTAGCAGGCAGTTGAATTTGGGCATGCTTTTCATCCAAAATTCTGAATGCTGCCCCCTATCCTAGAGAAGTTTTAAGAATATAGAAAAATCCTAGAATGAGTAGGTGTGTCCAAACTTTTGACTGGTACTTGCATACCTTAAGGGAACATTTTGACATTCGCCATATGGTTAGTGAGAAAGTCCACATTGCAAATGTACGGCCCCTTACTAGACGTCCGACAACGTTTCTAAAATTCGCGGACGGCAGCGGGCCGTGCAGCAGGGCCGGATCTTCCAGGAAGTCATCAAACGAAGTCTCTCGGACATTCGGTTTCCGTTTTATAAAATGTTCCAATTTTGGTAATTTTTCCGCTGTCCCGGTAAATCCCACAAGAGGGCGAGTGGAATCATATTGCAAATGTACAAAACATCACCAATCATCACGTGGCCTTATCTCCTAAATGGAAAAGACTTCGAAGACAAAACTTGGTGAGCATAGGTTTGGCATAATGGGCAGTTGGCCCCGAACAAGATGGCGTCCAGGCCTCAACGGTTTTTGAGTTATGGCCATTTTTCTGGGATTAAATGTCAAAAATGAAAATAGAGCAATAATATTTCCACTTCACGTCAAAGAAAATGAACCTACGGTGTCAATAAAAAAAGAACCAGCCATCTATTGTAATTTAAGAGAAATCGTACAATGTGTTGTTTTTTTTAAAGTTACAGATCCGGTAGCAGTGTGTTCAGACTAATCTTTTTTAATTGTGTTTCCGAGCTATGCGAGATTTCTGTGATTTTCTGTGATTTTCTGAAATAACACACACTCATTCAACCCTCTGTAAATAAGTCAGTTCTTAACAAAAATACTTAAAACTAAATATTCTATAAGTGCCTACCCAAAGGAGGATATGTGTTCACTTTCAGCTTCCTGTGTAAACCGGAAATGCCTAAAAATTGTGTCATATGTGCTGTTTCAAAGGGTTAAAAAGGTCTGATCTTTTCAAAACTTTGTATGTGTTATTAGGCAACCCACATGAACTGTAAATCAGTCATTTCACCCAACAGATGTCAAAGAAAAGCTCTCTCTCACACACACACACACACACACACACACACACACAGCAAGGATGGAGTGACAAAGTCCGGTGCTTAAAGACACACAGAGCCTGCAATGGCATTTCCATATTCTCAACGCCGTGCCGAGTTCAACAAGATGCCCCGCTTAACCGTAGCTCGCTCTGAGTGCAGCGACCGTGAAAAAAGTAGGCCCAAAATGTCATTTGCTTTTGGGTGACATTGGGAGACCCTTTAGGGTGAGAAGCACAATTTGACCTCAGGAATGTTCCTGAGGTCCTCCCGATCTGTGCAAGCCTAAACTTGACGGTGTGGCATTAACCCATAACAGATAAAACAGTTAATTTTCATCAAACAGTTTACAATGACTTCTCTCCCCATAGGAATACATTGCCTGCTCCTCTAAAGTCAACCTGAAGCCTATGTGGGTTATGAATGCCTTATGAACCTGTCTTCAATGACATTCCATCAGGCCACTATGAGGTCTACCTGTGTCGATTATAAGCTTCCTGTAGCAACCGGAAGTGGTTAAAAACACCCTAAAAGTGTTTTTCCATACCCAACCTGATGTTTGATAGAAATACTGCATTCAACCCTGTGTAAATCAGTCAGTTCTTAACGTAAAGACTTAAAACTCAGGATTCTGTAAAAGCATACCCCAGTGAGGATACAGTGGGGCAAAAATTTAGTCGGCCACCAATTGTGCAAGTTCTCCCACTTAAAAAGATGAGAGAGGCCTGTAATTTTCATCATAGGTACACTTCAAATATGACAGACAAAATGAGAAAAGAAATCCAGAAAATCACATTGTAGGATTTTTAATGAATTTATTTGCAAATTATGGTGGAAAATAAGTATATGGTCAATAACAAAAGTTTCTCAATACTTTGTTAAATACCCTTTGTTGGCAATGACAGAGGTCAAACATTTTCTGTAATTCTTCACAAGGTTTTCACACACTGTTGCTGGTATTTTGTCCCATTCCTCCACGCAGATCTCCTCTAGAGCAGTGATGTTGTGGGGCTGTTGCTGGGCAACACAGACTTTCAACTCCCTCCAAAGATGTTCTATGGGGTTGAGATCTGGAGACTGGCTTGGCCACTCCAGGACCTTGAAGTGCTTCTTACGAAGCCACTCCTTCGTTGCCCGGGTGGTGTGTTTGGGATCATTGTCATGCTGAAAGACCCAGCCACATTTCATCTTCAATGCCATTGCTTATGGAAGGAGGTTTTCACTCAAGATTGCCCCATTCATTCTTTCCTTTACACGGATCAGTCGTCCTGGTTCATTTGCAGAAAAACAGCCCCAAAGCCTGATGTTTCCACCCCCATGCTTCACATTAGGTATGGTGTTCTTTGGATGCAACTCAGCATTCTTTGTCCTCCAAACACGACAAGTTGAGTTTTACCAAAAAGTTATATTTTGGTTTCATCTGACCATATGGCATTCTCCCAATCTTCTTCTGGATCATCCAAATGCTCTCTAGCAAACTTCAGACGGGCCTGGACATGTACTGGCTTAAGCAGGGGGACACGTCTGGCACTGCAGGATTTGAGTCCCTGGTGGCGTAGTGTGTTACTGATGGTAGGCTTTGTTACTTTGGTCCCAGCTCTCTGCAGGTCATTCACTAGGTCCCCCCTTGTGGTTCTGGAATTTTTGCTCACCGTTCTTGTGATCATTTTGACCCCACGGGATGAGATCTTGCGTGGAGCCCCAGATTATCAGGGTCTTGTATGTCTTCCATTTCCTAATAATTGCTCCCACAGTTTATTTCTTCAAACCAAGCTGCTTACCTATTGCAGATTCAGTCTTCCCAGCCTGGTGCAGGTCTACAATTTTGTTTCTGGTGTCCTTTGACAGCTCTTTGGTCTTGGCCATAGTGGAGTGCATATGCACAGTGCACAGTGCATTTGCAATATGATTTAACAGTGAAAAAACATCACCAAATGGACATGATGAAATCAACACAACGAGCGATGGAGAGGAACCACTATCACTGCCCGGCCATCCCAGGTTCATCAGTCCAGTCAATTTTGCATTTTGGCAGTATTTTTGAGCATGCTAAATTAGTGATGGTAAATGCACATTGAAACATACTGCAAATGCACAGCCGTGCACCTGGTGATTGGGACGGGTTACCAGGAGCACATTTTTAAAATGTTTTTTAATGCCATTACGAGGTAGCAAGTGGTCCACGGTTGGGTAGGGAGCACCCCCCACCCGTGCCCACTTCTCCCTCATCATACATGACAAATCAACCATTTAGGTTGATTCATGGCTTGACATTGTGCTATATATCATTTTGGCAGTATAAATGCCTTTTGGACATGGTTCACTGACTTTTGGGTTTGTAAACCAACTTACATTGATCGTACATGGCAAATGGACATAACATCCTGATTTGGCACTTTCAAATCATTTATATTGCATTTGGACATTTCTTATGGCATTTGGCTCCCCCCAAAAAAGTGACTTTTGACTTCCTATGAAATCATATTGCAAATGGACAAAACATATGCCTTATGCACAAGTATAAAAATTTAAAAAATTTTAAAAAACATGATGATAATAATATTACATGACTAAAGTATGTTGATACAGTTCTTATACATGTGTAATTGACACAAACATCGAAATAATTTTGAAAAACGGTCCAGAAAGCACTTTTTTAAAGGGGTGATAAGTTTTTGATTTAAAAAAAAAAAAAAAAAAATTTTACTCTTGGATCTTGACTTGTGTTACATTTGCAATATAAAAAATTACGGTGGAGCGCACTCGCCATCTGTTTTTCGGTGGAGCGCACTCGCCATTTTTGCAGTGTTACACTTGGCATTTGCCATATGGCATTTGCAACTAACTTTGAATGAAACGACGCCGAATTGAGTGGTATTGAACATCGTGTATATGTTTTGTACGGTGCCAATATGTTCCCATTCATTTTTGTACATTTCAGGGGGGTGTTCCCTTACTTAATTAATTTGATTCATATTATGGTATTTCTATTCCATGAAAATCAAAAGAACCCATGGGTAATTACAGACCGTTTCGCTCACGGAGTGCACGCTGGACGTTCGGGCTGAGGAGTAGGGTTGAATTTGAGCGTTCTGGCCTTACAACGGCAGTCAAGCACCCAAGCTATCGTTGTCTATCGCTGCCCATGTTACTCGCCGTAGCAGAGCTGGTTATGCAGTTTTCGTGTTAACCAGAGCGTTGGTGACTGTTTCCAGCAGCACAGTTACAATTTAATTACGCTTTTTTGCCAACGTTTACTGACACTGGCCATTACTGACACCGGCCATATTCAACTGGTGTTGAGCGCTAGTAAATTCATTATTCTGCGCTCTGGTACACTCGAGGCGAGAATGTTCTGATATTAGAGTAGATAGACAGAGCAAATTTACGAAAGCACCCGAATGTCCATTGAGAACACACAACCACTATACCATTTAGCTAAGCTAAGAATGACTGGAATCATCAAGTCAATAAACATTGGGTAGTTTGATAGCCTATAGTTAATGTACTGGCATGTTTGATAACTACTAACGTTAGGTAGATAGCTAACATACCATTACATACTGCTGTAATGATATGCTATGTGGTTCGTAAGGACAACGTAGCTAACAAATTGTCAGCCACATAACGTTTAAGGCAACTTATTTGAAAAGTCATTACTTTATTACATTGAGTAGCAAGCTACCGCGAGGACGCGCTCTATTGACTCTGTGGCTTGAGAATGCTTTTTGTGCACAGTCGATAGCGCGCTGGACTTCGGGCAAGAAGGCTGAGGGTTCGAAATCTCCCTGCTTGTTTCATTTCAAGTAGTGCACAATTATCAGTTTATTATTTTATTTAAATTGTCCATTCATTGTCAGTTAGAGACACAGTAGGGCATTGGGGCCCAAAAGCATAATCAGGTTTCTAACTCCCCCTTGGTCGTTAGGGCAAGTCTGGTCTGTGATAGGACGGGGTTTTTTCACACTTAGCTCAGCTATTAAACTATTCTTTTGTAAAGGTTGAACAGTCTATTGTTCAGCTATTAGCCCCCCTCCCCAACTTGCAACAAATTAAGGTATTTTTGTTGAGAGCAAATATTTTTTTATTTTCAATCAAAAATTATTGTTCTGAAAGAAAAAACAGGGCTTCAAAATAATTTTTTATTGCAATCAAATATTTTGTAATAGAGCGCAAAACTTTATGCATTTTATTCCTCAAAAATATATATTTTTAAATGTATTTGAAAACAGAACTCCAATTTAATTACGCTATCAACCACCCCCCATTTTGGCCATTTTTGAGTGTCAGTTTGGCTACAACCAATATTATTCAGCCTTTCTTTCCGACACAAAGGAAGTCATAGCGGACACCTACGAAGAAGGACTGTGTGATGATGACATCTCAGGTAAGCAGCACTTACCTGAGAATGCACAGGCGTTCTTTCATCCAACTTTTACATAGCTAGTAGTCAGCTCCTACGATTCAGTGTCGGTTCATAACATTCTACTATAGTACATACATACATACATACCGTGGAATGATAAATCATGCAATTATTATTCTCAAGCTAACCAAAACCATTTAGCTACAAACGCCTGTTCTTGACATTTTCAGTTGAATGATTCTAACTTGTACTTCCGGCGCCGACAGAGATGGCCGCCTCGCTTCGCGTTCCTAGGAAACTATGCAGTTTTTTTACGTGTTATTTCTTACATTAGTACCCCAGGTCATCTTAGGTTTCATTACATACAGTCGAGAAGAACTACTGAATATAAGATCAGCGTCAACTCACCATCAGTACGACCAAGAATATGTTTTTCGCGACGCGGATCCTGTGTTCTGCCTTACAAACAGGACAACGGAGCGGATCCCATGCAGCGACCCAAAAAAACGACTCAGAAAAAGAGGGAAACGAGGCGGTCTTCTGGTCAGACTCCGGAGACGGGCACACCGTGCACCACTCCCTAGCATTCTTCTTGCCAATGTCCAGTCTCTTGACAACAAGGTTGATGAAATCCGAGCAAGGGTAGCATTCCAGAGGGACATCAGAGACTGTAACGTTCTTTGCTTCACGGAAACGTGGCTCACTGGAGAGACGCTATCCGAGGCGGTGCAGCCAACGGGTTTCTCCACGCATCGCGCAGACAGAAACAAACATCTTTCTGGTAAGAAGAGGGGCGGGGGCGTATGCCTTATGGCTAACGTGACATGGTGTGATGAAAGAAACATACAGGAACTCAAATCCTTCTGTTCACCTGATTTAGAATTCCTCACAATCAAATGTAGACCGCATTATCTACCAAGAGAATTCTCTTCGATTATAATCACAGCCGTATATATCCCCCCCCAAGCAGACACATCGATGGCTCTGAATGAACTTTATTTGACTCTTTGCAAACTGGAAACCATTTATCCGGAGGCTGCATTCATTGTAGCTGGGGATTTTAACAAGGCTAATCTGAAAACAAGACTCCCTAAATTGTATCAGCATATCGATTGCGCAACCAGGGGTGGAAAGACCTTGGATCATAGTTACTCTAACTTCCGCGACGCATATAAGGCCTTGCCCCGCCCCCCTTTCGGAAAAGCTGACCACGACTCCATTTTGTTGATCCCTGCCTACAGACAGAAACTAAAACAAGAGGCTCCCACGCTGAGGTCTGTCCAACGCTGGTCCGACCAAGCTGACTCCACATTCCCAGACTGCTTCCATCACGTGGACTGGGACATGTTTCGCATTGCGTCAGACAACAACATTGACGAATACGCTGATTCGGTGTGCGAGTTCATTAGAACGTGCGTTAAAACATTCCCTAACCAGAAACCGTGGATTGATGGCAGCATTCGCGTGAAACTGAAAGCGCGAACCACTGCTTTTAATCAGGGCAAGGTGTCTGGTAACATGACCGAATACAAACAGTGCAGCTATTCCCTCCGCAAGGCTATCAAACAAGCTAAGCGTCAGTACAGAGACAAAGTAGAATCTCAATTCAACGGCTCAGACACAAGAGGCATGTGGCAGGGTCTACAGTCAATCACGGAATACAGGAAGAAATTCAGCCCAGTCACGGACCAGGATGTCCTGCTCCCAGGCAGACTAAATAACTTTTTTGCCCGCTTTGAGGACAATACAGTGCCACTGACACGGCCTGCAACGAAAACATGCTGTCTCTCCTTCACTGCAGCCGAGGTGAGTAAGACATTTAAACGTGTTAACCCTCGCAAGGCTGCAGGCCCAGACGGCATCCCCAGCCGCGCCCTCAGAGCATGCGCAGACCAGCTGGCCGGTGTGTTTACGGACATATTCAATCAATCCCTATACCAGTCTGCTGTTCCCACATGCTTCAAGAGGGCCACCATTGTTCCTGTTCCCAAGAAAGCTAAGGTAACTGAGCTAAACGACTACCGCCCCGTAGCACTCACTTCCGTCATCATGAAGTGCTTTGAGAGACTAGTCAAGGACCATATCACCTCCACCCTACCTGACACCCTAGACCTACTCCAATTTGCTTACCGCCCAAATAGGTCCACAGACGATGCAATCTCAACCACACTGCACACTGCCCTAACCCATCTGGACAAGAGGAATACCTATGTGAGAATGCTGTTCATCGACTACAGCTCGGCATTCAACACCATAGTACCCTCCAAGCTCGTCTTCAAGCTCGAGACCCTGGGTCTCGACCCCGCCCTGTGCAACTGGGTACTGGACTTCCTGACGGGCCGCCCCCAGGTGGTGAGGGTAGGCAACAACATCTCCTCCCCGCTGATCCTCAACACTGGGGCCCCACAAGGGTGCGTTCTGAGCCCTCTCCTGTACTCCCTGTTCACCCACGACTGCGTGGCCACGCACGCCTCCAACTCAATCATCAAGTTTGCGGACGACACAACAGTGGTAGGCTTGATTACCAACAACGACGAGACGGCCTACAGGGAGGAGGTGAGGGCCCTCGGAGTGTGGTGTCAGGAAAATAACCTCACACTCAACGTCAACAAAACTAAGGAGATGATTGTGGACTTCAGGAAACAGCAGAGGGAACACCCCCCTATCCACATCGATGGAACAGTAGTGGAGAGGGTAGCAAGTTTTAAGTTCATCGGCATACACATCACAGACAAACTGAATTGGTCCACTCACACAGACAGCATTGTGAAGAAGGCGCAGCAGCGCCTCTTCAACCTCAGGAGGCTGAAGAAATTTGGCTTTTCACCAAAAGCACTCTACAGATGCACAATCGAGAGCATCCTGGCGGGCTGTATCACCGCCTGGTACGGCAACTGCTCCACCCTCAACCGTAAGGCTCTCCAGAGGGTAGTGAGGTCTGCACAACGCATCACCGGGGGCAAACTACCTGCCCTCCAGGACACGTACACCACCCGATGTCACAGGAAGGCCATAAAGATCATCAAGGACATCAACCACCCGAGCCACTGCCTGTTCACCCCGCTATCATCCAGAAGGCGAGGTCAGTACAGGTGCATCAAAGCTGGGACCGAGAGACTGAAAAACAGCTTCTATCTCAAGGCCATCAGACTGTTAAACAGCCACCACTAACATTGAGTGGCTGCTGCCAACACACTGACACTGACTCAACTCCAGCCACTTTAATAATGGGAATTGATTGGAAATGATGTAAATATATCACTAGCAACTTTAAACAATGCTACCTTATATAATGTTACTTACCCTACATTATTCATCTCATATGCATACGTATATACTGTACTCTATATCATCGACTGTATCCTTATGTAATACATGTATCACTAGCCACTTTAACTATGCCACTTTGTTTACATACTCATCTCATATGTATATACTGTACTCGATACCATCTACTGTATCTTGCCTATGCTGCTCTGTACCATCACTCATTCATATATCATTATGTACATATTCTTTATCCCCTTACACTGTGTACAATACAGTAGTTTTGGAATTGTTAGTTAGATTACTTGTTGGTTATTACTGCATTGTCGGAACTTGAAGCACAAGCATTTCGCTACACTCGCATTAACATCTGCTAACCATGTGTATGTGACAAATAAAATTTGATTTGATTTGATTTGAACTTTCTTTCATGGCAACTCATAAGCAGGCCATGTTCTATTTGTTTCATGGTCAATATGTAATCATATTGCGTGACAGTGTAGTTTTTTTACAGAAGAATGAAAAAACACTATGTCTGTCAGAGAATGCTATTCTGATATGTCAGATTTAGAGGTAGACCAGAAAGTCAGCCCCATTAAGTCAAGGATTCCCCATGCGGCCATATCAGAGATATGGGCCACCGTGTAAAATGGCGAAGAGTTAGGGAGTCTTTGCAGCTTGTGCCTAACTAGATGGTGCAGGTATCATTGCCAGAATGATCTAGCTTCGTTGCATTGCTCGGCAAAAATACTCTGTTCTTGCTCCCCTGTCTCTCGTCCACATTGATACAAATCATATATTGATAAGGTACTAAGATGTAAAATGTCTCCATCAAATCTAAGAAGTTATTTAAACTTTTTTATTCTTACTTATTCGTAGACAAATGTTCAATGATGTTTGGAGTTGGAGTTGTTCTTCATCAACTGGTAATACTAAATAATGAAGCAGGTTAATAGGTTACACATTTCACTTTTAATTCCAATGCTTTTTGTCAAGATACAACATTGTCAGTTTTGGCGGTATAGATGGATTTTCAAGGAAGGTAAGTATATTATTTTGTATACATATAGCGAATTTCTAATCACCTAATGAACAACCACAATACCAGTCTGGTGTTAAGCTTTCTGTGCTGTATTGACATATGCTGAAATTTTTGTAACAATTTTTTTTTCACCTTTATTTAACCAGGTAGGCAATTGCGATTGCAATTGCAATTACAATTGCGACCTGGCCAAGATAAAGCAGAGCAGTTGGACACATACAACAACACAGAGTTACACATGGAGTAGAAAAAACATACAGTCAATAATACAGTAGAAAAATAGGTCTATATGCAATGTGAGCAAATGAGGTGAGATAAGGGAGGTAAAGGCAAAAACAAGGCCATGGTGGCGAAGTAAATACAATATAGCAAGTAAAACACTGGAATGATAGATTTGCAGTGGAAGAATGTGCAAAGTAGAAATAAAAATAATGGGGTGCAAAGGAGCAAATTAAATAAATAAATACAGTAGCGGGAAGAGGTAGTTGTTTGGGCTAAATTATAGATGGTCTATGTACAGGTGCAGTAATCTGTGAGCTGCTCTGACAGCTGGTGCTTAAAGCTAGTGAGGGAAGTAAGTGTTTCCAGTTTCAGAGATTTTTGTAGTTCGTTCCAGTCATTGGCAGCAGAGAACTGGAAGGAGAGGCGGCCAAAGGAAGAATATACCTGCAGGAGCGAGATATACCTGCAGAGAAATACCTGCAGGAGCACGTGCTACAGGTGGGTGCTGCTATGGTGACCAGCAAGCTGAGATAAGGGGGGACTTTACCTAGCAAGGTCTTGTAGATGACCTGGAGCCAGTGGGTTTGGCGACGAGTATGAAGCGAGGGCCAGCCAACGAGAGTGTACAGGTCACAATGGTGGGGAGTATATGGGGCTTTGGTGACGAAACGAATGGCACTGTGATAGACTGCATCCAATTTATTGAGTAGGGTATTGGAGGCATGAGTGAAGGATGCTTTGTTGCGAAATAGGAATCCAATTCTAGATTTAACTTTGGATTGGAGATGTTTGATGTGAGTCTGGAAGGAGAGTGTACAGTCTAACCAGACACTTAGGTATTTGTAGTTGTCCACATATTCTAAGTCAGAACCGTCCAGAGAAATTATGCTGGACGGGCGGGGAGGTGCAGGCAGCGATCGGTTGAAGCGCATGCATTTAGTTTTACTTGTATTTAAGAGCAGTTGGAGCCCACGGAAAGGGAGTTGTATGGCATTGAAGCTCGTCTGGAGGGCTGTTGACACAGTGTCCAAAGAAGGGCCAGAAGTATACAGAATGGTGTCGTCTGCGTAGAGGTGGATTAGAGACTCACCAGCAGCAATAGCGACATCATTGATGCATACAGAGAAGAGAGTCGGGACAAAAATTGAACCCTGTGGCACCCCCATAGGGACTGCCAGAGGCCCGGACAACAGGCCCTCCAATTTGACACACTGAACTCTATCAGAGAAGTAGTTGGTGAACCAGGCGAGGCAATCATTTGAGAAACCAAGGATATTGAGTCTGCCGATGAGGATGTGGTGATTGACAGAGTCGAAAGCCTTGGCCAGGTCAATGAATATGGCTGCTAAGATATCATTTAGGACCTTGGGTGCACCTCAGCCACGCTCATGACCAGATCTGAAACCAGATTGCATAGCGGAGAAGGTACGGTGGGATTCGAAATGGTCGGTTGACTTGGCTTTCGAAGACTTTAGGCAGGGCAGGATAGATATAGGTCTGTAGCAGTTTGGGTCAAGAGTGTCTCCCCCTTTGAAGAGGGGATGACCGCAGCTGCTTTCCAATCTTTGGGAATCTCAGACGACACGACTACTGGATTTGGGAGAAGGAGAAATGGGGAAGGCTTGGGCGAGTTGCTGTGTGGGGTACAGTGCAATTGACCGGGGTAGCCAGGTGGAAAGCATGGCCAGCCGTAGAAAAATGCTTATTCAAATTTTAAATTATAGTGGATTTATCGGTGGTGACAGAGTTTCCTATCCTCAGTTCAATGGGCAGCTGGGAGGAGGTGTTCTTTCTCCAAGGACTTTAGTGTCCCAGAACTTTTTTGAGTTTGTGTTGCAGGAAGGACATTTCTGCATGTTAAATCTAGCCTTGGCTTTTCTAACTGCCTGTGTATATTGGTTTCTGACTTCACTGAAAAGTTGCATATCACGGGGGCTGTTCGATGCTAATGCAGAATGCCATAGGATGTTTTTGTGTTGGTTAAGTGTTCCCTTTATTTTTTGGAGCAGTGTATAACACTGTATTTGTTTCAAAGCACATCTCTCCGACAGCAGGCATCTCTCATGTTGAGACTACGGTCTCTTTGCAGAAAAGCCTTGCATGAACACATCAATAAACAACAGTGACACTATACATAGCTACACTGAGTATACAAAACATTAAGAACAGATGCTCTTTCCATCAGTTTTTAATGCTCAACAGTTTCCCGTGTGTCAAGAATGGTCCACGACCCAAAGGACATC
Organism: Oncorhynchus mykiss; assembly: GCF_013265735.2. NCBI lineage: Eukaryota > Metazoa > Chordata > Actinopteri > Salmoniformes > Salmonidae > Oncorhynchus > Oncorhynchus mykiss. Next base: position 38,607,012 of record NC_048567.1, read on the forward strand.
CAGCGAAATTGACACAAATGTGGGAGGCATTAGAGTCAACATGGGACAGCATCCCTGTGGAATGCTTTCGACACCTTGTAGAGTCCATGCACCGATGAAATGAGGCTGTTCTGAGGGCAAAGTATACTCATCAATTACACATGAAAAGCAAACATAAAACACAAAGCAAAACCCAATCATATCAAACAAACACATTCTTCAGTAAAAAAAAAGACCCTCTAACATCCAACAGAATTGCCCAAGAGGCACCAACTTCATCAAGTTTAAGTAGTTTTTTTTAGATAATTCCACGAGAGGAGCAAAAAAACCAAAGCATATATACCTAACTCTGTGAAGATTGGAGGGATCTCCAGGGTTAGCCATACCTGAGTCCGGGTCTGGTAACTTATATGTCTGAAGGTTAACACCCTGGCCATCCTACAATCTAAGCTTGATGCCCTCAATCTCACACAAATTATCAATGAACCTACCAGGTACCACCCCAAAGCTGTAAACACAGGCACCCTCATAGATATTATCCTAACCAACTAAATACATCTCTGCTGTTTTCAACCAAGATCTCAGCAATCACCTCATTGCCTGCATCCGTAATGGGTCAGCGGTCAAGCCACCTCCACTCATCACTGTCAAACGCTCCCTGAAACACTTCAGCGAGCAGGCCTTTCTAATCGACCTGGCCCAGGTATCCTTGAAGGATATTGACCTCATCCCGTCAGTAGAAGATGCCTGGCAATTTTTTTTAAATGCCTTCCTCACCATCTTAAATAAGCATGCCCCATTACGGATGCAGGCAATGAGACAGTGATTGCTGAGATCTTGGTTGAAATCAGCAGGGGTGTATTTAGAGGACATGTTGATTATGATGATATCTATGAGGGTGCCTCTGTTAACGGCTTTGGGGTGGTACCTGGTAGGTTCATTGATAATTTGTGTGAGATTGAGGGCATCAAGTTTAGATTGTAGGATGGCTGTGGTGTTAAGCATGTTCATGTTTAGGTAATCTAGCAGCACGAGTTCTGAAGATAGATGGGGGGCAATCAGTTCACATACGGTTTCCAGAGTACAGCTATCGGCAGAGGGTGGTCTACAGCAGGCGGCAACGGTAATAGACTTGTTTTTCGAGAGTTGGATTTTTAAAAGTAGAAGTTCAAATTGTTTGGGTACAGACCTGGATAGTTGGACAGAACTCTGCAGGCTATCTCTGCAGTAGATTGCAACACCGCCCCCCCTTTGGCCATTATATCTTGTCTGAAAATGTTGTAGTTGGGGATTGAGATTTCAGAGTTTTTGTTGGTCTTCCTAAGCCAGGATTCAGACACGGCTAGAACATCCGGGTTGGCAGAGTGTAGTAAAGCAGTGAATAAAACAAACTTAGGGAGGCTTCTAATTTTAACATGCATGAAACCAAGGCTATTACGGTTACAGAAGTCATCAAAAGAGAGCGCCTGGGGAATAGGAGTGGAGCTAGGCACTGCAGGGCCTGCAGGGCCTGGATTCACCTCTACATCACCAGAGGAAAAGAGGAGGAGTAGGATAAGGGTACGGCTAAAAGCAATGAGAATTGCTCGTCTAGAACGTCTGGAACAGAGATTAAAAGGAGGTTTCTGGGGGCGATAAAATAGCTTCAAGGTATAATGTACAAAACAAAGGTATGGTAGGATGTAAATACAATGGAGGTAAACCTAGGTATTGTGTGATGATGAGAGAGATATTGTCTCTAGAAACATCATTGAAATCAGGACATGTCATCGCATGTGTGGGTGGTGGAACTAATAGGTTGGATAAGGTACAGTGAGCAGGACTAGAGGCTCTCCAGTGAAATAAGCCAATAAACACTAACCAGAACAGCAATGGACAAAGCATATTGACATTAAGGAGAGGCATGCTTAGTCGAGTGATCGAAAGGGTCCAGTGAGTAGTGAGGTTGGTTGGGGTCATGGGGATTCAGACAGCTATCCGGGCCATCGGTAGCAAGCTAACATAGGATGGAGGTCTGTTTTTAGCCACCTCGTGCGTTTCCATCGGTAGGATTAGCGGGGTTCCGTGTGGTAGAGGGGATCAATCCAATTCGCAAAAAATATATATATAGTTATAGAGGCCTAAGAAAAAATAAATAATAATAATAATAATTGTCCGATAGATCTATTCAGATAGCAGCGGATAAGACAGCTAACGATTAGCGGGCCGTAGATGGTCGTTCATGTAACGTCGCGACGGAGGGGCCAGTTGGATAATTCCTACGGGCAGATAATGTCGGTACTCCAGTCGTGAAGGCCCGGTGGGGCTCCGCGTCGGCAGTAAAACGGGTCCGGATAGGTGATTGTAGCCCAGGAGTGGCTGATGGAACTCTTCAGCTGGCTAGCTCCGAAATAATTGATGTTTGCTCCAGGACCTACGTAAGCAATAGTCACTCGGATAGCAGCTAGCTAGCTGCAAGATCCAGGTGAAAATGTCCGGGGATATGGGGAGAAAATACTGTAGGTCCGGTATGCTCTGGTCTGAGTCGCGTTGTACAAAACTGCCGATAGCTTTTCGAGCTAAAGGATAGCTGATGACCACCAACTGTGGTTACCTGAATACTAATGTCAGCCAGTAAACTGGCTAGCTTCTATTGTGGATTTCAGATTTAAGGTGAATAATACTTTTTTTTTAAATTGGTAAGGCAGGTTGCAGGAGAGTGTTTTGAAGTTGAGATTTTTAGAAAAAAATACATATAATAAGATATGCGAGGAAAATGTGTAAATATATATATACACGGGACACGACAAGATGAGGACAAAGGACGTCTGACTGCTATGCCATCGTGGGTCAAGATGTGTAAAAATCTGATGCTTTAGATTGAACGGTCATATCTCAGTTATTGTTTTCTTATCTACATTAAAGAAGCTATTTTCTTTACTTTCAGAGTGTGAGCTGATCAAGGGGTCGAAAATGTAGATATTGCCAGATGTTCACTGTCCGAGGAACCGGCCGTGGAAGCTTTATTGTTGGCAAAAGTGTCCATAACCAGAGGTAATTAAACTGTTCTGTGTTATTTTTATCTCTTCCTCTCTGTCTGTTTTGTTGTACATGGAACCTGTCTCACATGCACAGGTTGGAGGAAGGAGGATACCTTGACCTGTCGAATTCTATCCACCTCTTCTGTGTGGGATGTGTTCCTACCTCGTCTGTGGGCAGATCGGCAGCATTTCACAGAGAGTTGGAATAATCACCCTTCATTAAGTTCAGAGGCGAACCTGACGCCTCACCAGCTGTGGCATATCGGAATGCTCCAAACACCTGTGCACGTTTTTGTTTTTGCCTTATCACTACATAGCTGATTCAAATGATCAAGCCATCATCAAGCTTCAAGTGGTATTTATGTCGAATAGTGTCATTATCTTCTATTGTTTTGTCCTCATGTGTCTGTTTTTCATCATAAAGTACTATGTAGCCACTTAGTGTGGACACCAGGTGAGACCACACATACAAACACACAATAGCAGTCTCTCTCCTTCACTTCATCCCTCTCCCCCTTCTCCCTAAATCCTTTAGGTTATATCAGCTGTGTTGGTGAACCCCTCCCGTATCTGAACTGGTTGACACAGAGAGCACAGCATGATCATAGGTGAGAGGTCACTTGGTCGGGTCAACATGAAGTATTATGAAAGAGAGACTTTACATTGAAATAGAGATGTAGTAGTCCCAGAGTTAATGATCCAAGGTCAGCTTTGCATTTCACCTCCTGATGATTATGATGACTGACCGTGTTAGAATAGAATAACAAGGCTTATTCATGCTCTCTCTCCATCCATCTGTCTCTCGTCTGCAGGTATGTTTTGACGTGAGAGAGGAAGCCAGTCCAGTCATCGCCACCTCACCCGCTCTTAAGATAACCTTCAGGCCCACTGAGAATATTAGGGTAGCACTGTAATTCATTAATCATATGCTGTTTGCCTCTGTTCTAGCTAGCTAGCTAGCTGACTCGTTTTGACGTTATAATTACTTAAAGTTGCTTTCACCGTAACGTTTTGTCAGCCATATTTGCAGAAGAAAGTCACCAGGGACGGGTGGCTCGCGTCAAATTCGTCATTGGAACCACTCAATAACGAGTGCTCTAACTCCCCCTTGTGGTGGTCTGGAGCGATAAAGCCATGACGCTGAGTACCTCTAAGTCCCTCGGTGTAAGCTCGCAACTTTTAAAGGAGGAACCACTGTACGTGCCAGGAAAACATTATACCCCCCAACCAACATGTACCGTTGACACCAAGCAGGATGTGGCAATGGACTCATGCTGCTTATGCCAAATCCTGACTACCATCAGCATTACGCAAAAGGAACCAGGCTTCGTCGGACCAGGCAAAGTTTTCCCACTCCTAATTTGTCCAGTGTTGGTGATCGCGTACACACTGGATATGTTTATGTTGTTGCACCATTCTCAGTAAACCCTAGAACTGTCGTGCGTGAAAATTCCAGGAGGCCGGCCATTTCTGATATACTGGAAATAGCACGCCTGGCACTGACAATTGTACCATGATCAAAGTCGCTTAGGTCAGTCGTTTTGCCTATTCTAATGTTCAATCGAACAGTAACTGAATGCTTTGATGGCTGTTTGCCTGCTTTATATACTAGCAAGCCATGGCTACGTAACTCAGTCTATAGGAGCCAACCATTTTCGTGATCGGGGTGGTGTACCTAATAAACTGGGAAGTGAGTGTATACATCATAACACACAAAGATATGGAACCCACACACATAGGGACACACAAAAAAAGTAGGAACAACCCTCTCACTACTCGTGATGAAAATTAATCAACTTGGACATCTTTTGTTGAACAAGTGTCCTTCCTCTCTAAATTTCTCTTTCCCTTTTTGCCAAGTGGTGTATCCTGATTTTTGCAGTACATGGAGGATGCCTTTTTCACCAAGAGATGTACATCTTCCACAGTGGTGTGAAACATGTGGCTATGCAGCTCTGGAAAGAGGGTCTTAACAGCACTATCAGCTAGTACTTTATTGGCAATAGATGCTTTTTGTATTCCAGGTCCCTGGGATGGCTTTTCAGAGTTGTTTTCAGAGTAATCTGAAAACAACACTCTGTGTCTTTACACACTGCAACAATCCTTGGTGGTGGTTTTTGCAACCCTCCACAATCTTTCAACGTGACAAACGAATGTACAGAGGAATCTGAATTTAGAGCCTTGGATCAAGGCATACAGGTGTGTTGTTCCTTGATTTTTAAAGGAGATCATAAGAGACCGATGAAAACCATGTGATAACAATGGAATCAACCATTGCACCTCCAATAGATAGCCTATTTCAGGGGTTCTCATTCTGCACACAACCCCAGATCAACAAAATAAAATGCAATGTACCCCACTTGAAAAAATTGTCTTGCTCATAAAAAACTAGCAAACGTTAGGCTATATCTTGACCTATTTATATGTCAGTTAGATTATTGAAATCAAAACACCAAAAAGTAATATAATTAATATTAGTATATAGTTACACTTATTCACATTGTTTTCTTTATCTTATTTTGAAAAGTTTTATTAACATTACACATTATTGCATTGGATATAATAAATGGTGAATTCCGCATGTTATGACTTCTCTACATTTTTCTTGACATATTTCTGATTTAAGACTGAAGATTCACATGCAGCACAACTCTTTGTCGAACATATTTTAAATGCAACATCGTATCATCATTACAAAAAAGCAATACAGTAAACATTTAATAAACATTTCCATAAATGTCATGATCTAACAAAACTATTTGGACCCATCAATTCACTTAAACAGGCATTCACATTCATCTTCTAGTCTCAGGCCAGGTTTTCAGCACAGCACCCAGCACAAGCAGGTCTCGGTTGAGTGGTTGAGTGAATGATTTCTATTGTTTATTGTCTATTGTCTATTGTCTTAAGTGTGTGCATGTGACACAAGCTCGTCCACTTGGGCATGACATCACAGCTTGAACATAACAGATTAATATCTTTGGCTGTGAGTGGTGAGGGATTTTGTTTTTGCCTCATTGACAATTATTTGAAAAATTAAATTGATGGTTTGTGCACAAGGGTGATGTCTAAAGTGTCTTATTAGGAATGTTCAAATCGGACTTCTCTATGTGGCCGTCTAAGAAAATTGTCTTTCTGGGCCGGGCGTCAGTTAAACTGCAGTACCGAAGCAAAACTGTTGGAGCAGTCAAAACCGTACTTCTGGACCGGAAGCCCGGGTCCGTTGATGAGACTAGGCTGAACAATCATCGGTAGTTTCCAAACTTTCAATGGAGCCTCCAGACCCCCTTGTTCTCACCTCTTTTTCCTCCATTATACATGGTACTAGAGTTATGAGGAGTTTCCAAGCCTTATGAATTCCTTTCCCAACGGCTGTAACTAAACATATATTGTTCTTATTTCATGAGGGGTGAATCTGAATGCTTTCACTGTGACATCAGCCTCTTTCACGCTTGCACACTGGCACATTGTTGTGGCCGTGCGGCCGGAGGAACTTGGCAGGGACTGGGGAAGTGGTAGGGCTGAGGTGTGGACTGGAGCTGGGTTCGGGAGCAGGGAATGAGACTTGGACTGGAGCTCGAGGCTAGGACAGGAGCTGGGGTAGGTAGGGGCTTGGGCTGGGGCTGAGGGTAGAGACATAGGCAGCGGTAGGGACTGTTGTATAGGGGATGGGGCTGGGTAGTGATAGTAGGCATATTGTTGTGGCCAGGCCGGTGGACTACGCAGGGTTAGGGACAGGGCTGGGTGATGGGTTGATGCTTGGACAAGAGCTGGGGCAGGGAAATACTGCAGTCAGTTGTAGAAGCTGGGGCAAGGGCTGTTGTGGCCAGGATGGTTAGAAGCTCAGGGGGCTCCCGAGTGGCACAGCGGTCTAAGGCACTGCATATCAGTGCTGGAGGCATCCCTACAGACACACTGGTTCAATTCCAGGCTGTATTACAACCGACCGTGACTAAATAATACAATTTAATTTAAAAAATAGGCTAGGACTGAAGCTGGAGTAGGGGCAAAGTATTTGCAAACAGTATTCACCCCCCTTGGCGTTTTTCCTATTTTGTTGCATTACAACCTGTAATTTAAATTGATATTTATTTGGTTTTCATGTTATGGAAACAAAATAGTCCAAATTGGTGAAGTGAAATGAAAAAAAAACTTGCTTAAAAATGTATTCAACAACAGCATATGTACTCACCCACTTTGCTATGAAGCCCCTAAATCAGATATGGTGCAATCAATTACCTTCAGAAGTCACATAATTAGTTAAATAAAGTCGACCTGTGTGCATTCTAAGTGTAACATGATCTGTCACATGATCTCAGTATATTTACACCTGTTCTGAAAGGCCCCAGAGTCTGCAACACCACTAAGAAGGGGTACCACCAAGCGAGCGGCACTATGAAGACAAAGGAGCTCTCCAAACAGGTCAGGGACAAAGTTGTGGAGAAGTACAGATCTGGGTTGGGTTCTAAAAAAATATCAGAAACTTTGAACATCTCATGGAGCACCATTAAATCCATTATTCAAAAAGAGGGCTGTTTTTCATCGGCAGAGACTGGGAAACTGGTCAGAATTTAAGGAATGATAGATGCCGTTAAATACAGGGACATTCTTTAGGGAAACTTGTTTCAGTCTTCCAGAGATTTGTGTCTGGGACGGAGGTTCACCTTCCAGCAAGACAATGACCCTAAGCATCCTGCTTAAGAAACACTTCAGCATTTTAAGGGGAAACATTTAAATATCTTGGAATGGCCTAGTCAAAGCCCAGACCTCAATCCAATTGAATCTGTGGTATGACTTGAAGATTACTTTACACCAGCGAAACCCATCCAACTTGAAGGAGCTGGAGCAGTTTTGCCTTGAAGAGTGGGCAAACATTCCAGTGGCTAGATGTGCCAAGCTTATAGAGACATACCCCAAGAGACTTGCAGCTGTAATTGCTGCAAAAGGTGTCTCTACAAAGTATTGACTTTGGGGAGGTGAATAGTTAGTTTTTTTTGTCTTATTTCTTGTTTGTTTCACATTAAAACATATTTTGCATCTTCAAAGTGGTAGGCATGTTGTGTAAATCAAATGATACAAAACACCCAAAAATCTATTTTAATTCCAGGTTGCAAGGCAACAAAATAGGAAAAATGGCAAGGGGGAATAATAATTTTGCAAGCCACTGTAGGAGCGGTTACAGTTGTAACTGGGGTGGTGTCAGGAGTTGAGGCATAAGCTGTAAGCAGGACAGGAGCAGGCAGGAAGAGAGACAAGGGCTTATTGCTCATTGCTCACCTGCAGAGAGATTGTGACACTTTTGGGTCCACTACTGAAAGATTAACAGGCAGCTAGGCTTCAGGGCAGTCTTTACAGAGGTGTGTTTATGTGCCTCTGTACATGGAGTTGCGCAAGTGTATGTGTCTCTGTGTGAGTGCACATGGGTTAACCTGTGCATGTGTGTCTCTTTCTTTGTTTGCCAGTGCGTTTCTATGTGTGTGTGTGGTGTTAAAAGTAGACAAAATGGTCTGTTTTTTGTTACATGCACACATTCATCATGTGCGCTCCTTGGCTCAAATCAAATTTCATTAGTCACATACACACATTTAGCTGATGTTATTGCGGGTGTAGCAAAATGCTTGTGTTCCTAGCTCTGACAGTGCAGTCGTATCTAACAATTCACAACAATACACTCATCTAAAAGTAAAAGATTGGAATTAAGAAATATTTAAATATTAGGATGAGTAATTTCGGGAATAGCATTGACTAAAATACAGTAGAATGTCTATAAAATGTCCAAGTCTATGTACATAGAACAGGTGCAGGGTTGAATAACCGCTGGGATACAGAGTATGTTAGTCCCTGAAGTGTCTCTGGAAGGAGATCCTCACCCTGAGCTCGTCTACTTTATTGTCCAGTGACTGAACATTAGCAAGTAATATACTCAGAAGTGGTGGATGGTATGCACACCTCCTGAGTCGGACTAGAAGTCCACTCAGAATACCTCTTCTCTGCCGGCGGGGGCATCTTGGAGCAGCCTCTGGGATAAGTTCAATTACCCTGGGGGTTACGAACAAAGGATCCAATTTGGGAAACTCATATTTCTGGTTGTGACCGCCTTTCTGACATCCAAAAGTTATTTCCGGCTGTATGTAATAACACAAAACATTTTCTGGGCTAATAATGTAAGAAATAACACACAAAAAAACTAAACACTGCAAAGTTGCTTAGGAGCTAGAAGCAGAGATGCCATGTCTGTCGGGCACCATCAGCTGTGGTCAGAGTGTTGATTTTTCTGTGTGTTCTTGTAAAAAATATTTTATTCAATATTGAATTTGGCCTACTACTATAACACATGTAACCGCATTGAATAACACATTCATAAATGGCAAATAAATCAGAAGGAATACGTTTCTATATCTATGAGAAATAACAAAGCTCAGGAAATATACATTACCGTTCAAACGTTTGGGGTCACTTAGAAATGTCCTTGTTTTTGAATGCAAAGCACATTTATTTGTCAATTTAAAAAGTGTAGACATTGTTAATGTTGTAAATGATTATTGTAGCTGGAAACTGCAGATTCTTTATGGAATATCTACATTTCTAAGTGATCCCCAACTTTTGAACGGTAGTGTATATATGTGATCCAATTCAGGAAACTAGGCGTAGGTGTCAAGCCCTGACCTCAGATATCTGTTTTTCTATATATTTTGGTTAGGTCGGGGTGTGACTAGGGTGAGTACTCTAGTTTTTGTATGTCAAGGGTTTTTTGTATGTCTATGTTGGCCTGATATGGTTCCCAATCAGAGGCAGCTGTTTATCGTTGTCTCTGATTGGGGATCATATTTAGGTAGCCATTTCCCTCATTTGTGTTGTGGGATCTTGTCTATGCATAGTTGCCTTAATGCACATCAGTAGCGTCACATTTCGTTTGGATGTTTGTTGTTTTGTTCAGTGAATTTAGATTTATTAAAATTATGTGGAACTCTACTCACGCTGCGCCTTGGTCTCATCATTATGACGAACGTGACAGTAGGTCGCAAGTCACGACTTCACATGAGAGCCGTTTGAACGTAACATTTTTTTTTAACAAAACGCGTTTTTTGGCAAAAATGCCTTCTCGAACATGTGAACTTTCTTGATCCTTAAATAACAAACTTGTATGCAATCTGTAAACAGGAATACAATTGTTAAATTACGAGCCTTGTTGGTTTTAAGGCACAGAAAAAGTAAGCAACCTTCCCACTAGCCATGATTGGCTGAGATAATAGTGGGCTTGACTTCCCAAGAGAGGAGTTTGGATTGGTCTGACATATAGAAGGCTTCTGTCTATTTGAGCTCGTCAGCCTGTGTTGGTAATCCTGTCGAACGCAGCTTATTTTGTTATGTATTGTGTAGTGGAGCTGCATTAGTGTTGCTCTCCACTTTCTGGAAGATCAAGTTTTGAAATCAGTGGAATTAGAGTATGATAGCTAAAGAGATGGAGAAAACACGTGTCTCGATTACATCTTAAAACTAAAGGCAATCGTGGTATGGCATTCCTGACAGGAAGACGCGTCCATCATGCATGATGATGTATACAGGTAAGATAGTCCAGCGTTAGCTAGCTACATTTTCAGATATTACACGTTTCTAATTTTGACAGAAAGTGGTTTCATTCCAAGCTAAAGTGTACTGTTAGCTAGCTAAATAACGTTAGCTGACTGGCTCCCTAGCTGACGTCATTATTTGTTTCCCAGAGCTGTTTGCTTTTCTAGTTAGAGCCTAATGTTAGCTAGCTAGTATTGGACCTGGTTGGTTAGCGCCCAGCACTGTGGCATTGTTGGCACGTTGTTCATTGTTTAACTAACTAACGTTAGATGGCTGGCTCGTTATGTGACGTGTGTGATCTTAAACATTGGTTACATAGCTAGGTTCATTGTTCAGCTAGCTAGCTAGATATATGTCTTAAATCTAAAGAGTATTGTTAGCTAGCTAGCTAACATTAGCTAGCTGGCTCCTTAGCGGATGTTATTATTTGTTTCCCAGAGCTTTTTGCTTTTCTAATTAGAGCCTAATGTTATGCATTGTTGGCACTTTGTTCATTGTTGTTTAACTAGCTAACGTTAGCTGGCTGGCTCGTCAGCTAAAGTTACATGACATGTGTGATCTCAAACATTGTTTACCTAAAATAGTTTCATTGTTTACCTAACTAGCCAAATGTCTTAAGCTAAAGTGTATTGTTAGCTAGCTAGCTAATATTAGCTCTCTAGCGGAGGTTATTATTTGTTTCCCAGAGCTGTTTGCTTTTCTAGTTAGAGCCTAATGTTAGGCAATGTTGGAACTTTGTTCATTGGTGTTTAACTAGCTAACATTGGCTGGCTGGCTCATTAGCTAACGTTACGTGACTTGTGTACAACACCCGTTGAATACGGCCGGTGTCAGTAAACGTCTGCAAAAAAGCTTAATGAAATTGTTGCCAGCAGAGCTGGTTAAGCTGTTTTAATGTTATCCAGAGGTAAACAAATCGGCCAGAGCGTCAAGTGTAAGCTCAGAGAGTGAAACGAGATGGATAGGGCTAAAGCTTAAGATGGTGTGAACGATGCTGAATGGATGTAGACGAAGAAGAGCTCTTCACTAGATACCAAGACATTCAAAGGTGATTTTCTCAAAAGTCAGCTTACAAGCTGATCTACTTTCAAAGCAGAATTTCTTTCCCATTGTTCCTCAAATGCAGTGTATGATATGCCATTTTGTAGCTCTGAGTCTCTACTTTTGTCCAATGTAAAAAACACCATTTCACATTTTGCTACATAAGACCGAATCCAGGTGGTGAGTCACATTTAGCCCATCTGGTAGGCTTGTGCTACTGGGCAGATCGTGGCTGTCCTTCCCTTTTATAGTCTGTAATAGTTTGCAAGCCCTGCCACATCCGACAATTGTCGGAGCCGGTGTAATACGATTCAATCTTCGTCCTGTCTTGATGATTTACCTGTTTGACGGTTCGTCGGAGGGCATAGTAGGATTTTCTATAAGCCTCCAGGTTAGAGTCCCGCACCTTGAAAGCGGAAGGTCTACCCTTCAGCTCAGAGTGGATGTTGTCTGTAATCCATGGTTTCTGTTTGGGGTATGTACGTACGGTCACTGTGGTGACGACATCATCAATGGACTTATTGATGAAGCCAGTGACTGATGTGATGTACTCCTCAATGCCATTTTAAGAATCCCGGAACATATTCCAGTCTGTTCTAGCAAAACAGCCCTGTAGCTTTGCATGTGCGTCATCTGACCACTTCTGTATTGAGCGAGTCACTAGTACTTCCTGCTTTAGATTGACCTTGTAAGCAGGAATCATGGGAATATAGAGATATGGTCAGATGGAGGGCGAGGGAGAGCTTTGTATGCGTCTCTGTGTTTAGAGTTTTATTTCCCTCTGGTTGCACATACTGGTATAAATTAGGTAAAACAGATTTAAGTTTGCAGGCATTAAAGTCCCCGGCAACTCGGAGCGCTGCCTCTGGATGAGCATTTTCTTGTTTGCTTATATGGCCTTATACAGTTCGTTGAGTGCGGTCTTAGTGCCAGCAGTTGTTTGTGGTGGTAAATAGACAGCTACGAAAAATATAGATGAAAACTATATGGTGTACAGCTTATCATTAGATACTCTACCTTAGGTCAGCAAAACCTTAAGACTTCCTTAACATGACAGTTTGTGCACCAGCTGTTATTTACACATAGACACAGACTGCCTCCCCTTGTCTTACCGGAGACAGCTGTTCTATCTTTGCAGATGCACAGAAAACCCAGCCAACTATATATTATCCATGTCGTTGTTCAGCCACGACTCAGTGAAACATACGTAAGATGTTACAGTTTTTATTAACTTCTTATGGCCAGGGGTACATTGCTCTGAAAAGGCAGCGCGCGAAATTCCAAAATATTTTTTTTAAATATGTAACTTTCATACATTAACAAGTGCAATACACCAAAATAAAATAATTTTCTTCCAGTATTCTAGTTAAGCTAATAAGCATGCACCCGTTAAGACATTGACTGTAAAAACTATTTAAATAATTATTCCAGTGCTCCAGTTACTAACAGCATGCACCCATCAATAAATTGACTTAAAGCTGTTAAATCCCCTTGGATAGTTGAGGAATAAGAAAAATGTAATGGTTGAGATGGGTGAGGCAAAAGGTATGGCACATAATTGACTGCAAATTGAGAAATCAAGTTAATAAACTAAAAAAAAGAAGAATGAACTGTATTATAAAACAAAACTAAATGATATGTAGAATGATAGTAAAAAGCTTTGGAGCCCCTTAAATGAAAATTTGGGCAAAAGTCAAACTTAGCTCCATCATTCATTGAATCAGATGGCTCATTCTTCACAAAACCCACTGATATTGCCAACAACTTTAACGATTTTTCCATTGGCAAGATTAAAACCTGTTATGGCTAGCATTCCCCTAGGGGAACAACCTCCCCATTCAGGTGAAAAGGTGGCGCGGGAAATTCAAAAGATACTCTTTAGAAATATTTAACTTTCACACATTAACAAGTCCAATACAGCAAATGAAAGATAAACATCTTGTTAATCTACCCATCGTGTCCAATTTTTTAAATGTTTTACAGCGAAAACACAACATATGTTAGATCACCACCAAATTCAAGAACACTCACAGCCATTTTTCAGTCACAAAATCAGAAATATAGATTAAATGAATCACTAACCTTTGATTATCTCCATCAGATGACACTGATAGGACATCATGTTATACATGTATTGTGTGTTTTGTTCGATAATATGCATATATACTGTATATATAAAAAATCTGAGTTTACATTTGCGCGTTATGTGCCATAATGTTTTGATTCCAAAACATCCGGTGATTTTGCAGAAATACTCACAATAAGCATTGATAAAAGATGCAAGTGTTATTCAAGTGTATTAAAGATAAACGTATCCTCTATGCAACCGCTGTGTCAGATTTCAAAAAAACTTTACGGAAAAATAATAATCTGAGAACGGCGCTCAGAACCCAAATTAGCCAAAGAAATAGCAGCCATTTTGGCGTCAATAGAAGCTACAAAAAAACACTATAAATATTCACTTACCTTTGAATATCTTCATCAGAAGGCAGTTCCAGGAATCCCAGTTCGACAATAAATGACTGATTTGTTCCATAAAGTTCCATAAAGCCCATCATTTAGCCACTTGTTGTTAGCTTGTTCAGCCCAGCATTCCATCCTCAAAAAGCACGAGCAATTCCTCCAGACAAAAACTTTAAAAGTTCCGTTACAGATCGTAGAAATAAGTCAAATGATGTATGCAATCCATATTTAGGATGTTTTAAACATTAATCAGCAATAAGGTTCCAACCGGAGAATTTCATTCTCTGAAGAAACGCATTGGAACGGAAGAACACTCCACCGCGCACAATGAGACCGAGGCTTTCTGCCAGACCACCCACTCAAAGAGCTATTATGAGCCCCTCCTTTATAGTAGAATCATACAACCAGAATCTAAAGATGGTGACATCTTGTGGAAGCCCTAGGAAGTGCATGATCATCTATATCTAAGATGGACGTCAAATGGCACTGTTTTCAAAATTGAGTTCTCACTTCCTGTTTGGATTTCTTCTCAGGTTTTTGTCTGCCATATGAGTTATGTTATACTCACAGACATAATTGAAACAATTTTAGAAACTTCAGAGTGTTTTCTATCCACCAGTAATAATATGCATACATTCCCATCTGGGAAAGAGTAGGAGGCAGTTTACTCTGGGTACGCCTTTCATCCAAAAGTGAAAATGCTGCCCCCTAGCCCCAACAGGTTTTAACAAACGTAGGCATTAAATGCCAACAACAAATGTTGACACCACACATAATGACACAGAAAAAAACAGGTTTTTATAAAACTGTACACCACAAAAAAAATGACATACATAAGTTTTCAGAACCTTTGCTAATAGTCTCGAAATTGAGCAAAGATGCATCCTGTTACCATTGATCTTCCTTGAGATGTTTCTGCAACTTGATTGGAGTACACCTGTGTTAAATTCAAAATGATTTGGAAAGGCACACACCTGTCTATATAAGGTCCCACAGTTGAGAGTGCATGTCAGAGAAAAAACAAACAATGAGGTTGAAGGAATTGTCCGTAGAGCTCCGAGACAGGATTGTGTTGAGGCACAGATCTGGGGAAGGGTATCAAAAAATGTCTGCAACATCAAAGGTCCCCAAGAACACAGTGGCCTCCATCATTCTTAAATGGAAGAAGTTTGGAACTACCAAAACTCTTCCTAGAGGTGACCAAGAACCCAATGGTCATTCTGACAGAGCTCCAGAGTTCCTCTGTGGAACTGGGAGAACCTTCCAGAAGGACAACCATCTCTGCAACGCTCCACCAATCAGCCCTTTATGCTAGAGTGGCCAGATAAAAGCCACTCCTCAGTAAAAGGCAGGTGACCGTCCGCTTGGAGTTTTCCAATAGGCACCTAAAGGACTCTCAGATCATGAGAAACAAGATTCTCTGGTCTGATGAAACCAAGATTGACCTCTTTGGCCTTAGTGCCAAGCGTCATGTCTGGAGGAAACCTGGAAACATGGTGAAGTATGTTGGTGGCAGCATGATCCTGTGGGCATGTTTTTTAGCAGCAGGGACTGGGAGACTAATCAGGATCGAGGGAAAGATGAACCGAGCAAAGTACAGAGAAATCCTTGATGAAAACCTGCTCCAGAGCGCTCAGGCCCTCAGACTGGGGCAAAGGTTCACCTTCCAACAGGACCACGACCTTAAGCACACAGCCAAGACAACACAGCAGTGTCTTCGGGACAAGTCTCTGAATGTCCTTGAGTTGACAAGCTAGAGCCCAGACTTGAACGTGATCGAACATCACTTGAGAGACCTGAAAATAGCTGTGCAGCATCGCTCCCCATCTAACCTGACAGAACTTCAGAGAATCTGCAGAGAAGAATAGAAGAAACTCTCCAAATACAGGTGTACCAAGCTTGTAGCGTCATATCAAGCAAACAAAGTTTGTCCAAGATAAGATTTACAATGGATCCCTCTTCGTCTGGAGAAATAAATGTACGGTTCCAGCGCTGTAGGAGCTGTATCTACTACGCTTTGTTTCAGGACAAACTAGGCTTGAGGTGGCTTGCCTGATCAGGCAGGTTGCCAGACTGCATAAGAAACTGTAGTAAAAACGCAAAGTCGAATGTTTACCTTTTCTACTCCGGTGGCTGGATGGCGTTCGCGATTGCTGGATGCCTCTCCGCCATGTGACTGTTCATGGTGCAAAGACAATGTCCTATCCCGGAGCTCAAGTAAAAGACATTACTAAGCTGCCCCCAAATGTACTACGCCAGGACATGGACATCGATTCTATCGTAGTCTATGTGGGTTTTAATTACATTTCGAAGGGCAGCTCCGAACAGTTGAAACTGAATTGACTCTGCTGGACACTAATATCTGGCCCTGTGCCCTCTTTGAATCATGTCATTGAATGCTTTATTAGGATTCTTTCTCTTCACAACTGACTACGTGGTTACTACAGCTCTATGGGTGTAACTTTTGTTGACAATTTCCATACCTTTTGGAAACAACACATTTTATAAGGAGGATGGGATCCACACAAATAATTTGGGTTCCTGGATCCTTTCCCAGCATTATAAGGCTGTATTGAGACAATTACTTATCAATGACCCAAGCCCAGCTCAGTTAATCCCTACCATTGTGTCGCTAAGTCTTTATAATGCTTTAGCAAATGTACATTATACTGGAGGAATTGGTAGACACAATGTAAGTAACCTAAATGATGTCCCTCCAACTGCCCTGAATGCCTCTGCTGATCCTACAGCTATTGTATGCTGAAATCATGTGCCTATGAACCAGAGTTATACTGTTAGCGCTGAGGCGTTGTGCCCTAGTAGGAAGTCCACTGTGTGCAGCTCACTTTGCACTAACATAAATAACATGAGAATATCTACTTCTGCTAAGCTTCCCAGTAAAGCAATGAAAACATGCAAGCATCCCAGAAAAGTGTTAATAGCTTACTTGAACATACAGTGGGGAGAACAAGTATTTGATACACTGCCTATTTTGCAGGTGTTCCTACTTACAAAGCCTGTAGAGGTCATTTTTATCATAGGTACACTTCAACTGTGAGCGACGGAATCTAAAACAAAAATCACTTTGTATGATTTTTAAGTAATTAATCTACATTTTATTGCATGACATAAGTATTTGATCACCTACTAACCAGTAAGAATTCCGGCTCTCACAGACCTGTTAGTTTTTATTTAAGAATCCCTACTGTTCTCCACTCATTACAGGTATTAACTGCACCTGTTTGAACTCGTTACCTGAACAAAAGACACCTGTCCACACACTCAATCAACAGACGCCAACATCTCTAAAATGGCCAAGACCAGAGAGGGTGTAAGGACATCAGGGATAAAATTGTAGACCTGCACAAGGCTGGGATGGGCTACAGGACAACAGGCAAGCAGCTTGGTGAGAAGGCAACAACTGTTGGCGCAATTACTAGAAAATGGAAGAAGTTCAAGATGACGGTCAATCACCCTCGGTCTGGGGCTCCATGCAAGATCTCACCTTGTGGGGCATCAATGATCATGAGGAAGGTGAGGGATCAGCCCAGAACTACATGGCAGGACCTGGTCATTGACCAGACACATGCATACACATACACAATACCATATACACTATACATATGTACGCATGGTTTTTGTGCTGTAGATATGTCTTCGTAGAGTAGGCGCCTGAGGGCACACACTTAATGTGTTGTGAAATCTGTTGTGAATGTATTGTAATGTTTTTGAAATTGTATAACGGTCTTAATTTTGCTGGACCTCAGGAAGAGTAGCTGCTGACTTGCCTGTAGCTAATTGGGATCCATAATAAATACAAATCTGTAGATGTTAAATACAAATAACTCTCTTATAGGGTAGCATAGTGTCTAATACTAAATTGTCATACATTCTTCTTCTCTACCATAGATTTCCCCAAGATCTCAGACTCCGGAATGGGAAAATGCTTACAAGAAAGAAACATATGAAGACAGACAGTTGTTGTTACTTGCAAAGTTAAAAAGGGGAGAAAATGACAATCCCTTTGTCACACCCTGATCTGTTTCACCTGTCTTTGTGCTTGTCTCCACCCCCCTCCAGGTGTCAGCCATCTTCTCCATTATCCCTAGTGTATTTATACCGATGTTCTCCGTCTGTCTGTTACCAGTTCATTTTCTTCGTCAAGCCTACCAGCGGTTTTTCCCTTGCTCCTGTCTTTTTTTACTTCCTGTTTTCTAGTTTTCCTGCTTTTGACCATTTCTGCCTGCCCTGAACTTGAGCCTGCCGTTTTGTACCTTGTCACACCACCCTGGATTATTGACTTCTGTCTGCCCTGACCGCGAGATTGCCTGCCGTTCTATACCCTATGGACTCTGATCTGGATAACTGACTTCTGCCTGTCCTCGACCTATTGTTTCGCATGCCCCCTGTTCTAGTAATAAACTTTTATTACTTCGACACTGTCTGCATCTGAGTCTTCTCCTGAAACGTGATAGTATGAACTGGCCATGACTGACCCAACAGACTCAGACTAACTCTACAATGCTGTCTCCCTGCAAGGAGCCACCATTGGAAGACACAAGGAGTTGCTTCAATGTCTTATGGAGGGACTCCATGGCAGAACACCATGACGAGGCATTACATTGCTGTAGCAATTCCGCGGATTCCCCACAGGGCAGCGGGTCACACCTGTAATCTCCCAGCCTACCCCAGTTTCCTGAGAACCCCGCTTACCACCTCCGGCGTTGGCGATTTCGGAACCTACGGGGCATTTCTCTCCCAGTGCTCCCTCATTTTCGAGCTGCAGCCTTCTTCAGACCCTATGACTGCGAGATCGACCTTCGCCCAGGCACCAACCACTCTGCCCGGGGATGACTGTACTCTCCATCGTGTCCGGAGACCAAGGCTATGGAGTACCTACATTGGAGGACTCCCTAGCTGCAGGGTTCATCTGTCCTTCTGCCACACCTGCAAGCGCAGAGTTCTTCTTTGTGGAGAAGGACAAAACCCTGCACCCATGCATCAACCACTGGGCCTCAACTCATCTCCTCTGCTTTCGAGATGATCCAGGGGGCCACCGTGTTCTCCAAGCTGGACCTACGGAACGCCTACCACCTGGTGCAGATATGGGAAGGGGATGAGTGGAGGACTGCCTTCAATGCGGCCAGACGTCACTACGAGTATCTGGTCATGCCATTTGGCCTTACCAACGCCCCTGCTGTGTTCCAGGCTCTGGTGAATGATGTTTTCTGCAACATGTTGAACAGGTTTTCTTTGTCTACGTCGACATCCTCGTTTTCTTCCGCTCCGTCCAAGAACACGTGCTCCACATCCGACAGGTTCTCCAATGGCTGCTGGAGAACCAGCTTCTTGTGAAATCAGAGATGTGCAAATTCCATCGCTCCACCGTCCCCTTCCTGGGTTACATCATCGCTGCAGGGAGTGTACAGATGGATCTCGGAGGATTGGCCCCAGCCTACGTCCAGAGTGCAACTGCAACATTTCCTGGGATTCTTCAATTTTTATTGCCGCTTTATCCGGGGATACAGAACCCTGGCTTCCCCCCTGTCTGCACTCACCTCTCCCAAGGTTCCGTTCACGTGGTCCCAAGATGCTGACCGGGCGTTCCGTGATCCTTGTACCTTGTCACACCACACTGGATTATTGACCTCAACCTGCCCTGACCCCGAGACTGCCTGCTCCCTGTTCTAGAAAAATACTTTTGTTACTTCGACACTGTCTGCATCTGGGTCTTCTCCTGTAACGTGATACCCATTTTTCTACATTTACTATCTAGGCTACTCACCGTTCTATGGGCTACAGATTTGAGTCACCACTAGAATAGTTATTTGTGTGTTACCTTATATTATTAAATCTAATTAAACATTGCAAATAATGATTTTGTAAGACATGTAAAGTCTTTTTACATGTTGCAATAAAGATGAAGCTCATCTTTTGTTTTTAGGTATTTTCACTTGGTAATGAATAGTAGGCCAAAATAATTATATATAATTATATAGAAAGTGCTAAATCCTGTGTAACACCTAGTAACTACATTGTATTTTTGCAGATATTACATTTACTCTGTGGTGTAATAGTGTTTATTTCTCACTTGAATGGAGCTTTCATAAACTGGTGATTAGATTGTCAGGATGGGTAACGTACTTTGCAGGTACACTATAATTACAAGTCAGTACCCTTCAAGATACACTTAATTTTGACTAGTTGGGTAACAACTAGTAATTACATTGTACTTATGTGAATATTACATGCACTCTACGGTGTACTAGTGTGTTTTCTCCCACTTAGAGCTTCCAGAAACTAAAAAAAGGAGGCCAGGGTACTGTATAAGTACACATTAGTTACAAGTAAGTACCCCGCAAGATACATTTCATTTTAACTAGCTAAATCCTGTGTAACAACTAGTAATTACATTGTACTTAGGCAAACATTACATGCACTGGGATGACACTCGTATTAGATCTGTTTTCGTAAGCTCAACCAACCCAGATGGTACGCTTTATTTTTGCAGCAATTGCTAGCAGCAATGTTGACTGCAGATATAGTTTAAACCGTGTACATTCGTGGTTAAGTGATTAGACCCTATTGAGTATAGGCTTTAATCTCTCAGACACCCAGAGCATCCACAAGGGATCCCAAACTTTGTCACAGTTGTTAATGAATCAAATGCAGCTGAGAAGAAGCAAAACAATAAGTTGGTTAATTTTGTGGAAGCCTGGCCATTTGTAACAAGCATGGTACCAAACATTTATTACACTTCTGTAATTACAGACCGCAATTACTACCAGTTACATGTTATTACACTGTAGCTATGAACTACAATACTTATTACAGTGTAATTACACATGTTACCAAATTTTCATGTTTGTTTTAGACAATTACAAAAATACATTTAAGAAAAGTACAACATGTCTTAAACTTACTTTCACCATTGCATGCTCTCGTTCACTTCACCGGCCATAGACCGGTGCCCCCCGCGGCTCAGCATAATCAAATCCTCCCAGTGCTAGCTAGCTAGCTAGCTAACAACAGGAACATTAAGCCTGCCAAGACCAAAAACACAAACAAATGGACTATAGAGCTACAAGTAGTGATTGAAGTTACAAATGGACAATACTAAACAAGTTAAATGCCTTACCTGTGATGAAATGTGTTCCACACACATACGTGTACTGTGTGTGCACAGAACAAGACTCCGCGGCAAGCTCCGGCTGGCCTTCATCAACCACTCCTTGTGTCCCATATACAGTTGAAGTCGGAAGTTTACATACACTTAGGTTGGAGCCATTAAAACTTATTTTTCATTCACTCCATACATTTCTTGTTAACAAATTATAGTTTTGGCAAGTCGGTTAGGACATCTACTTTGTGCATGACACAAGTATTTTTCCAACAATTGTTTACAGACAGAGTATTTCACTTGTAATTCACTGTATCACAATTCCAGTGGGTCAGAAGTTAACATACACTAAGTTGACTGTGCCTTTAATAAACAGCTTGGAAAATTCCAGAAAATGATGTAATGGCTTTAGAAGCTTCTGCTAGGCTAATTGACAATTGGGGGTGTACTTGTGGATGTATTTCAAGGCCTACCTTCATACTCAGTGGCTCTTTGCTTGCCATCATGGGAATATCAAAAGAAATCAGCCAAGACCTCCACAGGTCTGGTTCATCCTTGGGAGCAATATCCAAATGCCTGAAGGTACCACGTTCATCTGTACAAACAATAGTACACAAGTATAAACACTATGGGACCACTCAGCCATCATACCGCTCCGGAAGGAGACTCGTTCTGTCTCTCTCCTAGAGATGAACGTACTTGGTGCAAAAAGTGCAAATCAATCTCAGAACAACAGCAAAGGACCTTGTGAAGATGCTGGAGGAAACAGGTACAAAAGTAAATATATTTCCACAGTTAAAACGAGTCCAATATTGACATAACCTGAAAGGTCGCACACCAAGGAAGAAGCCACTGCTCCAAAACCACCATAAAAAAGCCAGACTGCAGTTTTTAACTGCACATGTGGACAAAGATTGTACTTTTTGAAGAAATTTCCTCTGGTCTGATGAAACAAAAATAGAACTGTTTGGCCATAATGACCATCGTTATGTTTGGAGGAAAAAGGGGGAGGCTTGCAAGCCGAAGAATGCCATCCCAACCGTGAAGCACGGGGGTGGCAGCATCATGTTGTGGGGGTGTTTTGTTGCAGGAGGGACTGGTGCACTTCACAAAATAGATGGCACCATGAGGAGGGAAATTATGTGGATATATTGAAGCAACATCTCAAGAGATCAGACAGGAAGTTAAAGCTTGGTTGCAAGTGTCTTCCAAATGGACATTGACCACAAGCATACTTCCAAAGTGGTGGCAAAATGGCTTAAGGACAACAGAGTCAAGGTATTGGAATGGAATGGGCCAAAATTCACCCAACTTATTGTGGGAAGCTTGTGGAAGGCGACCCGAAACATTTGACCCAAGTTAAACAATTTAAAGGCAATGCTACCAAATTGTAATTGAGTGTATGTAAACTTCTGACCCACTGGGAATGTGATGAAATAAAGCTGAAATAAATAATTCTCTCTACTATTATTTTTTTTTGACATTTAATATTCTTAAA
Source organism: Oncorhynchus mykiss (assembly GCF_013265735.2). Lineage (NCBI taxonomy): Eukaryota > Metazoa > Chordata > Actinopteri > Salmoniformes > Salmonidae > Oncorhynchus > Oncorhynchus mykiss. The sequence continues at coordinate 38,629,705 of NC_048567.1, forward strand.
ATAAAGTGGTCATCCTAACTGACCTAAAACAGGGAATTGTTACTTGGATTAAATGTCAGGAATTGTGAAAAACTGAGTTTAAAGGTATTTGGCTAAGTTGCATGTTAATTTCCGACTTCAACTGTATCCTTGGACTTCGTCACGGGCCTCCCTCAGTCAGAAGGCAACACCACCATCCTTACGGTGGTGGACAGGTTTTCCAAAGCCACCCATTTTATTCCCCTTCCTAAGTTGCCCTCAGATAAGGAGACGGCCCAACTCTTGGTGTAGCACGTCTTCCGGATCCATGAACTCCTGGTCGACATGGTCTCCGATCTCAGTCCTCAGTTCTCGTCCCGGTTTTGGAAAACGTTCTGCACCCTCATTGGTTCGTCGGCCAGCCTGTCCTCTGGTTTCCATCCCCAGTCTAACGGCCAGTCGGAGCGAGCCAATCAGAACCTGGAGACGACTCTTCGTTGCCTCGCAGGAAGCTTGGTCACGAAGCAGGAAGCTTGGTCACGAAAATCAGAAAAGCAATCAAATTCAATCGTTTACCTTTGATGAGCTTCGGATGTTTTCACTCACGAGACTCCCAGTTAGACAGCAAATGTTCTTCCTTTTGTTCCATAAAGATTACTTTTATAGCCGAAATACCTCCGTTTCTTGTCCACGTTTTGTTGAGAAATCCAATGCCGGAAAAACTCCACATTAGATCCATAATATCGACAGAAACATGACAAACGTTTTTTTATAATCAATCCTCAAGGTGTTTTTCAAATATCTATTCGATAATATATCAAGAGGCAGAATCAGCTTTTCAGTAGGAGCGAGAGGAACAATGGCCGCCTTTGTCTATTACGCACAAATCACTCTGAGAGCCACCACCTGATGCAATGTTGTCGTTCACGCTAATTTTTCAAAATAAAAGCCTGAAACTGTCTAGTGCCTGTAGACACATTAGGGAAGCCATAGAAAAAGGAATATGGTTGATATCCCTTTCAATGGGCAATAGGGATGCATAGGAACACAGGGGTTTCAAAATAAGAGTCACTTCCTGATTGGATTTTTCTCAGGCTTTCGCCTGCAATATCAGTTCTGTTATACTCACAGACAATATTTTTACAGTTTTGGAAACTTTAGAGTGTTTTCTATCCTAAGCTGTCAATTATATGCATATTCTAGCATCTGGTCCTGAGAAATAGCCTGTTTACTTTGGGAACGTTATTTTTCCAAAAATGAAAATAGTGCCCCCTAGCTTCAAGAGGTTAAAGAGTCATCCTTATTGTAATAAAAACACCACATTATCTCCCCCCCCCCCTAAAACACATTGTGTACCACCAGAGAAAGAGAGAGAAAGAGCAAGAGAGGATCTATATACATCTACATAGCAGGCGCTTGAGCAGGTTGGATGGTTTTCAGGCTTTGCCTTTTCCTCTCTGCTCTTCCCCTGAAAACCAGATGTTTGTGTTGACTCCACTGAGCCTGCCCTCAATACAGTTTCAGCCACCATGGTTTGTGATGTTTCACAACAAAACCAATTCACATGAAAAATACAACGTGTGATAAGTAACCATTCAACCTTTCGAATACCAGGAAAGTCACTTCACTCAGAGCCCTATGGTACCTGGTCAAAAGAAATGCTCAAGATAAGGAATAGGGTGCCAATTAGGTCACAGCCTATGTATTCAAATGTAGTCATGTGGAGCGGGCAGCTGGGCAGTTCAGGCAAGCCACCATCAATTGCCATACATTGCACAGAGGTTAGGTGCTGCATTTTCCCAGTTCCGGGTTCTATGAAACAAGTCCATGATGGTGTGTTTTGACTGCCACACACTATCTGTATTAGAAGAACAGCTATCTTGAATAACTATCTGTTTTGGTAATATAGAGGATTGTATGGAGGCAAGTAGCTGGATTCTGAATTTTTTTAATAATGCCCTCGTTGCCCTACAGCAACCCCCTAGGGGTTACTATAGCACTTTGACACAGTTCGTGATGGGCTGCATTCCGTGCGACTGTCAAACAAACCTCAGAATGCAGGTGAGCTTCATTGCACCTGCATGAATTAACAATGACTCTCCCTCTGTCTTTCTCTCTTTCTCTTTCTGTCTCTCCCTCTTCTCTACTCTGTTCTGTTCTGTGTTTGGTGCTGACTCATATTCTGGCAACAAATCAAATATTGTGTTGTCATATGGACACATACTGACTGTCGATGATTTGAACCCATTTGTTTCGTTATTTAACCATTTATATTTTTGCCCATTTCATTTTGCACTTCAGACTGACAGATGAAACAGACCATTGTCATTTTGAAGTCGCCGATCTTCTAGCCATCACGGATCCATTTTTCATTTTCCATTGGTTTTGTCTTGTCTTCCTTCACACCTTGTTCCAATCCCATCAATTACATGTTGTGTATTTAACCCTCTGTTTCCCCTCATGTCCTTGTTGGAGATTGTTTTGATTGTATGTGATGTGATATTTAGTGTTGGTGTGCAACGGGTTTTGTACCCACTTTGTTATTTTGAACATTTTGGTTATTTGGGAGTTTTGTCAGCATTTATTAAACAACTCCATTTAAACCAAGTTCACTCTCCTGCACCTGACTTCTCTGCCACCAACACGCAACCCTTACACATTTGAAGTTTACATTCTGCTCTTCTGATGTGGCCCTGCATTTTGTAGGAACATACAGCAGAGGACAGGAGTCTGGACGAGCCAGGTTTCTCCTTCTCTCTGTTCCGGGTTAAATTATCTTCACAAGATGCTGGTAATACTGCTATTAACGTATTAATGTTTAAGCGTTCAGTCACATACTTCTCCTCTGATAAGGAAGTGGCTATATTTCAAATCCAATTTATAAGCAGTAGGTTGGCTCTCAAAAAGCTCATTTACAAAATTATTGTATGCTTTTTTTTCATTAAGGCAACAAGAGCAAAATAAAAACATTTAGGCTTTAACCATCACCAAATGGACAGGCTGAAATCATCACTGAAAGTGTCACTGTAGTCTCTAGACCTTGCCGAGTTCAACGAGGTGCCCGGTCTGACCGCAGCGACCCGTGCAAAAAGTAGGCCCGAAATGAAGCCTGACTAGTTGTGATTTCAACATGCTTTTGACATATTGCGGCCTCTGGGTCACACAGAGACACGCCATTTTCGATGGGCTCATCGGGAGGAGGTTGGGGTGGATAAGCCATAGAGTTATTCTAGCTGAGCTCGCTGGTTCATATAGGTTGACACTTCCGAGTTTCTCCCTTATGATTACAATGGTTTACAGGTTTTGCTCTAACTCTGCTTCTGTTAAAGCAATTTTCAAAATTCATTTTGTCACATGTTCAAGGTCACCTCTACCTCTACAGATATCAGCCTGAAAAGATTGAATGGTCCCCTTTATATCCTAAATGGGAAGTATGTACCATCAAATAGGGCTGAAATCAACAAATGGGCAGGCTGAAATCATCACAGAAAGGGAAACATATGGCATCACCATAGTCTCTACAAAGTGGCGACTTCAACGAGGTGCCACGCTTGACCTTAGCTCACTCGGTCTGACCGCAGCGACCGTGCAAAAAAGTAGGCCCAAAATGAAGCCTGACCTACATTTCAAATCAAATCAAACTTTATTGGTCACAAACACATGGTTAGCAGATGTTAATGCAAGTGTAGCGAAGTACTTCTAGTTCCGACCGTGCAGTAATATCTAACAAGTAATCTGACAATTCCTAACAATTTCACAACAAATACCTTATACAGGAATGAATAAGAATATGTACATATAAATATATGGATGAGCGATGGCCGAACGACATAAGCAAGATGCAGTAGATGGTATAGAGTAAAGTAGATACAGTGGGGCAAAAAAGTATTTAGTCAGCCACCAATTGTGCAAGTTCTCCCACTGAAAAAGATGAGAGAGGCCTGTAATGTTCATCATAGGTACACTTCAACTATGACAGACGAAATGAGAAAAAAAATCCAGAAAATCACAATGTAGGATTTTTAATTAATATATTTGCAAATTATGGTGGAAAATAAGTATTTGGTCAATAACAAGTTGACCAAGTTTAAGTTTAAGTTTATCTCCAATACTTTGTTACATACCCTTTGTTGGCAATGACAGAGGTCTTCACAAGGTTTTCACACACTGTTGCTGGTATTTTGGCCCATTCCTCCACGCAGATCTCCTCTAGAGCAGTGATGTTTTGGGGCTGTTGCTGGGCAACACAGACTTTCAACTCCCTCCAAAGATTTTCTATGGGGTTGAGATCTGGAGACTGGCTAGGCCACTCCAGGACCTTGAAATGCTTCTTACAAAGCCACTCCTTCGTTGCCCGGGCGGTGTGTTTGGGATCATTGTCATGCTGATAGACCCAGCCACGTTTCATATGACATTCTCCCAATCTTCTTCTGGATCATCCAAATGCTCTCTAGCAAACTTCAGACGAGCCTTAACATGTACTGGCTTAAGCAGGGGGACACGTCTGGCACTGCAGGATTTGAGTCCCTGGCGGCGCAGTGTGATACTGATGGTAGGCTTTGTTACTTTGGTCCCAGCTCTCTGCAGGTCATTCACTAGGTCCCCCCGTGTGGTTCTGGGATATTTGCTCACCGTTCTTGTGATCATTTTGACCCCACGGGGTGAGATCTTGCATGGAGCCCCAGATCGACGGAGATTATCAGTGGTCTTGTATGTCTTCCATTTCCTAATAATTGCTCCCACAGTTGATTTCTTCAAACCAAGCCGCTTACCTATTGCAGATTCAGTCTTCCCAGCCTGGTGCAGGTCTACAATTTTGTTCCTGGTGTCCTTTGACAGCTCTTTGGTCTTGGCCATAGTGGAGTTTGGAGTGTGACTGTTTGAGGTTGTGGACAGGTGTCTTTTATACTGATAACAAGTTCAAACAGGTGCCATAAATACAGGTAACGAGTGGAGGACAGAGGAGCCTCTTAAAGAAGAAGTTTCAGGTCTGTGAGAGCCAGAAATCTTGCTTGTTTGTAGGTGACCAAATACTTATTTTCCACCATAATTTGCAAATAAATTCCTTAAAAATCCTACATAGTTGAAGTGTACCTATGATGAAAATTACAGGCCTCTCTCATCATTTTAAGTGGGAGAACTTGCACAATTGGTTGCTGACTAAATACTTTTTTTGCCCCACTGTACGTAACATTAGCTAGCGAGCCAGCAAGCAAAAGTTTGCTAGCTACCTTACAGTATGCATTAACTTGCAATAAAAATGACTTTCTGACAAAATTAGCAACTCATCTGGAAAATGTAGCTAGACTCTTACCCGTATACATGGATGAATGCTTCCCGGCAGACTGGAACCATTTAACACCGTTTTGTTTGTAGCTACATCTTGTTTGGCCAGCTTTGTGTCAAGTAACTCCAGTTCACATTGAATGCGGCATGTGCAGAAAGTAGCCCGTCACTTTTTCCTACCGATCTGTCGATATTGCCTGCTAAATTCAGAGCATCAATGATGTTGAGAAAAGTAGAAAAAAGTAGACGCGGTAGAAAGGACTGTCAACACATACTGAACAGATTACGTTATAGACAGAATCATGCTACAGGCCAATCCAAACTCATCTCCCGGCATCTCAGCAAATCAATGCTAGTGGGAAGGTTCCTCACTTTTTCCATGGCTAAACCAACTAGGCTCGTAATTTAACAATTTTATTCGTATTCATGGATGGAATACAAGTTTGTTATTAAGGCACATGAAAGTTCACGTTACAGAAGATGCTTTTGACAAAAAAAAATGCATTTTGATAAAAAATAAATGTTTACTTTCAAATGCTTCTCCTCTAAAGTAGTGACGTGCGACACACGCCTAGTTTCCTGAAACGAGTCACATATAATATATATTTAACCTTTAACTATACATTTCCAATTAAGTCAGAAGACCTTTTTCCCAATGGCTAGTCCTGCACAGTAATATCCATTTTTATTTAACTGTATTGGGATAGGCCTGATCAATGTCAACTGACTTCACACCCATGTATAAACACCAAACCCGTCTGTGTGTTTTTGTATGTTTCTGCCGTGTGTGTTTTGACAACAACAATGGCCTGTTTCTCTTGCCCTGTTCCTGCAGCAGTGGTTTGAGATCATGGGAAAGGCACAAGGCCGTAACAACACTGGGGCTCTGTGTGTGTGTGTGTGTGTGTGTGTGTGTGTGTGTGTGTGTGTGTGTGTTTCCCCCTCTACTCCAGATGCTTGCCTCTGTGGTCTGCTTGGCTGGCTCCAGAACAGTTTATAGCACTCCCCTTTTCTGTTTACCGGGGACCTTATAGGAGCCAACGCAGAAACTTAAGGAACTGAAGGAACTTAACTTTCACTCTGCAGGAACTTACAGTGGAGGATTGGAGAAGATTGAAAAGAAAAAAACAACACAGAGCTTCCTCTACTGTTCTATACATCCTACCTTTCTTCTCTAGGTTAAACCACTCACTCACCCTCTCACCCTCTCCCTCTCCCTCTCTCTCTCTCTGTCTCTCACACGCCCTTTCACACTGTATCTGTCTTTTCATCACGTTTACAGGCGGTAGCCAAGAAAACATTTGGGTGCAACAATTTCCGATCTGCACTGGAGAACGGTCTCTCTCTCTCTCTCTCTCTCTCTCTCTCTCTCTCTCTCTCTCTATAAATATATCTTGCTGTTGCTCTTTCAAGCCTCCCATTCATTCAGGACCCTCTCTCCTATCTCCAGAGCTCTACTTCTTCCGTAAGTGTTACTGAGATTGCCCAGCACTGAATGTAGTATAGAATGTTTGCTTGTTAGACCTTGTTGTTAAACCACCTTATTGAAAACAGAGCCCATTTGGACTTAAATATATGCCATGTTAGTGTTTGATTGTCATATTTTCCTCTGTTCAATCTTGTTTCGCAATGACGTCTTTTTACTGACATTTCCTACTAGTAACATTTCCAACGAAGAATGTTACTAGTAAAACCCACACATTTTTTGTTCGTTTGTTCTCTGTCCCATTTCATTTTGCTATGATGTCTTGTAATGTATTTTAAATGGGGATGGTTTTGCCTGTGGAACAGATATGATTGGGATGGAGCGGGCTGGTTGCCATCTTGGCTTCTTTAATGAGAGGGGTGATAGGCTGTGGAGTTAATTGGGATTGCTGTAGCTGAAACCACAGTGGAAAGCAAAGCAGTGTTGCATTGACCTAAATGAATTTAAGAACACTCAACTCATGTGGAAGGAGATGTTAGCATAACATTATGATAACATTGAGATGCATGCATGTGTAAGCGTGCATGTATCTTCAGCGTGTGTGCGTGTTGCTGTTCTTTGCGTGTGTGTGTGTGCGCGTGGGCCTCCCAGACACCCTGGTGTTGTTTCAGTGACTCAGCAGAGGGCTTTAATTACCACAGGCTGTTGCGAAATCTCCCTGACCACTCGGGCCATCCACTCTGTAAAGCACAGTCAGACACAGACAGACAACCACTCGTTCTGCTGATCTCATCCTGACTCCACTTTTTACCACCCTCAGGATAACGGCAGACATAGGGGAATTCTCAATGTTTTCTCAATGTCTATGGAAGTAGTCTTCAGTACTGTTAGCCTGGTTCCAGATCTGTTGGTGCTTTATAGTCAACTCCTTAACAGAACTCAGAACAGTTCGAATCACAGAGGTTTATTTACAAAACAGGGGGCAGGAAAACGACAGGTCAAGGGCTGGCAGAGGTCAGTAATCCAAAGCAGAGTCCGTAAAATACAGAAAGGCAGGAAGGTTCAGGGCCAGGGCATGGAGCAGTCAGTAATCCAGGGCAGTGTCAGAAGGTTCAGAAGGGCAGGCAGGCTCAGGGTCAGGGCAGGCAGTATGGTCAAAACCAGAAGAACTAGATGATAGGGACTAAAGAAAACAGGAGTACGGGAAAAAACATGCAGGTAGGCTGGTAACAGACAAACAGTCAACACAGGTATAAATGCACAGGGCATAATGGGAAAAATGAGCGACACCTGGAGGGGGGTGGAGACAAGCGCATGACAGGTGAAAAAGATCACGACTCCTATGGTCGTCATGTTTTTCATGACAATAACTTCACTGTAAAACCCTATAAGTTCCGTGAACTAATTGTAAATCAAAACACTAAAAAGTTCAAATGAAGGCACACCTAATTATTTTTAATTACTTGTAGTTAACCTGATGGTTTTATGCTAATTTAAAAAAATTTAACTGTACTTTACTTAAAAAAATAATGTTAATTAGTTTAATACATTGGATTGCTGCATATTGAATAGCTATGTTTTAGCTGTAGTCAACTTAGTTTGTATTTGTATTTATTAGCTGATGCCAAGGCAGCAGCTACTTTTCCTGGGGTCCAGCAAAATGTATACAAAAGTTATACTTAAAAAGAAAAAATATTACAATACATATACAACAGATTAAGTGTGTGCCCACAGGCCCCTGCTCTACTACCATATATCCACAACACAAAATCCATGTGTACGTGTGTGTGTATAGTGCGTTTGTTATCATGTGTTTGTATGCATGTGTCTGTGCCTGTGTTTGTGTATTTTTATAAATGTTTCTATCGGAATTTACTGCTTGCGTGAGTTACTTGATGTGGAATAGAGTTTCATGTAGTCATGGCTCTATGTAGTACTGTGCGCCTCCCATAGCCTGTTCTGGACATGGGGACTGTGAAGAGACTTTTGGTGGCATGTCTTGTGGGGTATTTTTAATTTAATTTAATTTAACTAGACAAATCAGTTAAGAACAAATTCTAATTTACAATGACGGCCTACACCGGCCAAACTCGGACGACAATGTGCCAATTGTGCGCCGCCCTATGGGACTCCCAATCACGGCCGGTTATGATACAGCCTGGAATCAAAAAAGTGTGTCTGTAGTGACGCCTCTAGCACTAAGATGCTGTGCCTTAGACCTCTGCGCTGTGAGCCCAAAAGGACGAGGTCCTACTGAGATGCATGGGTGTCCGAGCTGTGTGCCAGTAGTTTAAACAGACAGCCCGGTGCATTCAACATGCCAATACCTCTCACAAATACAAGTAGTGATGAAGTCAATCTCTCCTCCACTTTGAGCCAGGAGAGATTGACATGTATATTTTTAATGTTAGCTCTCTGTGTACATCCAAGAACCAGTCGTGCTGCCATGTTCTGAGCCAATTGCAATTTTGTGGTCAGGTGCCACAAAAAGTCCCACTTTGTGGCATCTGACCACGTGACTAAACAGTAGTCCAGGTAAGACAAAACTAGGGCCTGTAGGACCTTCCTTGTTGAGAGCTGTTAAGAATGCAGAGCAGAGCTTTATTATGGACAGACTTCTCCCCATCCTAGCTACTGTTGGATCAATGTGTTTTGACCATGACAGTTCACAATCCAGGGTTACTCCAAGCAGTTTAATCTCCTCAACTTGCTCAATTTCCACATTATTCATTACAATATTTACAGTGCCTTGCGAAAGTTTTCGGCCCCCTTGAACTTTGCGACCTTTTGCCACATTTCAGGCTTCAAACATAAAGATATAAAACTGTATTTTTTTGTGAAGAATCAACAACAAGTGGGACACAATCATGAAGTGGAACGACATTTATTGGATATTTCAAACTTTTTTAACAAATCAAAAACTGAAAAATTGGGCGTGCAAAATTATTCAGCCCCCTTAAGTTAATACTTTGTAGCGCCACCTTTTGCTGCGATTACAGCTGTAAGTCGCTTGGGGTATGTCTCTATCAGTTTTGCACATCGAGAGACTGACATTTTTTCCCATTCCTCCTTACAAAACAGCTCGAGCTCAGTGAGGTTGGATGGAGAGCATTTGTGAACAGCAGTTTTCAGTTCTTTCCACAGATTCTCGATTGGATTCAGGTCTGGACTTTGACTTGGCCATTCTAACACCTGGATATGTTTATTTTTGAACCATTCCATTGTAGATTTTGCTTTATGTTTTGGATCATTGTCTGGTTGGAAGACAAATCTCCGTCCCAGTCTCAGGTCTTTTGCAGACTCCATCAGGTTTTCTTCCAGAATGGTCCTGTATTTGGCTCCATCCATCTTCCCATCAATTTTAACCATCTTCCCTGTCCCTGCTGAAGAAAAGCAGGCCCAAACCATGATGCTGCCACCACCATGTTTGACAGTGGGGATGGTGTTCAGGGTGATGAGCTGTGTTGCTTTTACGCCAAACATAACGTTTTGCATTGTTGCCAAAAAGTTCAATTTTTGTTTCATCTGACCAGAGCACCCTCTTCCACATGTTTGGTGTGTCTCCCAGGTGGCTTGTGGCAAACTTTAAACAACACTTTTTATGGATATCTTTAAGAAATGGCTTTCTTCTTGCCACTTCCATAAAGGCCAGATTTGTGCAATATACGACTGATTGTTGTCCTATGGACAGAGTCTCCCACCTCAGCTGTAGATCTCTGCAGTTCATCCAGAGTGATCATGGGCCTCTTAGCTGCATCTCTGATCAGTCTTCTCCTTGTATGAGCTGAAAGTTTACAGGGACGGCCAGGTCTTGGTAGATTTGCAGTGGTCTGATACTCCTTCCATTTCAATATTATCGCTTGCACAGTGCTCCTTGGGATGTTTAAAGCTTGGGAAATCTTTTTGTATCCAAATCCGGCTTTAAACTTCTTCACAACAGTATCTCGGACCTGCCTGGTGTGTTCCTTGTTCTTCGTGATGCTCTCTGCGCTTTTAACGGACCTCTGAGACTATCACAGTGCAGGTGCATTTATACGGAGACTTGATTACACACAGGTGGATTGTATTTATCATCATTAGTCATTTAGGTCAACATTGGATCATTCAGAGATCCTCACTGAACTTCTGGAGAGAGTTTGCTGCACTGAAAGTAAAGGGGCTGAATAATTTTGCACGCCCAATTTTTCAGTTTTTGATTTGTTAAAAAAGTTTGAAATATCCAATAAATGTCGTTCCACTACATGATTGTGTCCCACTTGTTGTTGATTCTTCACAAAAAAATACAGTTTTATATCTTTATGTTTGAAGCCTGAAATGTGGCAAAAGGTCGCAAAGTTCAAGGGGGCCGAATACTTTCGCAAGGCACTGTAGTTGAGGTTTAGGGTTTAGTGAATGATTTGTCCCAAATACAATGCTTTTAGTTTTTTTTTTTAGGACTAACTTATTACTTGCCACCAATTCTGAAAATAAATACATTTCTTTGTTAAGTGTTGCAGTCATTTTAGTCACTGTGATAGCTGATGTGTATAGTGTTGAGTCATCTGCATACATAGACACACTGACTTTACTCAAAGCCTTTGACCTTCCTTCAAGCATTTATGGAAAACGACTACCTCGATTTAGTTAGGTACTATTAACTCTAAACGTAACAAACCATACTATATTGTTAGTACACACAACTCAGTGAGTTAGTCAGTCAATGTTCATGCATTCAAGGAATCTATATTCTAGTTTGAGGAAGGCCCTTTCCTGTTTCAGCATGACAATGCCCCCGTGCAAAAAGCGAGGTCCATACAGAAATGGTTTGTTGAGATCGGTGTGGAAGAACTTGACTGGCCTGCGCAGAGCCCTGACCTCAACCCCATCGAACACCTTTGGGATGAATTGGAACACCACTGCGAGCCAGGCCTAATAGCCCAACATCAGTGCCCAACCTCATTAATGCTCTTGTGGCTGAATAGAAGCAAGTCCTCGCAGAAATGTTCCAACATCTAGTGTAATGTCTTTCCAGGAGATTGGAGGCTGTTATAGCAGCAAAGGGGGACCAACTCCATATGAATTCTAATGCAATAATATAGTATGACATAATGGACAAAACATGAACAGCAACCGTTTTAACCAATCAAATGGGCAGACAATGGTGGGAAGGAAGTGGTAAGCACATTTCATCCCTCCCTGCATATTTCCGCTATGTATCCAGCTCTTTAAGTAGAACATGAGCGAAAGGGAGGAGGGGACAAGAGGAGAGGATGGCAAGGGAGAAAAGAAGAGGAGGGAAGGGGGTGCTGAGAGGAGAGGGTAGAGGGGGAGGAGAGGAAGGAGGAGGAGAGAAATAGAGTAGAGAATGAGAAGTAGAGGAGAAAGGAGACGAGCTAAAGAAACGTACTTTGTCCAGGGTTGGGGTCAATTCCATTTAAATTCCAGTCAATTCAGGAAGTACACAACAATTCCAATGCTTTTCAATGAGGAACATTTGGAATTGGAATTTGATTTACCTTCTGAATGGAATTGACCCCAACCTGGTTGTGTTTTTATCTTTCTCATTTTTTATATTTTATGGGAAGCACTTTGCACTGCATCTTACCTTTAAGGAAATGTGCTTTTTCAAAAAAGTTTGGTTTGATTTTTTAAAAGAGGTTATGAGAGGAGGCAAAACAAGACAATAAAAAAGAAGAGAGCTGGCAGACACATGGCGCTTACAACTGTGTTAACCTTTGCTCCTACTAATCATCTAGTATAGTGTGAAACACTGACCTTTGTGATCAGGTTATTGAATGATTCATTGCAGTGTGACATCAAAAAACAAAGAAACTATCCCTCTGGTGTAATGAGTCAGATAAGGACACAGATTTACAAGTAGGAACCATTTCTGACACCTATACATTGTGCCATTGTTGATTAGGATATACAAGCAATGGTTTGATAGTTCGCTGCATCCTCCCTCAGTAAGTATTCATTACTACTACACAATGCAATTATCTCACATAATACATGGATTGTTTTGGTTTGTAGTATGTCAATTTGCAGTGTTATACAGCACTGTAGCCTGGTCCCTGATGTGTTTGTGTTGTCTAGCCAAAGCCTGCGCACCGTAAACCCTAACAGTGTCATGGAGTTAAAACCAGTTAAGTCTATAGGGGCGCTATTTCATTATTGGATAAAAAAAACGTGCCCATTTTAAGCGCAATATTTTGTCACGAAAAGATGCTCGACTATGCATAGAATTGACAGCTTTGGAAAGAAAACATTCTAACGTTTCCAGAACTGCAAAGATATTATCTGTGCGTGCCACAGAACTCATTCTACAGGCGAAACCTAGATGAAACGTCAAACAGGAAATGAGCAGAATCTCTGAAGCTCTGTTTTCAAATGTCTCCTTATATGGCTGTGAATGCAGCAGGAACGACCATGTGCTTTCTATCGTTTCATCAAGATGTCTGCAGCATTGTGACGTATTTGTAGGCATATCATTGGAAGATTGACCATAAGAGACTACATTTTCCAAGTGTCCGCCTGGTGTCCTGCGTCGAAATTGGTGCTTGGCAAAAAGCCAGGTGCAAGTATTTTTCCATTTGATAGAGAGGAGAAACCAGGCTTCCACGAACGATATATCATCGAAGAGATATGTGAAAAACACCATGAGGATTGATTCTAAACAACGTTTGCCATGTTTCAGTCGATATTATGGAGTTAATTTTGAAAAAAGTTTGGAAAAAAGTTCGCGTTTTGAGGACTGAATTTTCGGGTTTTTTTGGTAACCAAATGTGATGTACAAAACGGAGCAATTTCTAATACACAAAGAATCTTTTTGGAAAAACTGAGCATTTGCTATCTAACTGAGAGTCTCCTCATTGAAAACATCTGAAGTTCTTCAAAGGTAAATTATTTTATTTGAAGGCTTTTCTTGTTGTTGTTGAAATGTTGCCTGCTAGATGCTAACGCTAATGCTAACGCTAAATGCTACTCTAGCTAGCTACTGTTACACAAATGATTGTTTTCCTATGGTTTGAGAAGCATATTTTGAAAATCTGAGATGACAGTGTTGTTTACAAAAGGCTAAGCTTGAGAGATGGCATATTTATTTCATTTCATTTGCGATTTTCATGAATAGTTAACGTTGCGTTATGGTAATGAGCTTGAGTCTGTATTCATGATACCGGATCCGGGATGGGGAGATCAGAGAGGTTTTAAACACATTTTTGTTGTAAACTCATTACGTGGCAAACCGTTATCCAGACTCTAAAGTATTGGGTTACCCTGATGTAGCTTTTACTTTTCCTGAACTCAACTATTTTATCTGAATACTGTAACTCATATTTTTAACTGTACAGCCCGACGTCTGGCGTCATGTGCATCAACAACGTTCTGTACCGTGGTGCATCTCAAAGCGAGGGAATTTCAAATACTGTTAAGGATTTTCATAGTAAGAAGAACCTTGGTAAATATCTGTTTTGTCAATGACTGTATATTCAAACAGGTTTTACTGTGTAACTGCAACTAAACAGACCTGTTTGGACAGCAACCATGCTGATTATGAGTTTTATCTAAGTTTTTATTATTGGTGAGATATTAGTGAGATATTGTGCAATTCAGTTTGGCTAACATTACTCTAGGTATGTTAGTGTGTTGCTTGACAAGTAAATGTTTTGACCGCGTGTACAGAGTATGGCGACAGAATTAGTTTATTAATGTTATGCCAAGGGTGCACAATGTAGAAAATAGTAAGAATAAAGAAAAACCCTTGAATGAGTAGATGTTCTAAAACATTTGTACGGTACTGTATAAATAAAAATATTACAATACTTTAAATACTTTAATACTTTAATAAAATGTGTAGAAATAAAATACACTCATGAAATAATAATATTTATGTGATAATCAAAAAAGCATGTTGCTTGGATAAGTTAAACAATTATAAAAAATGTATAAATATATATACAGTACAAGTAAAAAGTTTGAACACACCAACTCATTCATGGATTTTTCTTTATTTGACTATTTTCTACATTGTAGAATCACAGGGAAGACATCAAAACTATGAAATAACACATATGGAATCATGTAGTAAGTAAAAAAATATTAAACAAATCAAAGGTACAGAGGTACATGTGACCCTGACCACGTGGCAAAAGGAATTTTGAAAATTGCTTGCACAGAAGCAGAGTTAGTGCATTGCAGCATCACAATCGACACACAATTTTTTGAAGGAAACTACAACTCTGCATATTTTCCCATTTCACGGGAGCATAATATATGTGATTCTAGTTATTTTACCTCACACTGTCTTGTCAGTTTGCTTTGTAACGTGTTAGATAAGATCAACTTTGACACAACATAGGTCACATACTGATCGAAGGGGATATAAATGCAATAGTAAAAACAAAATGGCCTCATGTATCAAGGCCTTTAACTGTAGTAAACTATACCTATGGTATGCATTGAGTAACAATTTTATGAATTCCGTTCACACAATGGGATGTCCATATGAATTATATCTGATTGTTTTTAAATGAGTGTTTGTTTCCTCAGGTGGCTATAACAGCATGCGATGTCAGCCAACCAGTTAATTCAGCATTTCATATTTTTCTGCCACCAGTCTGGGGGATATGGCAAGAAGCTGGCTAAAAATGGGCATGGTATCATTTGACTCAACATCTAACAAGCTTAGCTTTCTGAATGAACCAGAAAATCAATAGTTATTTCTGAATGATTATCAAAGTTAGATGGCTAATTTGGTTATCCTGCTTTGTGATATACCCCACAGGATTGGTCTTACTGTATCACTGTTCTGTTCAACCCAACAGTAATCAGATAAGCCTTCCCGAACATAAATAGACCCAGATAAAACAAGACCCCCCAATGTACAGCACTATTACAAGTAAACAGTGCAACTGTTAACCGCCCATGCAGGAAGTGAGGGGCTTTTGACCTTTCACATTTTGAGGTCCTACTACTGTGAGCTTAGAGGCCCACTAAAATTTCCCTAATGCGAAGCCGGCAGCTGCTGAGGTCAACTCTCCCCTGCCATCTGCTAATAAGCATGTTCAGTGTTTAAATATAGACCCAGCTACCCCTGTTATTTTTTCAGCCCCATGTTGAATGCTTGAATCCAATGTGTCATTACATGGAGTAGGGTTGTGTGTAGTCCTAAATCACTAAGGGTTATGCAGATGTACAAACGAGGAGGGGGAAGGAGGCACTGGGGAGTTGGAGCATGAAACATTAAAGCTTTACTGTTCTAGGAAGAAGGAATTGACCGATTGTACACAGTACACGCGCTAGGGATCTGTTTTTGGATTGTAATACAGGGTTCAAATATGCAGGGTGTTATGTCAGGACAGGTGACATATACAGCCTGTAACACTCTCTCTCACACACAGTGCATGCATGAGCACACACTCACACAAAACATTATTGCATTGAAGAGAGAATATTTGCTCCACTCCTTTCTAGTCACTAGCAATATTTGCATGGTAGTTTTATTTACATTTTAGTCATTTAGCAGACGCTCTTATCCAGAGCAACTTACAGGAGCAATTAGGGTTAAGAGCGTTGCTGAAAATCAACAGATGTTTCACCTAGTCAGCTCGGGGATTCAAACTAGCAAACTTTTAGTTACTGGCCCAACGCTCTTAACTGCTAGGATACCTGCCGTCGCTCAACCTCTTGTTACAACCGCAGGTGTTCTACAGTGCAGGGAGGGTAGGGGCCAGTTTATTACGGGTGTGTGTGAGAGAGAAAGTGTTACAGACTTGTAAACTTCACTCACCTCTCCTAGTTCCAAATACCCCGCCCCCTTAGCCGGCCCACACACTCTCACAGGTAGTTTTAGAGCTGTCAATTTGCCGGTCATGCTGCCCTGCCCCTGCTTGTGTGTGTTCTGCATTGTGTCACTCTCTATTTGCTACACACACACATGCTCCTACCCGCCCCTTTCTCAGTTATCCCCGGTGGTGTGCACTTTGGATATGCAGCAGTGAAGTGTGGAACTGTTGCTTGTCAAGTCTGCCAGAGAATGCCTGAGTCATTATTGACGGTGACTCTAAAGTTGGAAAACCTTCTCTCTCCCTGTCTGTCTCTCAGTCAGTCTGTTTGTCTATCTGTCTCTCCATAGGACAACTTCAACGTCTTCCTTCCTGTGGGAAGCTCTGACTAAAGGAGGCACAGCTCTTTCACGCAGGAGACCTCCAAGACACATCCACTAAAGCCACTGTCAAGTAAGTACTGCTACATATTAGGATGCACATACAGTACCAGTCAAATGTTTGGACACACCTACTCATTTAAGGGTTTTTCTTTGTTTTTACTGTTTTCTATATTGTAGAATAATAGTGAAGACATCAAAACTATGAAATAACACATATAGAATCATGTAGTAATCAAAAAAGTGTTTGGTTACTACGTGAAAAGTGAATGAGTAGGTGTGTCCAAACTTTTGACTGGTGCTGTATTTACATACAGATGACAAGATATTGATTACTTTTGTATGCATTGTCTGATCTGTGACTGGAACATACTGGGCAGATTATGTGAGCGGAGTTGAGCAGTTGGAAATCCAACTCAGAGATGTGCACCACTCATCCTTTCAAACCGCTCTGCTAAAAACCACTCCATGCACACAGGAGAAGAAACTGCAGCTCCAAATTCGCTCCATTCGCACATCATATCAAATAGACTACATGTCATATTAAACAGCATATACACACTCAAAATAGGTCAGGAGCCAGACAGGGAGCCTAAGAAGGAACTTAAAAAAAAAAAAATTGGCTATATTATTTAAATGATTTTAAGGTTATTGCCTACAAAGAAATGCATTGTGAAGCATTTGCGAGTGTGACACAATAGGCTGGTAGGGATATAAAGCGCTCAGCATTTAAACAACATTTTGTTGTATTAAATCATTATTGTCTATAAATTGTGCATATAGGCTGTGACTTACTTAGAATGAAATACAAATTAACCGAAAAATGACTTATTAGTGCCTTTTAATTCATTTTTAGAAACAGTAGTTTGGCCAGTATGTGGCTTCGGGCTCATGTGATGGTGCCTGGAGAGCAGGCCAGCAGCGGAGAATATCCTCTCCACACTTGCAGAGCCACTGGGGATGCTTAACATCCTTTTGGCCACTCTTGCCAGGCTGGGCAGAGATACAGAGCTGTTTTTTTATTTGTATATAAGTAGGCCAAAATGTTTTTAGGCAAAATAACCCAATCAAAAGGGCAAGCCTCTTGAACATGGAAATATGCCAGGCCTATTGTGCCAAAATCAATTAAGTCCTATTGTATCAATAATAGAACAAAAATTTATGAAATGTTTAAGAGATCAGATTTTTTGTCTAGAAATACTTTGCTACAATGACACATTTAGTTATCTACCCACCTTGTTCCTTTCTTTTAGCATGTGCATGTAGTAAGTACACCATCATGCTTTCGTGATATGTGTCTTTTCAGATTCCACGATGATACTTTAGTTGTGGACATTACATCACCACACTCCTTCTCTTGCTATTTGTCCTCATCTTTGTTAGTCACCTTGATTTTGCACCTGTGTATTTTATCAGTTTCTTTATGGACATATCTGTCAAACTCCATGACAGTAGCTAAAGCAAGGGGCTATAGCAGCTCACAAGTAGACTGCAAATGTATGCTGGACTGGGCATGCCCTGAGCTCGTGAAGTGAGTGCTACTTTGAGCACTACTAGAGTAAAATTGGAGAGGGCGAGAAGGACCACACTCCAGCATTTGGGCATCTGGCTCTGTGCTCCAGTCAAATTGGGCACACCGCTCTTTGCTCCGCTCACATACTCTGAGATCGGTTATTTTATGAGACTAAGTTTGAACAGTGTGAGAGACTCACCTTTCTCTTTCTAACAAGACAAGACTAAACTATTACAGATAGTGCGTGTGTGTGCAGGCTTTTGTGTGTGTTTAAGGGTGTGGGTGCGTGTGTGCAGTTGACAAGTGTGTACGTGATTGGGGTGAACTTGTGAACGTGTTTGTAGATGACCCCAGGTTTAAATGTAACTATGTGGACTGTTTTCTCGAACAAGCGGCTCTCAATGTGAAATCTCTTTCATATTGAGAGGTTGAGAAGGGGTCAACAAAAAGGTGCTATTCAAAGTGTAAATCTCTGGGGCTATTCGGCATTTAATTTGCTATTGTCTCTACTGTTTGCTGTAGAGTACAATAGAATAGATACCTGCCATCAATCAATACTCTCTGTGTGTGTGTGTGTGTGTGTGTGTGTGTGTGTGTGTGTGTGTGTGTGTGTGTGTGTGTGTGTGTGTGTGTGAGAAGAGCAGCACTTATGTTACATGTATTTGTATTTTAAATGACTTTTGAGTATTTTGTCAATTATATTTTACTGGCCTGAACTTCACTTCAGTGTATTTTATAGACTTTAGAGAGCTGTATTTTTTGTATTTTCAAAATACAAAATACTTTTCAAAATACAAAATAACCCCAAATACTTTTCAACAGTCCTGATAGAGAGAAGGGCCTGTTTCTTCTAAAATAAATTGAAATTGAAAGAACATTTGGCGTTCACACATGTATTTATATTTAATCTCATTAGCTGCTGCCAAGGCAGATATATATTACAATACATTCACAACATATTTTACAACATATTAAGTATGTTCCTTCAAAATCCATGTGGATGTGTGTGAATAGCATGCATATGTTTGCACGCATGTGCCTGTGCCTATGTTTGTGTTGCTTCACAGCCCGCTATTCCATAACGTGTATGTTTATTATATCATTTATAACATAAGGTGTTTTTTATTTAATTTTCTGCTTGTTTGAGTTACTTGATGTAGAATAGAGTTCAATGTAGTCATGGCTCTACGTAGTAGTGTGCGCCTCCCATAGTCTGCTCTGGACTTGGGAATTGTGAAGAGACCTCTGGTGGCATGTATTGTGGGGTATTTATGGAAGTCCGAGATGTGTGCCAGTAATTCAAACAGACAGCTCGGTGCATTCAACATGTCAATATCTGTCACGAATACAAGTAGTGATGGAGTCAATCTCTCCGTCACATGGAGCCAGGAGAGATTGACATGCATATTATTAACATTAGCTCTCTGTGTACATCCAAGGGCCAACCGTGCTGCCCTGTTCTGAGCCAATTGCAAGCCTAAGTCTCTCTTTGTAGCACCTGAACACACGACTGAAAAGTATTCCAGGTGCGACAAAACTGAGGCCTGTATGAACTACCTTGTTGTTGTGCTGTTAAGAATGCAGACAAGAGCTTTATTATGGACAAACTTCTGCCCATCCTGGTTATTGTTGTATCAATATGTTTTGACAATGACAGTTTTACCATCCAGGGTTACTCCAAGCATTTTAGTCACCTCAACTTGCTCAATTACCGCATTATTCATTACAATTTAGTTGAGGTTTATAGTTTAGTGAATTGTTTGTCCCAAATACAATGCTTTTAATTTTTGGAATATTTAAGACCAATTTATGCCTTGCTACCCATTCAAACTAACTACAGCTCTTTGTTAAGTTTTGCAATAATTTCAGTTGCTGTGGTAGCTGACTTTTTTAGTGTTGAGTCATCCGCATACATGGACACACTGGCTTTACTCATAAGTAAAGATTGAAAAAAGTAAGGGGCCTAGACAGCTGCCCTGGGGAATTTATGATTTGACCTGGATTTTGTTGGAGAGGATTCCATTAAAGAACACACTCTGTGTTCTGTTAGACGGGTAACTCTTTATCCACAATATAGCAAGGGGTGTAAAGCCATAACACATACATTTTTCCAGCAACAGACTATGATCAATAATGTAAAAAGTCACACTGAAGTCAAACAAAATAGCCCCCTCAATCTTTTTATCATCAATTTCTCTCAGCCAATCATCATCAATAATTTGTGTAAGTGCTATACTTGTTGAATGTCCTTTCCTATAAGCGTGCTGAAAGCCTGTTGTCAATTTGTTTACAGTGAAATAGCGTTGTATCTGGTCAAATTATTTTTTTATTCAAAAGTATACAAAGGGTTGGTAACAGGCTTATTGGTCGGCTATTTCAGCCAGTTAAAAGGGCTTTACTATCCTAAGGTAGGAGAATATCTTTTGCTTCCCTCCAGGCCTGAGGGCACACACTTTCTAGTAGGCTTAAATTGAAGATATGGCAAATAGTAGTGGCAATATCATTCACTATTATCCTCAGCAATTTTCCATCCAAGTTGTCAGACCCGGGTGGATTGTCATTGTTGATAGACAACAAAATAATTCACCTCTTCCACACTTACTTTACGGACTTCTAAATGATAATGCTTGTCTTTCATAACTTTGTAAAATATACTTGAATGTGTAGTGTCAGCGTTTGTTGCTGGTATGTCATGGCTAAATTAGCTAATCTTGCCAATGAAGAAATCATTAAAGTAGGTGGAAATATCAGTGGGTTTAGTGATGAATTAGCCATCTGATTCAATGAATGTTTACCTTTTTGCCCAAAATTTCATTGAATGTAATCCAAGCTTTTAACTATCATTCTTTATGTCATTTATCTTTGTTTCATAGTGTAGTTTCTTCTTTTTATTTAGTTTAGTCACATTATTTCTCAATTTGCAGTACATTTGCGCCAATCGGTTGTACAGATAGACCTATTTTACATTTATTTTGCCTCATCCCTCTCAACCATAACATTTTTCAATTCCTCATCAATCCACAGGGATTTTACAATTTTTACAGTCATTTTCTTAACGGGTGCATGCGTATTAGTAACTGGGATAAGCAATTTCATAAGTGTTAAGAGCAGCATTTAGTTGCTCCTCATTACACACCAAGGACCAACAAATAGTCTTTACATGAACAACATAAGAATCACTTCCAAACATCTTGTATGACCTCCTATACATTATATTATGCTCGGGAACTTTGCTTTTCCTAGATATGGCTAGTACAGTTGGAGACGGAAGTTTACATACACCTAGGTTGGCGTCATTAAAACTAGTTTTTCAACCACTCCACAAATTTCTTGTTAATTAACAAACTATAGTTTTGGCAAGTTAGTTAGGAGATCTACTTTGTGCATGACACAAGTAATTTTTCCAACAATTGTTTACAGATTGAAATAATCTATCACAATTCACTGTATCACAATTCCAGTGGGTCAGAAGTTAACATACACTAAGTTGACTGTGCCTTTAAACAGCTTGGAAAATTCCAGAAAAATGTCATGGCTTTAGAAGCTTCTGATAGGCTAATCGACATCATTTGAGTCAATTGTAGGTGTCCCTGTGGATGTAGTTTAAGGCCTACCTTCATACTCAGTGCTTTTTTGATTGACATCATGGGAAAATCTAAAGAAATCAGCCAAGACCTCAGAAAAAGAATTGTAGACCTCCACAATTCTGGTTCCTCCTTGGGAGCAATTTCCAAACGCATGAAGGTATCATGTCCAAACAATAGTACGCAAGTATAAACACCATGGAACCACGTAGTCATCATACCGCTCAGGAAGGAGACGTGTTCTGTCTCCTGGAGATGAACGTACTTTGGTGCGAAAAGTGCAAATCAATTCCAAAACAACAGCAAACGACCTTGTGAAGATGCTGGAGGAAACAGGGACAAAAGTATCTATATCCACAGTTAAAACGAGTCCTATATCAACATAACCCGAAAGGCCGCTCAGCAAGGAAGAAGCCACTTCTCCAAAACCGCCATAATAAAGCCAGACTACGGTTTGCAACTGCACATGGGGACAAAAATCGTACTTTTTGGAGAAATGTCCTCTGGTCTGATGAAACAAATAATGACCATCGTTATGAAAAAGGGGGAGGCTTGCAAGTCGAAGAACACCATCCCAACTGTGAAGCACGGGATCGCAGCATCATGTTGTGGGGGTGCTTTGCTGCAGGAGGGACTGGTGCACTTCACAAAATAGATGGCACCATGAGGAGGATATTTTGAAGCAACATCTCAAGACATCAGTCAGGAAGTTAAAGGTCTTCCAAATGGACAATGACCCCAAGCATTCTTCCAAAGTTGTGGCAAAATGGCATAAAGGACAACAAAGTCAAGGTATTGGAGTGGCCATCACAAAGCACTGACCTCAATCCTACAGAACATTTGTGGGCAGAACTGAAAAAGTGTGTGCGAGCAAGGAGGCCTACAAACCTGACTCAGTTGCACAAGCTCTGTCAGGAGGAATGGGCCAAAATTCACCCAACTTATTGTAGGAAGCTTGTGGAAGGCTACTCGAAACATTTGACCCAAATTAAAAAATGTAAAGGCAATGCTACCAAATTCTAATTGAGTGTATGTAAACTTCTGTCCCACTGGGAATGTGATGAAAGAAATAAAAGCTGAAATAAATCATTCTCTCTACTATTCTTCTGACATTTCACATTCTTAAAATAAAGTGATGATCCTAACAGACTTAAAACAGGGAATCTTTACTCAGATTAAATGTCAGGAATTGTGAAAAACTGAATTTAAATGTATTTGGCTAAGGTGTATGTAAACTTCCGACTTCAACTGCATTTTGTGATCACTACATCCAATGGATTTTCTGTACAGATGTGATCAATACATGTTGATGATTTCATTCCTGTGCTGTTTGTAAAATACCCTGTAGGTTGATTGTTAACCTGATCCAGGTTACAGGCACTAGTTACAGTTTGAAGTTTCTCTTGAGTTGGCAGCCTGATGAAAACCAGTCAATATTTAAATCACCCAGAAAATATACCTATAGCATATAGCAGCTTCCCACCAGAATGGGCTTTAGGTGTAGCAGATGAACCTGTAGCCATATGACTTCAACAGTATTTAACATGAGATCCTCTCTAAGCTTTACAGGAATGTGGTTCTGAATACTAACAGCCACACCTCCACCTTTGGCATTTCTGTCTTTTCTGTAGATCTTATGTATTGCTACCACAGTATCATCAAAGGTATGAACTACTGAACTAGCGGTAAGATTTCTAAAGCTTCGCCCGTCTGTACTACCTGGATTGATCCACAGAAGATTTCTAACTCTCACTAGCTTCGTTCTCCTTCTCAAGATCATGCCCCATGCTCTAAATAACTCAACTGGCTAGTTTTCCTGTCTGTAAAGGGAAGAGCGGGCTTGTAGGTTGATCCTGCAGCTCTGATTGCATAGAGCGAAGCTATCTTCGTTCCCTTGCTTCATATTTCACCCTATCACTTCTCATCGCACTTCTTTCAGTTTTCACACACTTCTGAAGTTTAGACACTGACCACAACCACACAACTACTGACCAGGTACATACTGTAGGGCCCAAAGACCCTGCAACACAACCACACAAATACACAACTACTGACCACAACTACTGACCACAACCACACAACTACTGACCACAACTAATGAACCACACAGCTACTTAACAAAACTACTGACCAAAACATGAAGATCCCTCCCAGGAAATAAACATTATTTGAATTTGAACTACTGACCATAACTGACCACAACTACTGACCACAACCACACAACTACTGACCACAACTAATGCACCACACAGCTACTTAACAAAACTACTGACCAAAACATGAAGTTCACTCCCAGGAAATAAACATTATTTGAATTTGAACTACTGACCACTACTGACCACAACTACTGACCACAACTAATGACCACAACCACACAACTACTTACCACAAAACCTATGACCATTACACCAAACTGTTACAACAAACCAACTTTCACATATTCAGGCTATCCTATCCTATGAACCAACCAATCAATCTTTTCATCTACGTACTTTTTCAACTATAACTATCACCACCACTACTGCAGACACTACCACTATTTTCTTCAGGAAATGCAATTTTCAGTGATCACTGATAGCCAAAAGAGTGTATTTATTAGATAGAACTACACCTAGCTATCTGTAGATCTACATACAAAGCTATTCTACATAGTTCTTCAACTCAAATCAAATCTAAGTTTATTTGTCACGTGCGCCGAATACAACAGGTGTAGTAGACCTTACAGTGAAATGCTTACTTACAGGCTCTAACCAAAGGTGCAAAAAATGTATTAGGTGAACAATAGGTAAGTAAAGAAATAAAACAACAGTAAAAAGTCTTTCTTCTTTTAGTTTCCACACAGTAGTTTAGACAGTGACCACAACTGCTGATCACATCTACTGACCACAACAACAAAACTACAGAACACGACTGACCACAACTAGCTACCGACCACAACCACACAACTACTGACCACAACTAATGAACCACACACCTACCTTCGATTTCTTCAATTTAAGCCTACTAGAAAGTGTGTGCCCTCAGGCCTGGAGGAAAGCAAAATCCATTCCCAAGAATAGTAAAAGCCCCTTTGCTGGCTCAAATAGACGACCAATCAGCCTGTTACCAACCGGAGATCAAATCAAATCAAATTTTATTTGTCACATACACATGGTTTTTGACTTCATCACTATTTGTTTTTGTAAGAAGTGTTGAAAAACTGAATGTACCGAGCTGTCTATTTAAAATACTAGCACAAGACATGACACCAGAGGTCTCTTCACAATCCCCGAGTTCAGAACAGACTATGGGAGGTGCACAGTACTAAATAGAGCCACGACTACATGGAACTATTCCACATCAAGCAGTAGAATCAGATTTAAAAAGCAGGTAAAAATGCACCTTATGGAACATCGGTGACTGTGAAGAGACATACACAAAGGTACAGACACACATATATGCACACAAGCACTATCACACACATTCTACACAAACATATATTGTGAAATTGTTGTATGGTGGTATTATACATTTTGTACTGTAGATATGTAGTGGTGTAATAATATTATAATGATGTACTGTTTTGTCTTTTGTTTTATATGTAATGTAAGTGCCTTCATGTTTTTGGACCCCAGGAAGATCTCCTTAATGGGGCTCCCTAATAAATACAAATACACCTACTTACAAAACTACTGATCACTACTGACCACAACTACTGACCACAACTATTGACCACAACCACAAAACTACTGCCCAGAACTACTGACCACAGCTACTGACCATAACCACACAACTAATGACCACAATGACTAAACCACAACTACTAACTACAACCACTAACCTCAACCACACAATTACTGACGACAACTACTGGCCACTACTGACCATAATTACACAACTACTGACCACAATTACTAAACCGCACACCTACTTAGCAAAACAACTGATCACTACTGACCACAACGAATGACCACAGGTACTAACCACAACCACACAACTAATCACCACAACTACAAAACCACAACTACTGATGACAACAACAAAACTATTGACAACAATTATTGAACCACACACCTACTTACCAAAACTACTGACCACTACAGGCCACAACTACTGGCCACAAATACTGACCACAAAACTACTGAGCCACACAGCTAGGGACCACATCCACACAAATATTGACCACAACTACTGACCACAAACACAAAACTACTGACCACAACTACTGACCACAACTAATTACCACAGCTACTGACCACAACCACACAACTAATGACCACAACTACTAAATCACAACCACAACACTACTGACCACTACCGACCACAACTACTGACCACTACTGACTACATCAACCAACCACAGCTACAGACCACAACCACACAACTACTGACCACAGCTACTGAACGACACACATACTTTCCAAAATGAATTACCACTACTGACTACACCTACTGACTACAACACTACTGATCACAACTACTGACCGATACTGACTACATCAACCGACCACAGCTACAGACCACAACCACACAACTACTGACCACAAACTACGGAACCACACAACTAATGACAACACTACTGACAACAACTACTGACCACAACCACTCTACTACTGACACACCCCTACTGACAACGTCCATACTGTAGGGCTCAAAGAACCTGCAACACAAGCACAAAACTAGAAAAATACTGACCATAACTACTGACCACAACTACTGCTCTGGTCTGCACTAACTCTTGTCCAGCTCTGGTCTTGGGTGTAGCTAGCTAGCCTCTAGGTTAGAGTGTTAGAGTTGGGTTAGGTTGCTGGTTTGAATACCAGAATCGACAAGGTGAACAAATCTGTTGCTGTGCCCTTTAGCAAGGCAATTAACCCTAATTGTTCCATGGGTGCTATATAAGAGTGGCCATTACCCCACTCCCTGCTTGTGTCTCAGGGGGAGTTGGGATATGCAAAAAAAATAAAAAATCCATTACACACGTGTGTGTATAACAGGACAAATATAAGCACCCCCCAAATGATTATAATTGAATCCTAACTACTTATGGGCATTCAGGTTAGAGACCCCAAACCAACTTTCGCATGTTCATGCTATCCTATCCCCTCAACCAACCAACCAATCGATTGGTCAATCAATCTTTCCATCTTCCTACTTTTCCAACTATAACCAGTCACCACCATTACTACTGCAGACTCTACCACTACATTTACATTACATTTGAGTCATTTAGCACTATAACGTATGTCAAAACCATATGTACTTTAAAACAAGCTAGCAAGCAAAACACATTTTCTTCAGGAAATGTACTTTTCAGTGATCACTGTTAGCCTAAATAATGTATTTATTAGATAGAACTACACCTAGCTACTGTATCAGTAGGTCTACATACGAACGTATTCGACATAGCTCTTCAACTGCCACAAAAAAAATATGATTAAAGAGTTGTCATCACTAAATGCACAATGATATTTATCTCCCCAAATAATAGCATAAAATGTTCTTATTGTTATGTCATAATTCAACTAAAATCAAACGTATACACTGAACGTTTTGCAAAAGTAAATTGTGCATCTATTTATCTGAAACCCACAGCAAAAATGATTCAGTTGCTTTGCTTCCCTATGAGATCCTACCTTTTTTCATATCTACTGACAGAAGATCGCATTGTCCAATGTCTTTCTTCTTTCAGTTTTCACGCTTAACAACTGTAGTCTATACATTTTTGTAATCTAACTGAACCAAAATCCAAAGTAATACGATTTATATAGTAGTTGTCACGTTCTGACCTTAGTTCCTTTGTTATGTCTTTGTTTTAGTATGGTCAGGGCGTGAGTTGAGTGGGTTGTCTATGTTAGTTTTTCTATAATTTGGGATTTCTGTGTTCGGCCTAGTATGGTTCTCAATCAGAGGCAGCTGTCAATCGTTGTCCCTGATTGAGAATCATACTTAGGTAGCCTGGTTTCACTTTTGAGTTGTGGGTGTTTGTCTTCCGTGTCAGTGTTTGTTACCACACGGGACTGTTTCGTTTTTTTCACGTTTATTGTTTTGTTGTTGTGTGTTTGATTAAACATTATGGACACTTACCACGCTGCGCATTGGTTCTCTGATCCTTCTCGCTACTCCGCCTCAGAAGAGGAGGACGAGATCCGTTACAGTAGTCTATCAAAGTAATCAGACCAATAATATTACTACATTTAACTCAGACTATATGTACTACTATGTTTTAAATAGTAAAGTAAAACGAGTTAAATGCAAGTCCCACCAATCTATTTTTCTTTTAAAATATATTGTTGACAACTTATTTAGCATTTTATTTTTATACATTTTTATTAAAATGTACTTTTGTTTGGGGCTGGAGCTCATTAGAATAATAATCATACCCAGCATGCTTTGCTAGTGTTCATTTTTACATTTATGTTTGATTTTGGGTATTTAGCATCCTGAGTGACTTACCACATACAGAGATCCTTCATGAAAACCTGCTCCAGAGCACTCAGGACCTCCTACTGGGGCAAAGGTTCACCTTCCAACAGGATATTGACCCTAAGCACACAGCCAAGACAACTCAGGAGTGGCTTTGGGACAAGTCTTTAGATGTCCTTGAGTGGCCCAGCCAGAGCCCAGACTTGAACCCAATCAAACATCTCTGGAAAGTTCTGAAAATATCTGTGCAGTGACTCTCCCCATCCAACCTGACAGAGCTTGAGAGGATCTTCAGAGAAGAATGGAAGAAACTCTCCAAATACAGGTGTGCCAAGCTTGTAGCATCATACCCAAGAAGACTCAAGGATGTAATCGCTGCCATTTTTTTATATACATTTGCAAAAGTCTAAAAACCTGTTTTTGCTTTGTCATTGTAACGGCTGTCTTGGGTGGAAGAAGGAGAGGACCAAAGCGCAGCGTGGTTAGTGTTCATCTTAATTTAATAATAATCAAAAAGCTGAACACTACAAATAACAAAAGTGAAAACCTAAACAGTTCTATCTGGTGCAGACACACAAAGACTGAAAACAACCACCCACGAACCCAAACAGAAAACAGGCTACCTAAATATGGTTCCCAATCAGAGACAATGACTAACACCTGCCTCTGATTGAGAACCATATCAGGCCAAACAAGAAACCCCACATAGACTGCCCACCCAACTCACGCCCTGACCACACTAAAACAAAGAAAATACAAAAGAACTATGGTCAGAACGTGATAGTCATTGTGGAGCATTGTGTATAGATTGATGAGGGGGAAAAACTATTTAATACGTTTTAGAATAAGGCTTTAACGTAACAAAATGTGGAAAAAGGTAAGGGGTCTGAATGCTTTCCGAATGCATTGTATCACAGTAATAGCAAGCAAAACGTATTTGTTACCATTACTGATAATGTGTTGAGGTTAAAGGGGGTACTTGCAGATATATTTAGAAAATACAAGATACTTGTATCTTAATTCAATACAATACTTCGCAAAAGTATTTTTATTTTATTTTGGAACATTAGTCTTTGGGGTATTTTGTAATTTCTTCCCATCCGTGTGTATAAGGGCTGACAGTGAATGAGTTACAGTGGGGCAAAAAAGAATTTAGTCAGCCACCAATTGTGCAAGTTCTCCCACTTAAAAAGATGAGAGAGGCCTGGAATTTTCATCATAGGTACACTTCAACTATGACAGACAAAATGAGAAGAAAAAAAATCCAGAAAATCACATTGTAGGATTTTTAATGAATTTATTTGCAAATTATGGTCAAAATAAGTATTTGGTCACCTACAAACAAGCAAGATTTCTGGCTCTCACAGACCTGTAACTTCTTCTTTAAGAGGCTCCCCTGTCCTCCACTCGTTACCTGTATTAATGGCACCTGTTAGAACTTGTTATCAGTATAAAAGACACCTGTCCACAACCTCAAACAGTCACACTCCAAACTCCACTATGGCCAAGACCAAAGAGCTGTCAAAGGACACCAGGAACAAAATTGTAGACCTGCAGCAGGTAAGCAGCTGCAATAGGTAAGCAGCTTGGTTTGAAGAAATCAACTGTGGGAGCAATTATTAGGAAATGGAAGACATACAAGACATCTCCCTCGATCTGGGGCTCCACGCAAGAGCTCACTCCGTGGGGTCAAAATGATAACAACAACGGTGAGCGAAAATCCCAGAACCACACAGGGGATCTAGAGAATGACCTGCAGAGAGCTGGGACCAAAGTAACAAAGCCTACCATCAGTAACACAATACGCCGCCAGGGACTCAAATCCTGCAATGCCAGACGTGTCCCCCTGCTTAAGCCAGTAAATGTCCAGGCCCGTCTGAAGTTTGCTAGAGAGCATTTGGATGATCCAGAAGAAGATTGGGAGAATGTCATATGGTCGGATGAAACCAAAATATAACTTTTTGGTAAAAACTCAACTCGTCGTGTTTGGAGGACAAAGAATGCTGAGTTGCATCCAAAGAACACCATACCTACTGTGAAGCATGGGGGTGGAAATATCATGCTTTGGGGCTGTTTTTCTGCAAAGGGACCAGGGCGACTGATCCATGTAAAGGAAAGAATGAATGGGGCCATGTATCGTGAGATTTTGAGTGAAAACCTCCTTCCATCAGCAAGGGCATTGAAGATGTAACGTGGCTGGGTCTTTCAGCATGACAATGATCCCAAACACACCGCCCAGGCAACGAAGGATTGGCTTCGTAAGAAGCATTTCAAGGTCCTGGAGTGGCCTAGCCAGTCTCTAGATCTCAACCCTATAGAAAATCTTTGGAGGGAGTTGAAAGTCCGTGTTGCCCAGCAACAGCCCCAAAACATCACTGCTCTAGAGGAGATCTGCATGGAGGAATGGGCCAAAATACCAACAACAGTGTGTGAAAACCTTGTGAAGACTTACAGAAAACGTTTGACCTCTGTCATTGGCAACAAAGGGTATATAACAAAGTATTGAGAAACTTTTTTTATTGACCAAATACTTATTTTCCACCATAATTTGCAAATAAATTCATAAAAAATCCAACAATGTGATTTTCTCTTTTGTCTGTCGTAGTTGAAGTGTACCTATGATGAAAATTACAGGCCTATCATCTTGTTGAGAGAGTTTGGTGGCTGACTAAATACTTTTTTGCCCCACTGTATGTCTCTTTATTATACAGTGCTACCATGGTTGTCATCCAGTGAAACCAAACAAATAAATGGAGCAGAGAAAGAGAGTTAGCTAGAGAGAAAGAGACAGTGAAAGCGAGATAGGCATGAGAGAGAAACAGAGACAGAGAATTAGAGAAAGAGGAAGTAAACATTCAGCCGCAGGTGAAGTAACACTTTGGCATGATAAGAGCCCAACGGATGATGGAATTCAAACCTTTACACGACCAACGTCCGATTCAGTTCCGCATGGTATTGACTTAACAAAATCAGCCTGCATTGTAAAGCTTAATGACGTTTGTGTGTGTGTGTGTGTGTGTGAGAAAGAGAGGTTGTGTTTAGGATATAAGGTGTGTGTGTTGCCACAGTGAGGGGGTACGTGGATGTTTTGTATGTACAAACTGGAAGGTCTACGAATATATATATACTATATATATACAGTGCCTTGCGAAAGTATTCGGCCCCCTTGAACTTTGCGACCTTTTGCCACATTTCAGGCTTCAAACATAAAGATATAAAACTGTTTTTTTTTGTGAAGAATTAACGACACAATCATGAAGTGGAACGACATTTATTGGATATTTCAAACTTTTTTAACATCAAAAACTGAAAAATTGGGCGTGCAAAATTATTCAGCCCCTTTACTTTCAGTGCAGCAAACTCTCTCCAGAAGTTCAGTGAGGATCTCTGAATGATCCAATGTTGACCTAAATGACTAATGATGATAAATACAATCCACCTGTGTGTAATCAAGTCTCCGTATAAATGCACCTGCACTGTGATAGTCTCAGAGGTCCGTCAAAACGCAGAGAGCATCACGAAGAACAAGGAACACACCAGGCAGGTCCGAGATACTGTTGTGAAGAAGTTTAAAGCCGGATTTGGATACAAAAAGATTTCCCAAGCTTTAAACATCCCAAGGAGCACTGTGCAAGCGATAATATTGAAATGGAAGGAGTATCAGACCACTGCAAATCTACCAAGACCTGGCCGTTCCTCTAAACTTTCAGCTCATACAAGGAGAAGACTGATCAGAGATGCAGCCAAGAGGCCCATGATCACTCTGGATGAACTGCAGAGATCTACAGCTGAGGTGGGAGACTCTGTCCATAGGACAACAATCAGTCGTATATTGCACAAATCTGGCCTTTATGGAAGAGTGGCAAGAAGAAAGCCATTTCTTAAAGATATCCATAAAAAGTGTTGTTAAAAGTTTGCCACAAACCACCTGGGAGACACACCAAACATGTGGAAGAAGGTGCTCTGGTCAGATGAAACCAAAATTGAACTTTTTGGCAACAATGCAAAACGTTATGTTTGGCGTAAAAGCAACACAGCTGAACACACCATCCCCACTGTCAAACATGGTGGTGGCAGCATCATGGTTTGGGCCTGCTTTTCTTCAGCAGGGACAGGGAAGATGGTTAAAATTGATGGGAAGATGGATGGAGCCAAATACAGGACCATTCTGGAAGAAAAGTAGTGTTTTGTAAGGAGGAATGGGAAAAAATGTCAGTCTCTCGATGTGCAAAACTGATAGAGACATACCCCAAGCGACTTACAGCTGTAATCGCAGCAAAAGGTGGCGCTACAAAGTATTAACTTAAGGGGGCTGAATAATTTTGTACGCCCAATTTTTCAGTTTTTGATTTGTTAAAACAGTTTGAAATATCCAATAAATGTCGTTCCACTTCATGATTGTGTCCCACTTGTTGTTGATTCTTCACAAAAAAATACAGTTTTATATCTTTATGTTTGAAGCCTGAAATGTGGCAAAAGGTCGCAAAGTTCAAGGGGGCCGAATACTTTCGCAAGGCACTGTATATATACAGTACCAGTCAACAATTTGGACGCACCTACTCATTCAAGGGTTTTTCTTTATTTTTTACCATTGTTTACATTGAAGAATAATAGTGAAGAATAACACATATTTGTAGTAACCATGTAGTAACCAAAAAAGTGTTAAATAGATCAAATAAATCAAATTAGATTTTAGATTCTTCAAAGTAGCCACCCTTTGCCTTGATGACAGCTTTGCACACTCTTCGCATTCTCTCAAGCACCTGGAGTGCTTTTCGAGCAGTCTTGAAGGAGTTCCCATATATGCTAAGCACTTGTTGGCTGCTTTTCCTTCACTCTGTGGTCCAACTCATCCCAAACCATCTACATTGGGCTGAGGTTGGGTGATTGTGGAGGCCAAGTCATTTGATGCAGTACTCCATCACTATCCTTCTTGGTCAAATAGCCCTTACACAGCCTGGAGGTGTGTTGGATCATTGTTGTGTTGAAAAACAAATGATTGTCCCACTAAGTGCCAAATAGATGGGATGGCATATCACTGCAGGTTGCTGTGGTAGCCATGCTGGTTAAGTGTTCCTTAAATTCTAAATAAATCATCAACAGTGTCACCAGCAAAGCACCCCCACACCATCACACCTCCTTCATGCCTCACAGGGGGAACCACACATGCGGAGATCATCCGTTCACCTACTCTGTATCTCACAAAGACAAGGCAGTTGGCACCAAAAATCTAAAATTGGAACTCATCAGACGAAACGACAGATTTCCACCAGTCTAATATCCATTGATTGTGTTCTTTGCCCAATAAAGTCTGTTCTTTATTGGTGTCCTTTAGTAGTGGTTTATTTATTCGACCATGAAGGCATGATTCACGTAGTCTCCTCTGAACAGTTGATGTTGAGATGTGTGTTAACTGTGTGAAGCATTTATTTGGGCTGCAATTTCTGAGGCTGGTAACTCTTAACTTATCCTCTGCAGCAGAGGTAACTCTGAACCTTCCTTTCCTGTGGCGGTAGTCATGAGAGCCAGTTTCATCATAGTGCTTGATGGTTTTTGCGACTGCACTTGAAGAAACTTTCTTGAGAAAGTTCTTGACTGACCATGTCTTTAAGTAATGATGGACAGTCGTTTCTCTTAGCTTATTTGAGCTGTTCTTGCCTTAATATGGACTTGGTGTATTGCCTTGGGTCTTTTGCCAAAAATATAATTTAAGCATTTGACATGAGATCCTCTCTAAACTGTACAGGAATATGACTCTGAGCATAAATTATATTGAGATTGCCGGGCTACCCAGAATAATTGCTCCGTTCAAACCCTACGCCATGCCTACGGACTTTTCTTACTCTGCAAGGAGTCTTAATCAGACCATACTCCCTGACCCTGGGCCAGAGCCAGAACGCACATGGCTTAAGCAATGTTTTCAAAGTGTGTGTATGTGTTAACTATAAATTGATTGGAATAAAAGCAGCTGTAAATACTGTTAAGGATATTGAAGGTCCAACTTGTCCAATAATAAACGCAAATTTTTGTTACTGTGTGTCTGCTCCATAATGAATACCACCCAGGTGTTCGAATTTGACATCAGCTGTGGTTGAGTTATGTCTCTTTAATATACAATGCTACGCTGGTATTCACCTAGTGAAACCAAAAACAAAGTGAGCAGCGAAAGAGAGAGAGCTAGAGACAGAGAGAGGTAGACAGCAGAAAGAATGAGAAATATGTGTGTGTGTGTGTGTGTGTGTGTGTGTGTTGGTTGCTCTACTTCTCTCAGCTCCAACCTGCCGCACTGGGCGGAGTTGCATGCGGTATGTCGAACAACCTGTTCAGTTTTGACACAGGTGTGTCTTAGGGAGACAGGGAGGCAGAAAGGTGAGGTGGGGGGATGTAGAGACCATACACTCAGACATGTTCACCATGGCAGAAGACGCAGCATGGAGAAAACCACAAGCAAATATCAATAGACTTTGCTTAGAAGAATGTCTATAGTGCCTGGCTGCCTATAGTGGTCCAAAAACCATGAGACACAAACATTAGTATGCTCACAATGAACTTTGCTTAGATGAATCAGTTCGCTATGAGACTCAAATTATTTGTAACAAATAGGATTTTTATAAGATAAATGCACTGTATACTAAGAGGTGTGCCACACTACTGATGTAGACTATTGACTCTTATGGTTGAAGTGATTCATTTGACAGAAGTGTTTTCCAGTAATGTCTTAAAACACGAAACCACTGTGAAGTGAATCTGCCATGCCAGTGAATCTCTCTCGCGCGCCTCTCTCTCTCGCTCTCTCTCTCGGATTTAGTGTGTCATTCAGCATTGTATAATAATCCAGCTATGCTTAAATTAGCCACTCCGTTGATAAGGTGGAGTGGTACAAGTCAGCAGGTTAATTTCTCCCAGGATCCACAATGGCTGTGTCATCCACCAATCTGTCAAAGGCGCGGCTGGTGAACACACATAGGTTGACACACAACAACAACACACACACCAAATAGCACCCACACTAACCAGCCCACACACACATCAAACAAAGCTAACTCTGCCTGTTGGTAACTAACCACACCACACCTTCCTGACCCTAACAACACGGTCAGCACAGACAGACAGAATCTGAAATACAGATGAAACAGGAAAGGGTCATGATGTCATGAATGGACAGATTCTGCAGTATGCAGAAGTTGTAAACATGGAGATAAATAATGCTTGTAAATAATAATGGGCCAGACTATTGCGCTTATGCAACGGAGAACTATGAATTCAGCTACTGCACCGCAGTAAAAGTGAATGGAACTGGATGGACATAATGGAAGCTCTAGATCAGGTAGTCCCAAACTGGGGTACGCAATGCTTTCAGGGGTACGCCAAATAAAAATGTGATTCACATTTTTTTTTACATTTTCAAACAGTACATTTCTATTTTCCAACAGGGCTATACATTTGGGTGAGTTTTTTTTCTCGCCTAAGTAGCCTCGTTTCACTGCAAAAAATCAAAATAAACCATCTAGCGTTCAGCAAAATAACAACACAATGTCAAATACAAGTCAAATAATTAACATCCATTCACATTAACCGTTACTCTCTCACGGTAAACCTTCACTCTTGCACAGACATTTAGAAACGAAACAAGACAATTTTAAATATAAGCCAAGGGAGTTTTTTGAGCGAGAAAAAAGGTGACTTTCAAGTAGTAACACATGTATAAAAGCAACAGAAATCATTATTAAGAAGGGGCTAGAAGCGTCTGATATGGTGAGCTACCGAGTGGCTAGGACAGGCAAGCCCCATACTATTCTGGAGGACTTAATTCTTCCTGCTGACGTCGCCATGGCTGGGACAATGCTGGGGAAAAGGCCCAATAAACTATATAGACTTTGTCTTCATCAAACAACACTGTTTCATGACGCATCAGTGACATGGCAGGAGATGTTTTGAAACAATTACTGCTTGCATACAAGCCAGTGAATTATATGTTGTTACACCTGGATGAGTCAACAGACATGGTGGGCCTGGCACAGATCCTGGTATATATTCGTTACATTTATGGGGGGGGGGGCGGGGGTTCAATTAAGGAAGACTTCCTCTTCTGCAAACCACTGGGAACCAGTGTACTGATGATGCTGATTGCACAAAAGCCAAGACAGGAAGACATAGTAAAGTGGTAACGCGTGCAAGCAGTTGCTCCCGACGCCACTTGGGTGCACTGCAGCATCCACCAAAAGGCTCTTGCTGACAAGGGAATGCCTGACAGCTTGAAATACGTTTTGGACACTACAGTGAAAATGGTTAACTTTTGTTAAAGCAAGGCCCCTGAACTCTTGTGTATTTTCTACATTGTGCAATGATATGGGCAGCGACCATGTAATGCTTTTACAATATACAGAAGTGCACTGGTTATCAAGGGGGAAAGCATTGACACATTTTTAAAAATAGAGAAACAAGTTTAAAGTTCTCTTTACTGACCATAAGTTTCACTTGTCTGACCGCTTGCATGATGACGAGTTTCTCACACGACTGGTCTATTTGGGTTATGTTTTTTCTTGCCTGAATGATCTGAATCTAGGATTACAGGGACTATATGCAACTATACAACAACATTGAGGCTATTAATAAGAAGTTGGAGCGCTTCTTTGTTTGCATCAATAAGGACAACAAACAGG